>NC_083867.1:3858571-4182142 GCF_029169275.1 Apis cerana | reverse complement strand
CGATCTTGTTCCGAGAAACTCGGGTTCTCGTTAAAATGCAAGTGGACTAATAAGATGTACCGGTGTCTCGTTGCTCTCGTTGGATTTTTTTTGTTGTACGACCTACAGATTGATATACATTCAACGAATAAGGTCTAGAAATACGTTGGTTCGCGTCTAACCTAACTTGAACCTAATCCAATCTGTGAATTTTTACGAAGAGATGTAGAATACGAAATTTGGCGAAATTCTCGTTCTCTATCGACACGAAGAAAAATGGGGAGAAGGGCGTGGATGAAACTAGA
The DNA here is from genome assembly GCF_029169275.1 of Apis cerana. NCBI lineage: Eukaryota > Metazoa > Arthropoda > Insecta > Hymenoptera > Apidae > Apis > Apis cerana. Next base: position 4,181,858 of record NC_083867.1, on the reverse strand, counting down.
AAAATTATTAATTTTTACACGTTTTTATTCCTTTCAATTCGAAACAGTTATGGCACGAAGAGTGGACACCACAGGGACGCTTCGTTAATCTCCCGTATACTCGGCAGAGAGCGCTCGAGGCAGCAATCCGAGATATTTAATGAACGCCGTGCAACCTGCTTCGGCACGCGGGAAACTTTTTACAGTGCCCGAAACAAAAATCCTTGTCCAACGAAGAAAAAGCTTCTCGACCGCCTGTTCGTAGGCGCAGTTCCGCGTATGATAGATACCTTACAGATATCCGTGACATGATCTGCGCTCGGTGTGGCGGTACACGAATCCCGAACAAGAATATTAATTGTACTTGCCAAGGGAGCGAGGGAAGAGGAGCTCCACGCAGAGAGAGAAAGAGACGGAGAGAGACGGCCAACTGGACTCTCGACACGGACCCACGTGGTACGAGCATGCGTGTGTATGCGCACATACACTATCTCGCGAGACGTAATCTCAAAGGGTTAGGTTAGCTGTTGCCACACGAGTGCAAGAGGGCAAAACGAGAATATTTCAGAGTGGTGGTGTACGAGGGAGGGAAAAAAGGAGGAGGGGAGGGATGAGAGGCAGCGAGAAGGAGCGGGAGGAGGTGGGGAAGGGGGAGGAGTAGAAGAAGAAGAAGAAAACTCCTTGGTGAGCATTCGAGGCAAACGCCGCCCGTCGCGCTGTCGGCCGATGAAGACGGATGGCGACTCTCTCTCCTCCGCAGCGAGAGAGAGCGAGGATTCGAGGTTCTCCGTTGCCCGGCCGGACGAAGAGGAGAAGAGGAGAGAAGGTATGGGAACGTGCCATCTTTCTCTTCCTTCGTCCCTTCGGGCTACGCTCTCAAATTAACAACATACCAATCTCTAACGTTTTCTTATAACTTTTAACCTAGCTTCTCTCCCGATTCTCCTGCCTGATGGCGTTACTATCGCTCTGCATCCTAGATACGCTTTTTTACCACGATCCTCGTAAACTGTGCGCTTTTAAAAATCCATTAAAATTGAAATTTCTAATATTACCCATTTCTTTGATGCCCGGGATTCGCAAAGAGGAGCACAATCAAGACGGAAATACGTCGTCGTCCCGGTGTTTCAAAACCGCAAAATTGGGTAGCCAATCAAAAGATGGCCGGGGATAAACATAGATCACGGGTTTCATCAAAGAAGCTGATGAGTCGCGCGCGAACGCGCCTCCATTTAGAAGCTTGGGCTTATTAATGTTCATTCGTCAGCCGGTTAATGAAGGTGCCTCCTTAAAGACGGTCTTTGCATGGTCGTCTAACCCAGAAGATCATCAAAGCATTCACGGAATAATGAAACGGTGTTAAGTCACGCTCGAGCTGGCCCGTGCCGATTAGTTTGTGCCTCTTTATCGATAATGCCTCTCGTTGCCTAATTGCGAGTATATCCTGACCACTGGAAAACGATAAATAACAAGTGCCCGTCGCTTTGGATCGATGAAAGACGATTTTCTCCTACGATCGCACACTTCAAAAGTAAATGACCGAGTTCAAGTGCCATTAGAGGATCGTTGAACTTGTCAATGGTCGTTTGTCATTAGTGTCAATTCAAAGATTCAGGCCTCAAAAATATTGCACAAGTGCAGCAACGAGTGGTTACGAGAAAAATTTAAAATAAAATCGACAGAGTTTTGCAATGCCTATAACGATCGTGAGTGCGAGAATAAGTTTTACTAGTTTACTATCCTTGAATTTATCAACGGTCGTTTGTCATTGATGCCAATTAAACTTGAAGCTCGATATAGCCTTAGTGTTAACAAAAATTCAAAACAGGATTTGTAAACTTTTTATTAGAATCAATTACGTCTTGTGTCTATAAAAATATATTGCAATATCATGCAAGCCAATGCCACAGGCGCTAGGAACGAACGTTAGCTCGACCACGAATAACTATTATCCTAATAACAAGGTAGCGCAAGGATATTGCCAATATCCTCTCGAGTTACGTATGCAGCTGTCTGGTTCGAAGTCAATCGATTCCAGCGGCGAAGACTCGAATCTTGATTAGTCTCGTCCGGCCAGTGAATTAGACTTTTTCTCCCTGACCAAGCATGCGGGTTTAATTAAAATATTCGTTCGATACTCGGTCCGATGTGAACGGAAATTTTAATCAACGTGTGTAGATGCAAAAATTATCGAAAACAAATCTATTTCCAACTTGAATAAATGCGAAAAATAAATGTGGAGTAATAATCAAATATAACAGGATGTTGCGCGCGCATCATGAGCACATGCTGACAACATATGACCAATCGTGGAAATAACTTAACCTCTGATTCTAGCGAACAGGTGGACGATGTAGAATAATATATAAAAGTTAGTATTATAAGATTAAATATTCAATTAATTAATATTTCTTTTCTTTTCAAAGAAATATGTCAAGCGTAGAAAGCAATAATTAAAAAAAAAGTCTATTCTCATCTCGAAGAGATAAGAGAAATATCGTAGAATAACGGCCATTCCAAGCTAGAATTAATGGAGTGACAATGCGCGCGCATCGTGGCCACGTGACAAACGTGTACGAACGATAGAAACGACTTAACCTCTGATTCTATAGAAAGAAGTAGAAAATAGGATTCAGAAAGATCACGATCGTCCGTGATTCCATTCGTTTGCAAAATTGTAAACATTTAAATCGATATTCCTCCGTTCTTTTCAAAGGAAGATATGAAACGTAGGAAGCGATATCGAATCCCAAGTCGCGCAAACCGAGTCCTTGGAACGGTGTGAAAGCGTTATCTGAGCGCAAGATCAAATTAATCACCGGTATACATTCTTGCCGGATGAAAAGAATTAAACGGCATTTTCATTGTGCTTCGAACTCGTCGTGGGAAACACGGCTCGCATAGAATGTGCAAGATTTTCTTTATCGTGAAGAGGAAACACTGAACAGCTGGGAGATATATATATATATACAAACAGTAAGTCTCGTAAGTTTGAACAACCGAATCGGTGTCCTTGAACGAAGAGAGTTTTTATTCGATCATGCAGAATGGATCAGGCGAACGAAGTACACGGGTGTAAGGTGCACGTTGAAGAGGTCGATAACAAGAAAAGCTGGCCAGAATCGTCGGTTTATGCTGAACCGGCGTTCTGATGGCGGCGTAGCCGTTGCTCTCTCGCGGACGAAGGTGACTTTAAACGCGGGGCAATAAATTAACGGCGTTGGGTTACGCAAGGATCAAATGTCCCCTGGAGTATGCTCGAGAGATTTATGGGTCTGCCTTCACTGGCGCAGCATGAAGGAACGGAACGGAACAGAACAGAACGTACACAACCGTACGGCTTATTATAGGCTAGTTGCTCCGCTTCTTCGTTTCTCTCTCTCTCTCTCTCTCTCTCTCTCTCTCTCTCTCTCTCTCTCTCTCTCTCTCTCTCTCTCTCTCTCTCTCTCTCTCTCTCTCTCTCTCTCTCTCTCTCTCTCTCTCTCTCTCTCTCTCTCTCTCTCCCCCTTCTTCTTACTCCCGTCTCTGTCTCTCTTCTCTCCGGGACCGACTGGTCTTTCAGACCCGCCGCAGGATACATGCAGGACTTTTCAGATGAACAGCTAGCCGGATGTTGTAACCCGCTAATAAGGCGCGGCCACCACTCGCTGCCCAATTAAGCTAAGCTTTACGTGGCCACCTTAAGGCCAGGCCTTGAAACGTTCTTCGATTAGATACCCTAGATATCCCATTAATTTTATCGCTCGCCCTCTCATGCCCTCCCTATACACCGACTCGCTATACACGAGCCTCCTCCTTGGATTATATGACCGGTCGACGTCGCTGACAGAGGTTCAGATTAATTGCGTGGAATCCGGTGAACCACCTTGGAAAACCTCCGCCGGAACGGTGGGTATGCGTTTCGAAGATTCAACTGTTCTCCCGTTCGATTATCAATTGTATCTTATTCGCACACATTTTTGCTTATTGCGACGAGGACGAGAAAAATCTCGCGGAAAAACGTGACTCGAAATTTTTGAATGGTAGTGTATGCGCATCGAAACGGTCCACGTCTCTTTAATCCGGTACACGTGATCGAACTTCCCCAACTCGCGTCCGTCTGACTCTCTCCATATATTTTAAGCGCGGCAATCCGTCTTGCTTTTTGTATTTCCGTCCTAGGCTGCTTTATGTCACGTTGTTTTCGTTGAACTTTCTTCGCCCCGATGGGGGAGAAGCGTCGCTTTTTGCCCGGCAAAAGAACCGAGATACAGCCTAGCCTCGGCACAGAGGGCGCGCCACGTCAAGCCAACTTTCGTTCGGGAATTTAGCCGGTTGTTTACATAGGGTCGCGAACTTCCTCGATCTTCGATTCCAAAAAGAAATTGTGAGCGTTCTACGTCCTTGATATCTCGATTAACTCTTTATTGATTAAACAAGCGATATATTCGAGCGATTACTGATATTTTAGAAGTGAAAAATGAAACACGTCCAAGGATCGAGAGGGAAGAAAAATTGCAAGCTATTGATCGGAACTACAAAAATTTCGTTTCGTTTCGAACAGCTGGCCACTGGTTTATTCTCGTCCGGGAAACTGGCGTGTATGTATGTATGTATGTATCGCGAAGTGTCCTAAGCTTGGAACGGCCACCTGGGCCAAGAAGTCTCGGTAAAGGACGAGGGAAAAAGGAATTCAACAGAAGTCGCCGGTGGAATAAGAAGAATGTCAAGTCGACTGACACTCATAGAGGGGGCTTAGAAGCCCCTGAGGAGAGTATCTGATAGAAGGCCTTCTTCCCTCTTCTCCTTTTTTTTTTCCGCTCGTCTTCCGTCCGTAGACGAACAGACAGAACAGGACAAGGAGACGGAGAGTCTGAAAGGCCGAAGGAGAGTCTAGAGATAATGAGCAAGAATGGGCCGTCTCAACGTGTGCATTTGTATTCCGAGGTTATCACTGTCCTACTTTGTCTAAAATCAAATCCCTCTTTTTATTTACACCTGTTCACGGAGTTCAAGTCGTGGAGACACGAAAATTTGCCTCATCTTTTAAACATCTGGTAATAAATAGTTTTGCTTTAGATACGTCTTTGCGTAAATTTACCGCACAAGTTTTCCTCCGTCAAAACGAGGAGAAATAAAATACGAATATTAATATATTAAACGACTAATAAATTGTTAGGTTTATCCAGAAAGATTTTCACCGAGAGATACCTAATTTATAATTCATAGGCTCCGAGGAACGAATCTTGAAAATTTTCTCAAAACATTTCCATGTATAATTTCTTCCGCGTGAAAAGATATTGGATTCAGCCCTTTTTCGCCCCAATTTCCCCAAATTTAATTGCGTTCAGCTCGAACAGAGAAGCGTATCCGAGCCATACCGGGGGATCGTCCATGGTTGTCTCGGGAGTTCATGGCGGCGGCCCAAAAAGCAAACGGACATAGGATTTCTGTGGATCCATCCATCATCGTCACCGTCCCTACGCCCTCCTCCACGCTACTCCACTTCCTCCCTCTCTCGCTCGCTTTCTCCTTTTCTGCCTTCCGACCTCACGTCATTTCCTCGACGCTCCTCCTTTCTTGTCTCGTCTGGGTTCCATCTCTTTTTGAATATCTCACGAAGCCGCCATCGTTTCGGACACCAATCCCTCTTTCTCTCTTGGTGTTTGACGCTATGCTTGTTGAATTTCCGTAGATTAAAATTGTACGTCTGCCATATGGTATCTAGGGAGTTTTTTTTTTAAACGTTTCCACCGTGTCGATAAAAAAGAATTATAGGTTTGTTATTTTTCTTTTATCGAATGGCAAAAGATTGAAATTAATTTCAAATTATTTATAGATTTATCTTGACAACTATTCTAAATAAATTATTATCAACACGGAGTAATATTTTTAAGAATATTCCCCCAGAGAATTATTTTTCATTTTCAATCTCCAAAAACACACCCGTTAATCTCCAGCATATATTTTCGCGAGATAATCGCAGCCACGTGCCCGAACGAAGAAACGGTACCCGCTCTATAAATCTGCGCCCTCGATATAACCATATAAAAAAAAAAAATCGAATCGGCCATTTTAATTCCTCATTACGCGTACGGGTTATTGGCCATTCACGTAGACATTTCGCGCGATTAATTCGACTGCAAATGCGGTTTCTTCGCCGCGGTACACTTTGTTCGTCCGCTAAGCATTCGTGTCAGTACCCGGATTACATAAGAAATGTGGCGCTCGTGTACACACGTACTACACACGTGTGCGCGATAACGGAAGCCTCACACAGCCCTGTGCACAACTGCACCGCCGTGTATTGCTCGTACGCGAGGGGGGAAATGAGAAGAGGGAGAGAGGGGGGTGGCGGAGTCGGAGGAACTCGATATCATAAATCTTTTCGTGCAAAAGGATCGCAATTATCTTATGCATTAAAAGCATCGCGAGTGTCGATAGGCGCGCTCTCTCTGTCTCGTTATTTCTCTCTCTCTCTCTCTCACTCACCATCGAAAGGCGAATTCACACGGAATGTAGATGGCGCTCGACTACCAGGGGCGCAATATCGATAATTACTACCAACGTCCGTCATCCCGGTTGAATATCTTTCTGGAATTTAAATTCTCGATCCCGTATATTGTGTATCGTTGCTGAGATCCGGCGAACGTAATTTTGCGAATTATAATATGATTCGTCGCGTGTCAATCCTTTACGACGATAATTATTCTCTTCGAAATAATTAATTCTCGATGGCGGGCGAAATTTTTTTTATACGAGATCTCAAAGTGTTATTGGTAATTTCCGTTTTTCTAAAAGTTTTGAATTTGGCGCCAAAATGTTAAACACAACTCGTACGTTTATTTATGTTATCTATACGCAATCTATCTTATCGAAATTTCGTTTGGAGCTCGATTAAAAACGATCGACAACTTTTCCAAAACTTTCTTTCTTTTACTCGAGATGCGAAATAAACGTCACGGTGGTTGGAACGTTTGAATTGTAACGTCACTTCGCGTGAAGTTACATTTCATGGGTCCTGGCTACGCAAGAAATATTACGTGTATTTTTTTCGTATGATAATGCGTCTCGCAGGATATAAACCTCTTTCGAGATAGCAACGCCTACGAACGCCGTCGTTTCAGTTGTTACATCGCAATTACGATGGTCGAAACCCGCGTGCCCGCGTTAACTTTGATGTTCCTTTCTCTTCCATCAAGCTAATTAGCTCGATCACGGACCGCGGTTGTAACCGCGGCAGGATTGGTTCTAATTTTATCCGCTCGGCGAATCAATTAAAAAAGAAAAAATGCTAATCAATGGATGGTTTGCGCGGTAACACGCGAGATACGCGAATGAACAATTATCGAAGTTCAGTGTCGGTGCATCCGCCTCCTCGAATTAAACAGTGTACGAAAACATGCTTTGCGGCCGTTTAATCGTTAACGAAATCTTTCACTCTGCATGTTTACGTCGCGTTAATGTGTTTCGTGCAAAAATGTTGAATATGATGTAGGGGGAAGTCGCGAGAAATCTTATAATCTTACGAGTGTACTTTATATTCTTTTCTCTTCTTTGCACGAGAATCTTCCCATTTCTATTTGCTGCAGTCGTAATTTTCTTAATCTTTCGAGAAAAATTCGAAAATCATCGAAATTTCGGTTTTCGAAAAGATATTCTTATAAGAAAAACAAGGAAAAGAGAAAAAAATATGGATCATTTATAAAAAAGAAGAATATTTGTTTTAGTCGTTGAATAATCTATATATAACATCGAAAATCATTCGAATCTATATACGAATCTATTTTCTTCTTCGTGGTTTCTAACATATATCATTTCGAAAACCAATAAAGACGATAAAACTTTAATTTATCTATCTCTTAAATTCACATATTCCATGATACTTTGTTACACGTTATATTTACATAATATATAATAAAATATCTCCAATATAACTTTAAACTTTCAATTAATACTATGTGTATATTACAGATCGAGAAATTGTCACATCTTCCGACGCGTATCGACTTTTCGAAAACAAAGAAATACGTAATAATATATAATGTTGCGCAATAGTGTGCGCAATAGTATTCTATTCGACAGGTGGCTCGAGCACGGTTCGAAGACATTTAACGAAAATCTTCGCTGCGGCGAACCAAAGGCTGGCCAAAAAGGCCACAAGAGGCTTTCACATTCGAAAATCGTGCAGGTTAGTATGGGATTTCGTGATGTTCGGCAATAAACGACACTGAATGCGCACTCGAATGCCTGGTGGGGTTTCGCTAGCCAACTATGTCGGAATTTCCTAACCTATGTAACGCAAATGTCCCGCGTAAGGTGCCAGGGAATCTCGACGCGGTTTCACCGGGCAAATGCCCGGGAGAGCCACCTGCATCTATAAAATTGAGCCATGCATTATTCATGGAGTCGTGGTTATAGCGCGCTTAGCTCGACTGGTGTGTTTTGCAACGTGGAAAGAAAACGAGCAGCCACCAGCCGCGAATGGATGGTTAGATAAATTGATATGAGGTTTATATCGTGATTGGTAGGCCTGTAAGGGTAAATCGAGTGGCGAGGCTAATGGGCAGTGTTAACCACGGAAGAGCGAACGGTCGAGGAAAATCGTAGATTTTAGTATCGAGACAAGATCTGTTTGTTGGTGAACGATCCTTATTACGATCCGCGAGAACCGATTGAATTTCTCGAATGGATAAATGCAGAGAATTTCTGGGATGATTTGTTGAACGATATATATTCCTCGTGGAAAGATGGCGTGAAATTCATTTTTCATGTGGTGTGGATGACTTTTATTCGTCTGTAAAAAGACACGTGATGGAATAGAAATCGATACGGTTGCTAAATAAAATACGAGAAACGATATTGGACTTCGGCTAAAGAAAGACGTAAACGTGCCGACATCTGTGAGCAGATTCTGGCACTCGATCCTCTTTCTTCTTTGACTGGCAACGAAGTATATGGAAGTCTTGTCACTCCTGAACTATTTATCGGCGAAACTGACTGATGCGAGTACTTACAAGCTTTCGATATGAACCGAGAGATGGTTTCATTAAAACACGTCCTTTGACTATAGTCAAAATAATAAGATATATAGGAAATCAAACTATTACTCTTGTTCGGAAGTGTTAAATAAGAAAGATTTATCGATATAAAAAGTTTATAAAGGCACCAAAAAATTCAAATCTTGAAAACTCGTCACTGAAAAATTTACGGAGTATTCATTATTAAAAAAATTCAGATTTCGAGACTCACTTATTCATCGACAAAGAATTCACAACCGTCACAAAATTTATCTACTTCTCGATTCGAAGAACAGTCGATACTCGCGCAAAGTTCGAGAAGAAACTGAAGGCAGAAAGAAACAAAGGATGATGCAGAAAGACCGACCTTGCAAAGTTAAAACGTTTTCTCAGATTTGGAGGACGAAGAGGAAAGGGTAAGAGAAATAAGAGCAAATAGAACCTGCGCTTACCCAACTCAGGACAGATACCTCAGGGTTAAGGAGGCTATTATCACTTCGTTATTGCCGTCATAAATTTTCAACTCGTTATACCGAAAATTACGCCTGCGATTCTTCGCAGTCACGGTCGGCCCGAGAAAATTTCAGTAAACCTTTCTTGCGTTGCAATCTCGTCTGCATTTGAAGAAGCAGGTGGTGGTCCACCTGGGATCCTAAGAATATATATTGCGTTCAATTCGTCAACGATTGAAAAGACCACGAATTTTGTTTAGAGAAATGAAATTTATCTTGTTTGAAGTTAAACCAGCGGTTCTCAACCTACGGAGATTTCAGATGATACAAGTTTTTCGTACGTGCAAGGACCGAAAAAGATATTTTTTCTATTCATTTATAACAATTTTTTTAATATAATTCTTAATGAATACAGTTCTTAAAGAATTCACGACTACATCTTTTTAGGCTCTCAAAAAATTGGAAAAATTCTAGGATACTATTATATGCTCATTCCTCCAGTCAAATGATTCAAAAGATTCGTGCATAAAAAAATAAAACTCTCTTCAAAGGATTGTAAGTACGAAATTTTGCTGTAGATATAAACAATTTAAAATTTAAATTTTAAAAATCTAAGTGTAAAATTATTTACAGGGTATTTCCTGCGCAAGAATCGCCTGTTTCTCGTTCAGAAACATTCCCGTTTAGCAGGACACGCAAAGGTGAAAACAAGTGAGGTAACTAGTTCAAAGTATAGCAGAAACGAGCGGGCGCGCGTTATCACGGGAATAAAAGTGGATGAGCCTCTGCCAAGCTGTGGAGCCAATGCGGACACGCAGCCAGGAACGGAGAACTTTTATGGGGAGGTAATGCAAGTATGTGTGCCCGTGTGGTGAAACCAACGAGAGAGCTGAAAGGTCAGGGCAATAAATAACTCGGGATGTCGGTATACCTAGAAACTGGAGACATTATGCCAATCTTGGCTTACGAACCCGTACGAATGTGGTCTAGTTTTACCCGCTGTTGCATAAATCTGAAAGCGGCCGACTACCTACCTGCCTCCTCTCTAGAAATCTTTTGCTTTCTACCAACAACCTTTTGATAGGCGCGGGAAAAAGCCTTGAGCCTATTTTCGACACCCGCCTCACGTATTATTCCTCTCTTCCAGGCAAACGATTTTACTACAATTTTACAACTTTGTGACCGTTATTCGCTTCTGCGCGTTGATAACCAACTTCCAAAAATCTTTCTCAAGAAATCCTTCCCCTGAACCAATGATACACAAGCAGCTCGACGAGCAGCTTCAAGAGACAGGAAAGCTTCCTAACCCCGCGATCAACGATGCCGGAGCAGATTGCAGATTTTCTGAAATTCCATCTTACCGAATTGACTTCTCATCCACGGGTACAGCGGGCTCGGCAGGTTGGCGCTGGCCGCGCCCTGAGGCGCGGCCTGTTGTTGCTGACTAAGCGGCGACGTGACCACCCCTTGGTGTTGCTGAGCTTGCGGCTGCTGTTGCGGGTGCATGCCGGGCTGCGACTGCTGCGAGGCCGCCTGCGACTGCTGCTGCTGCTGGTACATCATGTGCTGCTGCTGCGCCTGGAGATGCTGCTGCTGTTGCGACTGGTGCTGGCTCTGCTGTGGCTGCATGTGGGGGTGTTGCGTGTGCATTTGGTGGTGCATCTGCGACTCGACCAGAGGCGGGCTGTCCGGTCCATCGAGCACGCTACCCTGGTGATCGACCGCGGCCGCCTGAAGCTTGCAACTCGCGTACACGATCGGGGTGGACGGATGCCCGTTAGGGGTCGGCGTGTGCCCCATGTGGCCCATGCCGGGGCTGGGCGACGTCGACCTGTACCCACCCATCCCGTCCATGCTCCCGTGGTCCTGCTGGTGCTGATAATACGTCGCGTTACGCATGTCCATCCGATTGTAGGGCGGAAACCTCGGATAAGGCATATCTTGCTGACTGCCCGCCGCCCCATAATGGTGGCCGGGCACGCCCTGGCGCAGGAGGCTGGGGTCGCACGGGTCGCCGGCCTGCTGGGACTGTTGCTGCACCGACTGCGTTTGCTGGGGCACCTGGACGGCCGCACCGTAGTGCTGCTGATGCTGATGCGGGTGTTCCACCCCGCCATTACGCAGGTCCGGGATGTACGAATTCGCGAAGTACGAACTCATGCTACTGTCCCACCTGGCCCACCTTCTGATTCCACCTCGCTCCCTTTTTTTTCTCTTTTTTCCTTTTCCTTTTTTCCCCTGTTATGTTATTCGCCACACTCTTCTCCTCTCCCTGCCCTTCCCTTCGAGTGTCTTTCACCTTTGATTCGATCGGGATTCGCTCCTCTTTCCCCCCCCTGACCACTCGCTCGGTTTTTCTCTTTCTCTTTCGTCTCCCTCGGTTTTGTTACTTGTAGGCTTTCTTTTTTTTCTTTTTTTATTTATATTCCTCTTTTGTACTCGAGTAACGGACACACTGCGACACACGTCCTTACGTATACATGGGTAATTTTTTTTTTTTCCTTTTTTTCTTTTTTTTTCTATCTACACGCGAAACATCACCAGCGCGACTCCTCCCCTCCACAACACACTCTCGTACAACACTCACACTCGTATCACACCAACATCACCTCGAATCACTTATCGAATCGGCATCGAATTAATTATTTTTCTCTTCTCTTCCTCCTTTTTATCCTCCTTCTCCGTCCCGTTTCGTCCTCCTCTCTTTCCTTCTCCTTCTCCCTCCCGCCTTTTACTTTCTTGCCCGTCTTATCGCACTTACGTTATCCCATTTACGTGAGAAGAAACGAAGAAACTGGAGCACTTAATAGAACCGTGAGTTATGAGAATTGGGACTGTTGGGGGGTGGTTTTAAAACTTGTACACGAGGGGGGTTGTTAAGATGGTAATCAGAGTTCTCCTTCGTTCGTGCGGTATCTTCGTTCAAAACGCCAAGCCGCTCCAGACACGTTCCGTTCCTCTGTCCACCCTGCTAACGAAGTTGTGCCGCACCTGGAACACCGCAAATGCACAATCTCTCGTTAATTCCAGCCGAATCGACGAAACATTTAGTCTTTCCTAATCGATCTATAAATTGAAATTATTAATCGATGTGTTTGAAAGTACGAGAGAGAGAGAAAAAAAAAAAAGAAAAAATAGAACGGGGTGACGTTGATTAAAAATCGAGTCTTTGGAATACTTTTCAAACTATTTATTTATTGCGCTAATAAAAAAAAAAAAATTGTTTTAATCAGAAATTATAATAGAGATCACCCTATGAACGCGCGATTGGCTCTCGAACAAGCCGAATTCAAGTATATAAATATATAAATTTCCCCCGAGAAGTTTTAGAGACACCGTGTATAAGGCCATAAATTACATTTGCACGCGTACACTCACAGTATTCGAATGCATATATTCTCGATCCATCACTTTTATTCTCGCGCATCGAGGAGGAATCAAGTTAATTTATTTACGCGATCTTGTCCAAGAGCCACCACCTGTTTAATCGTGTATCGAGTACCATGTCTACGGACGTTGTTGCGAAGTAACGTTTTAGCGGGCAGTGCGGCCAGCGAAGGCACCGTTTGCCGATCCTTGCCCGACAGACTGAACGGACGGAACGTGCAGTTTGACTCGCCGAGTGAGTGACAGAAGGCGAGGTACACACGTGCTCTCGTCACGGTGACGGCCATCGCCCAGACGCCGAACTAGCGTGGCCCTTGTGCGTGGGCGGGCTAAACGATCGTTAAATTTGGAAAAATTCCCGTGTCATTAACCATCGCGGCTAACCGAACGCCTCGCCGAGATATCCCCTCCCCGCCTCCCTCTCCCCCCTCCTCCTCCTCCGCTCCTAAGTCTACTAATTTTTTGCCGCGCGCCCGCCGCCAACTGGTTAGTAGAATCGTTTATTTCTGTTTTTTTGGGGGGGGGGAGTTTATGACGGTAAATAGAGGACGCGTTCAGGAAGAGCACAGTGGCCTCCTTTGGTTAAAAATGTCCGTTTTCTGGAATTTTATTCTAGTTTTCGGGATACGTTGTAGATGTTATACGTTTGAGAAATTATCTACGGACTTTTTTTATCGTACACGAGTAAGTTGGGAATAGTTATATTGTTTTGAGGAGGATGTTTAGAATTAGATAAGACATTTTTAACTAAGGAGAGCAGAGTATTGTTCAGGATTATTGAGAAGAGGATAGAAAGAAGATGTTTATCGGGCAAATAATTTGGTAATTTTTTTATTATTATTATTAGATTCATTAAATTTCATTTAATCGTAGAATCGATTAAATTTTGCAGAAGTTTAAGAAATTTCGTCTTTATGGGATTCTGAGCTCCACGTGCTGCATTACGGATCGTGCAAGAAATGATGCCATTTCTAAAATCAAAAATAATCAAAATTCATTATTTATATATTTTTAGATATTTCGTATATATATATATAAGTATCTCTTTTCGCTTTTTGATTTACTATTTTCTGCATTTACTTCGTTATTATCGTTTATAGAAAAAAATGTTTCAGATAAATGTTGAATAGTTTAAAAAAGAGTATATTCAGGCATTATTAACGTTTTTGTAGGGGTAAGTTTGATTTCTTAAATGGAATTATATGTATTTTAACGCAGTAATCGATGCAGTTTGACATTTTTTATAAAAAAGTATTGAAGCACTTATAGCAAAAAACCATTAGTTTAGCGGATATTTAATTATATTTAATTATCTCCTAAACTAGTAATTTTTAGATATTTATGGTCTAGTAATTTTTTATAGAGAATAGGGAGTTGCATCAATTAATTTATCAAAAAATATGGAGTTCCGTATAAAAAAACTAAATTGATTCTCATAGCTTCTTTATGCTTCCTCCTACGAAAAAGTTAATGATACGATAATGTAGCCCGTTTGAAACCATTCAATCTTGTATTTGAAACTTTTTCAATATCATTAAAAATAAAAGAAATATTCGACATAATAGAGTTAAAAGGTAAGTATGTGAAAGATAATTATCTCTAGATTCCAAGAATTTCGAAAATTCCACGAATTTGACGTCATTTCCAAGAACTGTCGAAATTCTGAGAAAAAATTTTCGAACAAGCTCCTATCAACTTGTGTTCTCCTAATACAAAATCAAATTTTTGGCCGAAAATTATTTTCATTTAAGAATTTCGATATTAATCATTTTTGTTAAATATCTCGTTTGTTTTTCATAATGTTAAAAAATGTTTCGAATAAAAGTTGAATGGTTTCGAAAGGGCTATATCTTACTGCTTTCAACTTTTTTATATAGGTGACTTCATAAAAAAGTTATCAAGTTCAATTTCATTTTTTTAAATGGAATTATATATTTTTTGATGCATCAGTGGATGTATTTTGGCATTCTTTATAAAAAAGTATTAAGGTACTTATAGCAAAAAACTATTAGTTTAGAAGATATTTAATTATATATAATTATCTTCTAAACTGATTTATTAATATTAATACTTTTTTCATAGAAAATATAAAATCCATTAATGTATCAAACATGACTCCCTCAAAACTATACAACTTTCATCTAAAATATTTTTAACTACGAACAATAATAATGCCGTAAATTAAGATCGTAATATTAATTTTTAAAAAAAATCAATTTTAAATTCGCAAAATAAAAAGTATATAAAATTTCATACTTAAAATTAAAATATTGAAGAAATGATATGTCTGTAAAAAATAAAAAATAAAAAATAAAAAAAAAGTAAGTATAAAAGAGGTAAGTAAGATTTCACGTGCAACTTCTTCTTAGATTATATTCTCTAAATAAAAAACCGGTCGAAAAATGCAGTCGAAAATGTTCGTAGAATTTGATGTTCAGAAAATTCGATAAAAATTACACGTGCCACCTCTTTTTAATTATATTCTTTTTTCTTATTACAAAATCGTAAATTTGATGTTCTCTAAAAATTCGGCTTTTTGTATTAAGAGAATATAGTTTTTTAGAATATTTTCAAGAATAAAAATTTTTATTAAATCCTATATACTTACCTATACTTACCTGAAATACTTACCTTTTTCAACTGCGATTCTACAGTGGTATTATTCTTTTCTTTTTTGTTTTTTTTTTTTTTTTTTCAGTTTCCTTACATCTAATAATACTTACCTTCGTTAAATACTTACCAATAAAAATAGGACATGTATGATATGACATAGGAATCTAGAAATATATTTAAAAATTATGCACAAGAATATAAATAAGTAACATATAAAATATAGATAGACTCTCTATAGAAAATTTAAATTATATACAATCGTATTATTAATCTTCTCGATCAGAGATCTTCTATACCGACTGTCCATCAATCGACTAGTACCTGAAGTTAACCGTTTCACTTTTTGCACAATACATACCAATTTGTCGATCTTTATAAATATTCAATCATTTAAAATCGAATCGCCTGGAATATGCAAACGAAGTATCTCGTCTACTGCCAAAAAATCCTGGCAAAAAAATTATCCAAATAATTCCTAATTCCAACCGGGAAAAAACACGGTTACAGCATTACAAATTGGTCAGAAGCGTGCAAGGGAATCGAATGTGTTCGTTCGTCGATTCGATCGTGATAAAAGTTAAAAAAAAAAAAGAAAAAAAGAAATCGCGATTCGAAACGAGAGAATAGAATGTACGGCATTGCGGGCAGCACGGTGGTCGTGTTGGTAATGGTAGCGAGCACGACGGTTGAGAGGAGGTGGGGGCGAGTGTACGACGGATCGAACAGGAGTGGGGGGTATACGGAGGTGGAGGGCGGCAGGTTGAAGGGCTCGGGTGGAGGTGGGGCCCTTGGGAGTTTGCTGTACATGGGAATGGGTCGGACGCGGGACGATCGCGATTAACATTCCGGCCGCTAGCTCGCTGTTCGCGCGGCGCTTTCATTAATTCCAGCGTATTGATTCCCCGGATTGATGAATGGCCGCCGATAGCGATTCCATGCGCTCCGTACTCGGCTGCCCTCTCCTCGCCTCTTGGATCGCGTATAAATTCTACCTCTCGCAGGATTTTAACTCAATTCCCGCTTTAGATACTCGGCCCTTGCGTATTCCTCCTCTTCCTCCACAAAACGGTAACATTGCTTCCCTTCCCCCTCCCCCTCGCCCTTCCACTGCTTTGAACACGTCTTTTTATTTTTTATTTTTTTTTTCTCGTTCGTTCCTTCTGCCTCGCTTCCCCCTTTTTCCCGCTATCGGAGGTTTACGCCTCGTTTCCATTGGAACCACGCGACGCGTAACCCTACACCACTTCCGTCTGCCGTCTTTCTTTCTTTCCTTCTTTTCCCTTTTCTCTCGTTTGATACGTTTGGAAGCTATAGCTCTCCTCTACTTTGCCGCGATTAAAGGCGATCCGGTGTTACGCCATCCGTGTAATAAACCTGTTTGAAATGGAAAACGTCACGCCTCGGTATTATAGGAAACGTTTCTCGCTGCATTGTCTTCCACGTGTAAAAACGTTTTTTCCTTCGCTATTCTTTCGTGGTGGAAAGCGTTCAGCGTTTAATTACGTAACGGAAATTCAGCGGAAAGTCGTTTCCTGGATCGATGGAAATGCGATTGAAAAGATAGGGAAGAAACTTTAAAGGGGATATATAACGTATCGTGGATCTCGAGGATTTCGCTTGGATATCTGTGCTCTGCCCGGGCTTTTCGAGAAGGCGAATCGAGGTCAGATTTTGGGCTTTGCTCGGTAGTGACACCGATCGGGAAGGGCATAAACTAGCTAGCCGTTCAAAAGGTCTAAGAAGTTCATATTATTGCCGGTAGATGGCGATAGCGATAGCCAGAAAGAGTGGAAAAAACGGGGTGGAGCGTGTCTGACAGCTGGGTGGGTTCGGGTCCAAGGTGATTGAAAACAGGGTGGAGCGTCACGTGACGCCATAGTTGGATATGGAAGTGACGTCAGACAGCTATGATGGCCTCTAGTTAACAAAATGGCTTCTGCCAGAGTATTTCTTTGTCCCTCGGTTCCCCTGTTATCCTCGCATTGCGAGAAGATAATTTCACAAACAATGACGTTTCCACAGTTTTTCGAACGTAATTAATTCATTCTCGATCATCTTCCATCAATATGTTCCATCGAATATGTGTCGTCAAAATTGAATGCAAATATTTTTTTTTCATCTTTCGTGGCGGACGATCAATTGTTATCGTTCACTCGTCGTCACACATTTGAACCGCGTGTATGCATGTAGTGCTATTGATCCGTTTGAATAAAACAAGCACTTGTCACGTCATCGGCAAACGTGTTCCATCTGTAAAACATTTAAATAAAATCGAATAACGTGTCTATCTATCGAGAAATTTTATTGAAATCTCACTCGCATAATCTTCCACTTAAATCTATTATATGGAACAACTATAATTATAAAAAAGAAATCCAATAATAACCTATTAATAAGAAAATTGACAAAAATATTCGCAACAGTATTCTACATTAATAATTCATCGTTATATTAATCGCGCTAATTCGAACACGATCCCATTCCATTCCTTCAACAAAAATAACATTAATCAAACGAGCTGAATCGAGCTGAGTCACGTGCGACGAATGATCGAAAAGTTTCACAAAATTGGCCAAATCGGTCTCACCGGAGATTCTTCGTGAACAATGACATTATTTGACTGTTATGGGACCTCGTATCTCACCATGGTGTAGTTCGCACGTCGTGAAACAGTCGTAAACTGAAGAGGCTCGTAAAACGTGGACCCCTCTTGGACCATCTCTTCTTCTCTTTCTCTGTGCGTCGAGTTTCCACGCGTTGGAGAGAGAGAAAAATCAGATCAAAAATTACGACTCGAGAGTATATTCCTGTTCCGGCCGTTTTGATCGAATTTCAGCCACCACCACAGTGATGGCTGGCTTCTTCCTGGCTTCCGATGCTTTGTCGTTCGCGATGTACATCGATAAAAAAAAGAGTTCGATTATAATTATAATTGTAAATATAATATCGTTGGAATAATTTTTTGTTCTCTCTTTATTTCGATTACGAAGTTAATTTTGATATTTTGTGACACGATTAAAAGCAGAAAATATATCGAGGAGGGATAAATATTCAATTGCGTGATAAAGGTTAGTAGAATGTTATTGATGTGTGATTAGTTAAAGCGTAAAATAATATAGTTTTCGTTTAATAATACCCAGTATTCTGCAGCAAATTATACATTGTGCTTATCTCGATTCTATCTTCTTTAATGAATTCTTGTTGTCGAAGAGAAAGAAATCATCATTCATTTATTTATTCTTTTCCAAATATAAGAATTGTTACATTTTTCCACGAACAATATGATAAAAAAAAAATATTAAGTTATGCTTTTGAACTTAGCAACAAAGTTTGCAACGACACTTTGACAATTGTGAAAAGAAGGAAGTATCATAGACCGAGATTAAGCTCGATCAAGATCAAATTCCAGGAAAGATTCCGTCGGTATTTACACGCTGTGAAACACTCCGACCGATAATATCATCTCTCTGTGCATTCCATTCTATTTACGATTCGCGTGCATCGTGGTTTCGGAGATTTATGGGTCGAATCGAGGTGGCGAAGCGTCGCGAGAAACCATGGGGATATATACCGATTACAGCGCCACCGAGTCATAGCTATCTTGTTCCACCTAATCTGACTTCTTAACCATTCTACCATTCCAACCGTCTCCAACCGTCCAGAATCAACTGCACTCTAATTGTCTCTGCAACTCCCTCATCTATCTTCCCATAATTAACCGCTGTTCGAACAATGGTAGCTTAAAAGACGCAAAAACAATGACGAAACAAGTGCATCGTTTCCAAACGAACACGCAGATATATCCATTTTTATCTATTAAATTTGTTCATCGTTGTAGATTTTTTTCTTTTTAATTATTATTAAGTATTCCACAAAAAGTTAATATTTTTGCTCAAACGAATAATAAAAATCGTATATCGTAGAAATTATCTCATCAGCCACGTTTAAAACATTCATAACCTATCTTCGTCCTGCCATCTAGCATAACCTCCTCGAAAAATCGTCGGGAAGAAAAATCCTTGGACGAGAATAACGGGGGAATAGGAGGAGAAGGAGCCAAGGGAAATCAGCGGAGGATATACCGTTACGCACGGTGGAAGGTGTCCAGCTGGCGGAAGGTCGGCCCGGCATTAAAGGGTGGCCGCGATCAAGGTTTCTCGAGCGCACCGCTGCTCCATCGGAAAGGGTACGGGTTTGTCCGCGCACACGTGCGCGCACACATCGAGAGAGCAGGCTGGTGAACGGAGAACCGACACGCCAGCGGATCAGCCAAATGCTAACATGCATATATGCGATTAGCATAATCGAGTCGGGCTGCAGGAAACCAGTTTGCAAGGCCGCTCAAAAGCCGGCCGCCCAATAGCTTATGCCGCTCTCCACGCACGTCGCATCCGTAATTCCATGTCCCCCTACCAACAGGGGCCGAGAGTTGCCTCGCGTCAGCTGACCGCGAGGAACGGACCCGTCTTTTGCCGACCGATTGCGAAATTCAACGGCCGATCGCGTCTCGAGAGGAATCCACTTGGAATTCGAGACGATACGAGCCGCTTCTTTGCTCGGTGATGGCGATTGTGAAACGTTTTTAGCGTGTACCGTTTCTTATATTCGAGTTAACGCGTACATTGGAAATACGCATTGGAAAATAGCGGCATGGAAAAATGTTGATTTATAAGGATGTTGGAATAGATAGATATTCCGAGGAGTTTCGACGAACACGGATTAAAATGAATATTTCGAAAGTTACGAGCGATGTTTTGTTTCGGGTGAAGCGTGCGACTTAGTTCGTAAGTACGAGACCCTTTTTTACCGATCGAAACCGAATATCGATCGACGAGGTTAAAAGAATTCGACATTTCTATTTGGAATTATTTATAAGACGATAAAGAAGTTTTTCTTGTTTTGGTAAAAAATAACAATTATGGACGTTTCAAGATTTTTAGAATACTGAATTTTAAAGAATCTAATGTACGTTACACATCGAATCACGTACAATAAATAATACCGTGAGATAACTTGGCAAAGAAACTAAAAATACATCTTTCACGATTTTTATTATCCCTTTAAAGTCACGAAACGTCGCTCGGCTCGAAAAAAGCCGAGAAGAAAAAGGGAAATATTTAATAAACAGAGATACGGAGGCAAGCGTTTTAGGTTGGAGAATGCATCAAGAGGAAGAAGAGGGTCAAAAACAAGTCGGCCATATAACGCAGATAAATCCCGCCACTGTTTCGACGATATGTATTACACCATTTCCACGTTTTCACCCTCTTTTCCTCCTTTTTTATTTTCATCCTGTTCGTTTACAACTTACTTGGGTCCCGGCAGCTACTCTATCGTTCTCTCTCTCTCTCTCACTCACTCTCACTCTTCCATTTTTACCTCGCCTCTCAATTCCGCATTCGAGATTATCAAAGCTCGTATTTTTCAACGAGCTGTCCCGGCCAAACTTGTTTTTTGTTTCGACAGTGCCATAGATCGAACCTCGAGCCACGTGCTCTCGATAACGCTTTTTGTCCTGCTAGATATACCCACGTTTCAATGAAACCTTTATCGGCTGACCAACGCGCTCGATTCTTTTTTTTTCCTTCTCTCACTTTTTGAAACCTGTTAAGGGATCTCTCTCTCTCTTACGCGCTATTCAAATATCATTTTTCTGCTTTTCAACGGGCGGAATATATATCGCGTTCACGGATGTGATGCAATCGACAGTTGGATTTCGCGGTACGATAAAAATACAGAGGAATTTCTCCGTTTCGCGCGTACGACGAGCGTCCCGTAAGCAGATGCGACTCGATTAAATATTTTAATATACATCACCTCGCGTTGAAATTATTCTCAGCATAGCGATACCCCTCTCTTTTGCTCGCCGTATAATGAATTATGCGTCTCCTACGAGCAATTTAATTTATTCGAGATGGGCGAGACGGAACGATATTGGACGATAAATAGACCGGATTTTCGGATGTAATTTAACGAAATCATCTTGATATTGATTAAATCGAAAGTCTGTCGGCGTCTTTATAGCGACACGATAAATAATCGTGTTTTTAACGTCGCGTGAATTTTTAAAAGGAATTATACGACCAAGTTTATCCTTGAATTAAGCGAGAACACGGAAAAGGTAATAACACTGCTTAATGACACGAAGTTTCGAAATTTTAATCAAAATAACCTTTCTTTTTTTTTTTAACAACTCGGGGAACGTTACATCTTTTTAATTCGACCGTCGAAAATATTTTACATTCGAATTTTTCGAAAACGTTTTTGTATCAAATTTCAATTATTTTACGATAATCTCTCATATATATCTCGTATATAATGATAGGAAGGAATTTAAAAATGTTTAAAGAATTAATCGAAATATATATATATATATACGACCGTTATTTTCAAAAATAAGGATTAAAAACACAAATTTTCAAAAAATTTATCTCTCTAAATAATTGACGTGTACCAGTTCCAATCGTGCGATGATTTATTAACTCTAGATATTACTCTACTATACGCGCCATTTTATCGCCATTTTTAATTTCAAATCCAAAAATTTGCACAACATCTATCTTCCCGAATAATTGACACGTTGCGAGTCTGGATCAATGCGATCCGTCGCCGAGCGAAACAAGCGTGGAAAAGGTAAACGGGTGGGAAGAGAAATCGAGGAAAGAGAAAACGAATTTTGGAAGCGAGATTGCCCGAATTTTGCGCCCTCTCAGCGGGACGTCGAACACCTAACACTTATTCGCTTATCCGTTGGAAGAGCAACAATCGCTCTGCACGACTAACTTTCACATTTTTTCCTGAAAAACTTGCTCTTTTTTCTCACTTTTGCCACCTAGAAACGAAATTTAAGACGGTGGTCAGTCAGCTTTCTCTTTTCGATCCCGATATGCTTCGTTTCCACCACTTCCAAGGTCAATGGAATCGTTAAACCGCTTTAGAGATAACAGAATGTGCTTCTCTCGCTTCTAACCGTGAGAAGGAACGAGAGAGATCGTGCCGATAACTTTGAATTTGTCACGTTCGCGCACTAGAAGTAATCGAGACTAACGAGATCGTTAGATCGAAACGCCGATATCCTTTCTTTCCTTCTCTCTCTTTCTTTTTCACGAAATTAAATTCGAAACAGAGTTACACGGGAATAATAATCTCTTAATTTCGCCAAGGAAAAGGAACACTCGTCCAGATCCGAATCAAGCGTGTGAATTCGAAAGTAGGTGTCTATCTTACCGACGGATCGCCAAAAGCGAATATTAGGAGGCGCTCGTCACTCCTTCATCGCGATAACCTTCTTGCACGAGGGATCAAGGATCGTAAAAAGAAAGAAAAAAAAAAAATTTCGAACGGCACGCGTGAAATCCAACTACGATAGGATCTCAGGCGATGACATTGCGTGTGTGACACCTGAGAATTTTTAGTTTCACTTTGTGGTCGAGAGGTTAAAAGTCACCGACGACGCGCCGTATCTAGATTCCACTTTGTTAATAACCGTTGCTCCGAGGAGGACGCTCGTATCTCGCGGACCATCGAGTGGCGGCGCAACTTGTCTCCTCGAGGAAGTTTAAAAGTCGCCGCGTGACGAGAAGGAAAGAGGAAAGAAATTAATGTAATGTCCGTTGCCTTGGGCGAACAAGGAAAATACCAGACGCGATAATTTTTATTTATTTTACCACAATTTCCGAAATTCAGAATTTTTGTACAACGAAAAAAAAATCGTATAATTACGCGAATATTAATTAAACGATGCCAAATAAAATGTAAGAATTAATTTTCGCGATTACCTTTCATCGTTTCTCTGTAAAGTTATGGGGGAGAAAAAGCAACCTGTTATTTAAAACGTCTAATTAGAATTCATGAAGCAAGGTACATAGTTGTTTACCGTATCAGGGGACGAAAGGGTGGAACGATAATTCATAATTTATGGACGTGCGGTTGACCGATGGGACAGGACCAAAATATCATACATATATATATATATATATATACACGTTTTCGTCACGCTTGACCTTAAGGTTTATTCATCCTAACTGCCGACACTCGAGCCCTTCATTAGAGGAAACACCTTTCTTCCAGAAAGAGTAATTATCTCCAACACCTGGAGCATCATCGACACACACCGATTTCACTTTTTCACCATCTCCATTAGACGACGCATTTGCGATGCAAATTTCAACACGTAACGTTTTACAAATATAAAATGCAAAAAAGACGATTTATTAAAATATTCAAAATAAAAAGGACATTTTGAAACAATGGTGGAAATTACAGGTCGATTATTTCAATTTTTCGTTATTGAAAATTATTTAAGAAATATTATCGGATGGAGGAATCGTTCAGCTTAAATATAAGATTCTCACGTTGGAGAAAATTGCGTTTGGATTTGTCCGACATTTTTTTTTTGTTCTCGCTACTATTGAAACATGGAGATTTCTCAGAGTCACGCGCACAGAGGAACGAAGTAAAGCACACAAGAACGATGCAATTTTCCATAATTTTTCGCCCTCGTCCCGATTCTCGAAAGATCGATAAAGCCAGGAGAGTTGCGCTATCCCTCGTGCTTCCAATCCCATTTCAATTCGCACGCAACAGCGATGACAATTATTCACGAGCGCGAGAAGAGGGAGAGAGGCAAGACGAATAGAAATTTCGAAGATTGGTTTCGAGAGCGGCGCGGAGATATCGCGGAAAGATAATCGTGGAAATGCGCGGAGGCAGCGTTTAACTCTTACACGCGTCGATGTGTGTGCGTGAAACGGTATGCGTGTAAATACGCGTGAATACAGATATTATACAATTAAGAGAGATAATTAGCGAACGGTTATCTCGGATCGCGGTATATAACATTGAAACCACGAAAGGAAGTCCGGATTCACTGATTTTTATGATGTTTCTTTTTTATAATTATCGAGGATGAAGTAGTTTTTATTCGAATAGGAAAAAACCAATTATTTTCGCAAAACGATAACAAGATAAATTTATCGGGTATCAGAAATATATCACTTTCCTAAATTTAGATTGTGATTTTTAAAAAATCCACCCTTTATACAAATTCCTCCTATATTATTTGCTATAAATAATTTTCTTTCTGTGCGCCCTAATGTTTGATCGATTTTCACCCCCGTTGCAAATAAACTATCAAGTCGAATCCTTCGAAAAATACGAAATCCACCAAACGTATAAATTATTCGTCAAAAAAAAATTCAAAATACATTAAATTTTATCCATTAAATATCTCTATCTACCTTATTATCAACAACGATATTCTTGTCATTCTATATTCAATCCAAAAATACCAATATCCACTTATTCCCATTGGAAAAAAATTCGCCAAATTTTTCGAGAAAAAAAAAATCAAAAAATTCCTCTACCCAACTTGTTATCAAGAATATTCTTAATTTCCACCGTTGGAAAAAAATAAAAATATTTGCCAAATCTTTCGAAAAAAATCTATATTCGATCCAAAAATACCGATCTCTATTCTCCAAAATTTTCGAGAAAAAAAAAATCAAAAAATTCCTCTATCAACAATATTCTTAATTTCCCCCGTTGGAAAAAAATAAAACTATTCGCCAAATCTTTCGAAAAAAAACCTATATTCTTCTCCAAAATTTTCAAAAATTTATTATCAACAATATTCTTACTTTTGTTGGAAATTGGAAAAAAATAAAATTATTCGTCAAATCTTTGGAAAATCTCTATTCTCCAAAATTTTCGAAAAAAAAAAATCGCCCTCTCCAACCCCTTTCCAACCCCCTCTCGATTCCTCCGCAAGAGTGAATTTTTTTCACGTCTAAACGCGTCGCCATTCCCGGAGCGCGGTATAAATTAACGTCAGGGGGGTAATTATATCGAAGTGAAGGCAGCTGGACGGGCTGGAGAATGGGGGAGGGAAGGAGGAGGAGGTGGAGGAGGAAACTGTTGGAATTTTTGACTCGCCTTGTACGAGCTGTCCGTGTACAACGAGAGGCGAAGGAGACATACGGTGAGCGAAACTCTGGAGAGCCCGGGGGGTTGAAGAGGAGCCCCGAGGAGCAACGAGGTTCCGGCCGAGCGAGGAGGCTGCTTGATTTATAGGGTGGCGTCAAAACTTTCCACTCTCCGCGTGTCTCGCCTTCCGCCTCTTATAGGCAACCACCTCCCCCCCCCCCTCCCTCCCCTGGCGGCCAAATATAAAGGCTCGTTTCTCTCGTAATCTCGCCGTTGTGCGATTATGCCATTCCCTTCCTTTCAATCCGAATTATCAACTTACCGCGATTTTCTCTTTCTCTCGGATGTAAATAAAATTACACGGTGAAACAGACTGGACTGGGAAGATAATAAAATTAATTGCATAAGGATAGATAAATAAGCGAAGAGATATTCCAATATATGAATAAATAAATATCCCTCCCCTAGGAAATACCATCCCTCAAAACTATTTAAAACGAAAGAAAAAAAAAAAGAGTACGATGAAAAGGAAGAGGGTTGAGAGACCACCCTTGGAACATGAAGCCGAAGGAAAAGGAAGAAGACATCGGGGTGGAGAGAAGGTTGCGAGGGGGGAAGCTCGATCCTGGTGGCCGAGGGTTGGTATTGGATGCTGCGAGGCACACGAGGTAGGAGAGGGGGAGGGGGTAGTTTGACAAGTTGACAAGAGCACAAAGAGACGTGGAGCGGGGGTTCCGGAAGGGAAGAGGGGTGGTTTGGTGAAGAGGAGGCGTCGCGATGCTCAGCGTCGGACGGAGGGTTGCCGGATAGGGTAGGTAGAGGGATGAAAGAGACCCCTCCGGCGGATCCGACGCTGCGAACAAAGGCCAGCCTCTGCCTTCTCCCCCCTCTTTGGAAACGAGATCACCCATACCACGCCAGACCATCGTGAACGTTTTTGCGCTTGTATCCGTGTGCGTATTGGTGTGTGCAAGGCTAGGTATATACAGGATTTTGGGTGCGGTTATTACACAGGGGCGAGAGTTCGAGTCGAGTTTGTTAGAGGCGATAGAGGTACGAGCAAGAGGGGGCAGAGAGGGCCCTAATATCGAAAGTTGCTGGCTGGGGTCAGAAACCGTGTTTAATTAAATCGGAAGGCCGTGAGAGATAACCCGGGGGCGTCCCTTGTAGACGACCGTCTGGAAAATAAGGGGGAGGAGATGTGACCGTGACGCGGGCGAAACGTGGAAATTTTGTCGATAATCGAGTAAACGGTCGATAAAGTTAACGCAAGTTAATATCCTTTCAATATCTTGAAAACATTGTCATATATATCTCGTGATGTATTCGAACGAGATTATTTAATATTAATAAGCTTACTTAAATTATTCATAAATGAGAAACTTGGTACTTTATTCGATATTACAAACAGGTTTAACGTATCTAGAAAAAGAAGAATATTCTTCGCTTTTCAGACGTATACGTATGATAAATTAACACACGATAAACATCCTTTCAATTGTACCATTATTTTTCGATCGTTTCGAACCGAATTACGTTTCCACACCTATTTAATTCCGTGAACGAACGAATCCATCGAAACCCGCGATATGAAGGCAGCAGCAGAACGACGAATAGACGGATAGGGAGCTATACCAACCAATAGCGCTCGGTCGATCATTCGAGAGACCCGATCCGACGGTTCCTCGGGTCTCGAGCGACGTCTCTAATGATGCTTGCGGCGCTCGTCTCCCGCGATAAATCATGCTAGCAGCTCGTAAAACCGTGAGGAGGCCCCGGATGCGTGTATCGATGCGTACACACGCGAGCGCATAGGGGGACAGGGAAAGAGAGTGCATCGTGCTAAAGTCCCGGCCGCGGTATGAATGGAACGCTTTTGCGGAGCACGCCTTATGTATACGCCGGTTAGCTGAAATATTTATTGCCTTTTCGAACGTTCGGCGTTGCCATTGTGGAAAATCGACTTGTTCACGGTCACGCTTTTTTTTCTCCCTTCCTTTCCTCTTCCTTTTTTTCCCATTTCGGTTGGGGGAATACAATGCTCGTTACTACTCTGTCCAAAGTTTTCGCAACTTTGAAAGGATTTTATTTTTAAATTCCTTTTTTCTTTCTTTTCTCGATTTCGTTGATAGCACTGGCTCTCTGGATTTGGATCACGGTCAAGGTTTCTAGTGTTGTTTTGTTTTCGGATCGGAGGATATATATAATTAATGATGGATTAATAATAGAAAAGATTCTTCTAGGCCAGGTTGAAGATTAGGAAAATAATTTACGGAGAAAAAGAATCTAATTTCTTCTTTATTCCTGAAAAAAAAAAATAAATAAAATTAGGGAAGCAAAGATCTGAACGATTCGAAGAACTATGGTACTATTATTGCATTGAGCAAACCACACCAAATACATCCTTCTCAATTCTTCCACCTTTTTCGATCCATCTTGCGCCAATTATTTTTACTCGTTTCGCGAAAATGACGGCTCTCGGAAAAGGAAACTGCATCGTTGTTTGTCGATCCTCGTGATTAAACGAAATTGTGATTTCCTTTCGCTATAAACCGACAATTAAAGTAATTAGAAAATCTATTGCGAAAATTTAGAGATTCGTGGAAAATTTCCAAGTTGACGATGAAATGAATTTCTTCAAATAATGATTCTCCGAAATCATTCATTCAATTTAGAAAATGTATTTATCTTGGATTAAAAGAATAATTAAGAAATTTAGAATCGATAAATATCCGAGATTAGAAGAACGAACCGAAAATGAATTTAAAATGAATGAACCGAAGGAATGATTTATATTTAAATTATAAAGACATTTATCTTTTTCATTAGATTATTTATTATTTTTGTGTACGATTAGTTAAATAATTTAAACGAAGAAAATACCCATGATTGATATGTTTAACGATTAACAACATTTAAATTAACGGGACGAAAAAACGGGCGTGAATATATTTTTAAATGGATAATGAGCAACGCTTATTAAAAGAGGCAATTTACATTGTATGAAAACCCAGCACGATTTCCCTGTGAAATCTTCTCCATTGTGAAAATAACCTTTGTCTATTAATCACACACCAATTATTCAATTACGAACGGCAATATTATTATTATTAAGTAAGTACGATTCGATCCCAACGAATATTTACAATTCCTGCTTTCTCGAATATTATCATAAATAAATCGAAGAATGGGAGAAGAAGAAAAAAGCATTCCGTATCGATAACCTTTAATTTATCATCCAAGTGCATTCAAGACCCACGCTGCTTCCTCAAGCCCTCCCCCACACCTCGTTGTAAGCTTCTCTAAGCCACTAGACACCCTAACCCCGTGGCCATTAAATCAGAAGCGCAGCGAAGCGTCTTCACCCCCTTGGATCACCCTTGAATTTCGGGTTTTGCCCAAGTTGCGGGCCGAGCGCAAAGTTCAAAGTCTGGTCGAGTTGGTGTCTACGAAAGTGGGAACTCGCGAAAGGTCAACGCGTCTTTCGAGGAAGAATACCGTCCTCCGTCGCTCGTATTGTATTTACGTAGCTCGAGATACTTTCGATGGAGAGGAAATTTTGCAAATCGGCACGAGAATAGTAGAATTATTAGGGGAAAAAAGGACAATGTTAAATTGGGAATGATAAAATTATGGAAATATGTAAATATGCATGGTGAAAAGAAATGGTGTTAGCAGCGAATGATAAATTGGATAAAAGAGGAACAGTTGGTTCGTCACGAGGATAATGAATACGAAAACATCATGGCACGCGTTTGTATACAAACTCGAAGTCGAGTATATTCGCGAGGATTGTTCACGGAAACGGAATATTTACGACTTGAGAAACGTGTTTCTTCTCCATTGATATTAAAATTCTTATCCATTTGCAACGTTGCAGGCCCGCATTCCTCTCGACGAATCTCAAAACTATTTTTAATAAATCTTTATTACGAATCGCATTAGATTAAATAATAATTTGCTGCTTTTCGATTAATTCGATTAATTCTCTCTTCAGCAAAATTATTAACTAGTAATTTTTCCGCGTTTCCGTAACCTGTTGCCGTGTCATCCAACGCTTTTTCCTCCGCGAGTCCATCGGCGTTACGCAGCGTGAAAAAGAGAGGGGAAAAAAATATCTTGCGTGACGGTATTTTATCGATCGCGGCTGCATATTTCCTTACGAACTTGAAATTTTATTTCTCCCCACCCATTAATCGCGATGCGAGATAAAACCGTAAAACGCGGAAGCGAAATCGCGTACCAGAACCCGTTAATCGCGGTGTAAACTCGTTTCTTAACACGCCGACGCCCGATTATCCTTCGAGAGCTCTAATCCCGGGTGACCCTCGTCAATTCGAAGGGTTCGGGGTTCATTAAATATTTATGGGGACTTGATACCATATCGAAACGGTCCAACCACCCCGCACAATGCATACCGATCGCTGCGACAGCCATTACGGGAGAGGAATTTTTGAATTTCCCGCGCTATATCCGTGTATCTTTCTTTTAATATATATATAAAACATAGGTATTTAAAATTAACTGCAACGAATTACATTTCGTGCGAAAATTTTTGTCAAACGGCAGCCATCTTTTTTTCGAACGCATGGACGTAACGTGCGTGCCAATTCTCGGCCATATCGGACAAGTAAAATAATTGAAATTGACTTAGTTTTAAATATTATATCATTTTTCATATTTATTTTCATAAAAGTATAAAATTTATTTTATACTTTTTATTCATTTAATATAATATTTCAGGCGATATAATATTTGTGGAAAATGGCAAATCCTCCTCCAAGTGTTGGCCAATCTTATTTTTGAGGTTCAGGAGTTTCTCAACAACAAAACATGGGAAATTATTCTGTACCACCTCCAAATTTTAGACAACCACCACCTTCTTATAACGTGCCAGTTTCTACATTGTCTGAAAATAAAACTGGAAATTATACTTCTCCATATCATTCTATGGGAACATGCTATCAAAATGAAGTTTCAAATGCTTATCATGATGTTATCGTGCAAATTGGGTTCATTCGGTTGTTAATTGTTTAAAATCACTGAACGTTTTTAGAAAAAAAATTCCAAATACTTGGATCATCGACATTTTCATACACCTTTTCCTCTTGGCACGATAATATAATACTGATAAAAATCTGTCGGCGCACTGTTCGAGAGGACGAGATTCGTGGTTTTTTCCATCATTTTCTTTGTTCCGGGATGGACGTAGTCGCGTGCTACCGGTCAGGATTAAAAATAACCTGGTCTCGGGCCGACAATTATGCAACACGACTTCTTCCCGTTATCTGTTGCTCAGGTAATAAAGTCGGCGTGTGTCCTGTTCGAAACGAGTCCTCCAACGCGACCACGTGGCCGCCGGCGGACCGTTTGACCTGCATTTCTGATTTTAATCCGAGATAATGCGGGGGTGTCGTGCTCACCGACACATTTGTCTTCGCGTTTTACGCTAGAAGAGGCCAGGGAGCATTCCGCGCGTTTCAACCGACAAAGAGAGCCGAGGAATAATTGTTTTTCGGATAAACGTGACGCGCGGATCGAGGGCGAGAATCGCGTGGAATTTTCGAGATTTCTCGTGTCCGGATTAATTTGGATCTCGGATAATCCACGTTTGACGGAGAAGAATTTTTCCAATTTATTCATTATTTTATCGTAACAAGAATAAGAATACGATGTTCGTAATTTATGAATTGAAGTAATGAAAAATGTGGGTAAATTATCAAGTAACGGATAAATAAACATTGTGTGAGAAAAAGAGATTAAGAATAGATTGTACGTACTTAACGCATATTGCAATATAATTATTTTACTTTGATCTTATCCGATTTTAATTTGCTTTATTAATTATATGACATGTCATGTCAGAAATGTAAACGAAACTTCTAAAAATAGCGTTGTCGGATCAAAGATGATCTCATAACGTGAAAGATTAAATACATGGACCTTCTAATTTAATTTTTCCAAAGCAGAACGGATTTGTATATCTTTACACTTCGCAGAACTTTCTTCCTTTTTCCTTATTCGAAAATCATAAAATCAAATCAATTAATTAAATCTCTATACAATCATTTAGCATCATCAAATGGTAACCTTGGTAAAGCGCTTCGAGCAATCGTCCGAGGACAATGAAACGCGATTTTCTTAACGATGGTTATCGATCGATTAACGCTCATCTAGATAGTGTTCGAATCGTCAATGAAAATTATAAAACCAGACGTGTGAACTTACTGGTAAACGGAGAAAAAAAGGAGAGAAACGGAGAAGGAGATACATCGCGGCGCGACGTCAACTGCGAAAACCGCGACGATGCAGACTGTGCAAATACATTGCTAATTACGTATACACACAACTGTCTATCGATATGTAAAGATATAGACGAAATACGCCGCGCTTTCTCCAACTAGAACGCATGCCGCCGTTTCTGTGAGAGCGGAACAATTCCGGATCCAATCGCGATAATTACTCCATTGAAATTATTAAATATATCCGAGAATATGGTTCCGATACGTTTCACTGGTTCAGACTTGTGTATTTCGAGAGAGAAAGAAAGAGAGAGAGATATAAACATTTGTGGTAGAAATTGTGTAAAAAGAATAGTTAATCATATATACATTCTCGAGACTTATCCCCACTGCTAAGGAAACTTATTAAATTCAGTGAAGCGAATAATTTTACAACGAAAGAATATTAGATAAATTTCTTTAAATGTTTGAGGTTTCAATTCCTCCAAGTTCGTTGCAGTAAGGATAAAATGAAGAATTTATAGCTAACTAAGTTCTATATCTATTTTTTATAAAAAAAATAAATATCAAATATTTATATAGTTTTCGATAATTCTTACTTGAAAGAATGCGGAAAATGCTTCGTTTCTCTTCTTCTCGCGATGAATTTTCGGAAATGGTGAAAAATGTCTGATAATTCACTATCGTAATAACATCGAAACTTATTTAAACTTATTTAAACACTGTAAGCACCGTTCGATGTACGACTCACTAGTTCGAAAATAACGGTTGGCATTCATTTTCGTCGAGAACGTTCAAACGTCGAGTAACCGTCGATAAGTGTACAACGATTCGCGAAAAGCGCACGAGTCACATCAAAGCTACCGGATACTCGATATTCTTCGAACGAAGAAAATGTCTTTCGCATCGAAGTTTTCCACGATTCGTGTCAACCGTATTTACACCATCGTTCGACGTGAACGTAGAATAATTTCCACGCGTCCGTCCACCATCACTGACGCCGCGCGACTCTTCACTGACAGACACGTGGGAGCTCGGTAACGTCACGTTCGGGGATCACGTGTCCTGCGTTCACCGGCGCACGAACGTTTCGCGAGTAAATTCGCGACGATCATGACCACGGCTCTCCGATCCTCCACCGAACTGTCATCGAACGAGAAGCGTATACGAACGACGCAATACGACTCCGCGCGTCCGTGTCAGAGACTTCTGACTCGGCAGAAGTAGAGACAGAAACGAAACTACACAATGTGACGGCTAACGCGCGCACACGAGCGACCAACGCGCGGCCAGAGAAACGAAGACGGAAGGAGAAAAAAGAGAGAGAGAGAGAGGGTCGCTCGTGGCGGACGCGAGAAAGATGTGTGCGTGCGTGCACGTATAGGAGACGAAGACGAGCCGAACGCGAAACTGAAGAAAAAAAGGGACATGTTGCGTTACACAAACACATATACACGTTCAAGTGTGAGTGTATAGCCTGGAGACGTGAGCGTGTGTGCGACTGTGACGGTGAATGTGTGCAGAGAAGCGTATCCTCCTGTCGAGCGTGGAGCGGACGAGAGCGTCGAGCTGTCAGCGCACCCCACCCCGAATCCCCCCGAAACCAACCCCTCCTACCGTGACGAACCCCCACCCCATTACTCCAGCCTCGCTTTTCCCTCGTCTACAGCCGATCCCCTCCTCCATGCGTCGCTGTCTTTCTCTCGCCCATTTTTCGCTCCACGCTGTGTCGTAACCCCTGTGCGCCGGAACAACGCGTCGAAGGAAAAATGGGAAAAACGCGCGTAGGAGAGATACAATGCGAATTTCTACTGGTTGATATACACGAAAGTTTGATTATTTTACTTTAAGGGTATTTATTTGTGTATTTAATTGTGCATGTTGAACGTTAGGCCAAAATCACAAAAAATCAAAGTTTATACGAATCCGGTATTATCTTACGATCCTGCTATGACGGACGTTAAAAAGAAAAATTTAAAAACAGTTTTTAAAAATATATGCGTGATGTGTTTATCAAAAAAAAAGTTATATTACAAACCGGAATATTCAATTCAAAAGCAAATCGCATTTAATCATAATTATTTCGAACGGTTTATTTAAAGAGTAGACTCTAGTTCGAATGAATTTATCGCTTTCCGACTCGTCGCTATTAAGTACCAGATCACGTTAGATACAATTTCATTTATCATTATCACCAACCATCAAACTATTCGGTTAACTTAATTTCCATAAATTTAATCTACGACTCTAACATCTCTTCGTATTATACGAATCCATCCGCATCATTCTGAAAAATTCTCATAATGCACCCGACGAACTTTTAAACATTATTTAGATCATTCTCCCTTTCGACCCTAACCTTTCCTCTTCCCAACAAATTTCGAATGTCACCACTGCTCGTTCCATCGAACAGGGGAACGGAATGAGGGAAAAAAAAGGGGGAAGTAGAGGAGCGTGCACAGCGACGTAGACGGATCATAATTCTTGCTTATACCTCGGAAACAATTCGTCGGCGTCTCCACCGCCATTTTCGCCTCTCGATCCCGACTCCTCGCCCGTATCCTCGCCTGCGTCGATGCGTGACCAAAGACTGGCGGCCAGCGTAATCATGATAAAATGTCACTACGATGACGAGGAGAGAGGCGATGTTCGTGTAATTGTCCGAAAGGTGTAAATCACTCGGCGGAAACGGAAAATTTGTGGCGCAAAAAAGATTCGCGCATACACGCTTTTTATGAAAGGAGGAAATAAAATGATGGACGACTAAACGAAAATTCTTTCTTGCTCATAGCGAGTAAAAACTATTATTACATTGCTTACACTATTAAATATTGAGATTCAAATAATAGAATAAAATAGAAATAATTGATTAATGAAATAAATTTTCTTCTAGAACACGTTGGTCGTTCTCCGAGTGCTACACAACAGATGGAACATTCCGTTACGATCAAATACAATAAAATTTTTTTCCTTGGAAAGAGAAAGAGAAAATCCTCGATTACACCCGCACGAATCTCCATTAGACACGGCACAGATGAACGGATAAGAGAGCGACAAACGATAAGTTGTCGCGATCAATATACAAAGCTCTATTTCACCGACTACTATTTTCCTCACAGGCCATCATATTCCCTCGTCGAACAACAACCTGAAGAGAAACGTAAACAAGCGCCAAGGTTGACGCGATCGATTTCGTACGCGCGGGTCAAATTTCACAACGAGCAGCCGAGTTCTGTTGTCCCTTCGCGAGGACAAAGGGATTCGTTTCTTCGATAATCAAGACCCTTCGGTTCTCGCCTCCCCAAAGGTCAGCCTCCGGTTTGTTCCGCCAATGGCGGATCGTTCAATCGTCCCTCGAGACGAGCTCCTTGGATCCACACAACCATGAACGTACGTGTGTACGTGCGCGTTACCAGACGATGGCTATCCCGACTCGCGAACCCAACCCTCCTCAACCGTCGACTGACATTCTCTGTCCGTGGCGATGGGGTGGGTTTTGGTCACGGTTCGATGGAGGGGGGTGGATAGGAAGAAGAAAATGGAACAGGAAATGGGATGGAAGCGTCGAACGATAAGCACGAATACCCTCCTGTTTCGCTATTAATACATGGAAGGGAAAATTCATCGTGGTCGAGTTTTTGGAATTTGAACAAATTCTTGGCGCCAGAAGATCTATTTTCTTCAAGGATGTATCTTAGAAAAAAGTTGCTCTACTTGGAACGGTTTATGAAATCTGCAATCTTGTTCAAAATTTGTAGACGAGAGAAAGAAAATTGAAACGTGCAAAATATATACGGAATATTAAAAATTGTATATAAACAAGATTTCTGTTTAAACTCCACTACTTTATACGATTAAAAAAAATTTCAATTTATAATCCGGTATATGTATTAATCTTTATTTTTAATTAAATTTTTAGTGTCGTTTGAAACTTTTGAAATATATCCACGTTTAAAATATAAAATTTCAAAATTTCGAATAAATCCCGCCTTGACCTCATAATTTCTTTCTTTCCTGTGACAATAATAATATTCCAACTATAATTTCCAAAGCTCGAGTAATTCTAAACTCGAAGACACATTTCCAAGGAAAATGGAGTCGATCCGCTTGTCCCGGGCGGAGTGATGACTTTATCCAATCGGCCGCGTCGATTTCTCATCCGTATTCACTCTGTAGCCGTGGGCAGAGCCGCGACCAGGGAAGAAAAAAGAAACGAGCGGTTGGTCGGGGCCAGAGAAGCGCCTATGATTTATGGCCGCCATTACGATCCTGATAATTATATGCTGCCCTATGGCCGCCCCCTCGTGCACGTCGCACGAAAAGGAACGAGAGAGGATCGGTAGATGATATCCTGCCTGCTGACCGACGATACACAACATGTTGTGCGCTCGAAAAACGGTCTGGACGCGGCCCAGGCTCCTTTTGATTGCTTCGATCGTTTTGATACGCTTTGATATTTCGTAAGGGCAAATATGGGTTCCCTCTCGAAGTCCAGAACAACCAAATTGCCACGGAAGGAGAAAAATTGCGCCGACTCGAATTGCGCCGCGATGCCTGCCATCTGGTGACGATTAGTGATTTTACGCTACGCCATGATGCTTGCTACCGATGATTATTACCTACGAGTATTTTTCCTTCGATTGCAAGAAGACGTGAAGAATGCTGATCGATTTGTTTCAAGGAAATTTCTCTCACGTTCTTCGACGTGGAATTTTTTAATACAAGGTAATTTGTAAAGCAACGCTTTGAAAATGAAATTTAGAAACTTTAGATTTTAAGTGTTGCATTAAATTTTTTGATATTTACACAGGTTCGAAATGTAAAGAATGAGATAAAAAAATCCGAAACTTGAAAAATAAATCCAGAATCAGCCAAAAGAGTAATAATAAGATAGAAATTCGACGTTATGCGAAAGGAGAAGTTGGCAAACTTCGCGGATAATTTCAAGGAAACTTTCATAATTATGCAAAATTCGAGGAATAAAAGATAGAGGCGAAAACAATTTCCAAAGGCAGCGAGGGGCAAAGGAAGAAGTACGGCCGCGAAAATCCTAGCTGTCGGACAATGATAGTCGTAAATATCGGTGTAAGAAGGTTCGTAGTTTCTTTACTACTCCCCGAGGACCACTTATTATGCGGATTCCCTCGGCGAGGCACAATCATCTAAGTATCTATCAACGATCGAATCAAATTGACTGGATGATCTAATGACAGAGTGTCCCGTGCATTCGAAAAACAGAGGCATTCTCGGCGTTATTACCAAAGATTACAAAGATGATTTCACCGGTATCCATTTTGCACACTAATCTTCACCGTTCGAGAAAAAAACAAGCACGCCTTTAAAAAACGAATTTCAACAGCTGCAAATTCTTTTTTGAAGCTGGCATCCTGACGAAGTTAACATCAAAACAGCCAATCTTATCCATATTTCGTCGTAGAATTGAGGAATTGAATAACGATACGATGAAACTGGATGTAAATAAATAATAACGATGTAATATAAAATAAATATATACAATAACGATGAATAATATCGCATTATCTTAATGAAGATCAATATTAATTCTGACAAAGGTAACATTTTAACAACAGATGCGTATAATTTATTTTCCTTTAGAAATGTGCTACGCTTTGCCACTTGTTACGAAAACAAAAAGTCTGCGAAACATTATTTTGACAATTTTGGTGGTCGCAGCGTAAAGAGACTCGCGAGACTCTTACTAATAAATCGCGAACAAACGAAACGGGAAGCGTCATTGCCCGTCGAATCCGACGGTTAGTCGACGAGGACCGATTACGCAATATATGCTCGTTACGAGCGGTGAAATATTTTACGCGGGGACGCGAGAACAGACGAAACAAACATCCCTCGGCTGGTCATAAATTACGACCGTTTCGGTGAAAGAGAGAGAGAGAGAAAGGGAGAAAGAAGAGATACAAAAAAAGGCTTGTGGTGATTTGCGTCCTCGCGACGGAATTAAGATCGCGACGGTGCTGCCACCGCCCGCCACCAGCATCACGCTACATTGAGACATAAAGCGCGAGGAGACGTTAACGTGGCGTTAAGTCACGCTTTTTGACTTTTACAATAATAAATCGGCAGCCCATTGTGACACCGAAACATCGACGATGCATCGTTGGTGGATATGTAAGTACGCGTAAATGTGTACGCGAGAGAGCGTGATTTGCATAACCAACCAGACGACCCGGGACCGCCACAGAGTGCACACAGAGGCATCGCGTGAAACGCGGCCGGCTACACGTGTAAGCTTCGCCGCGCGGCGAAACACGATGTGTACAAGGAATGGCGGAAGATTCATGAGAATCCGACCAGGTGAATATACCTGTGCGTCGCGCCTAGAACCACGTGCTGTCATTTTACCTTCGTTTTAGGGACGAGCTTTCGCGTACTTTTCAAGTATGAACGGTAAGTTCGTGCTTCAGAATGAACTTTAATTGTCAAATTTGTGAAATATTAATTTTAATCACCGATCCGGATATATTTTTCAAATTATGCAAACCGTTTCAATATTTCCAAAAAAACGTAATAATATTCGCATTATTGTCAGGGAAGCGAGTCCACTTACGCGAATAGATGACTTGAAAGAATTCAACTCGTGCAAAATCGAACGCGAGCGATGTAATGGATGGGTGTCAAATTTAGTTCGACGATCTATCTCATTCGGCATACTCGCTCCAAGGTCTCATCGTCGGCAATTGGTGGGGAGACCGAAGGACGGGCCGACTAAAGAGGGCAGCGCTATACGTACGAACATCGCAAAGACAAAACTGGCACTTAACCTCAAATCCAAATTAAGTTACCAACATTCATCATAATTTAACGTGCTTCTCTTCGTCGAAACTAAACTCCTGCCACGATATTCCTCGGAGAAAAGGCGATCGGTCCGGGGCACTTGTCGACCCCCATCGATAAAAGGGGAGTCCAGAATCGCGGAGGAAAGGGTTAGACAGTGACGGCCTTGACAATCGGCCGGCGGTTATTGTTCACCGCGGTGCAATTAGCGCGGCATAAATCACGCGGATAACGAGAAGCGGCGCCCCGAAGGCGTCACACAGTGCCGCGAGTGGTGTCGAGGAGGAGAGGGCGAGGCGGACAGAGGCCGCGAGGGCAGAAGAACGACGTTACGGGGGCGGTTGGCGTTCCGTCCGCCAACTTAGCGACGTTCCCTGGGAACAACTTCCAACACAGAAGATCGACTCCGTCTCTCTCGAGCTATATTTCTCTCCGTTCCTCCTTCTCTTCGTCTTTGTCTTGCCGCGATGCTCGCTCGTCGGCTGGGTTGGCAGTTGCCATCGCGAACGGCAACAGTGTTGCCAGAAAGCCCACGCGCCATCCATCTTGGCCGCGCGCTAGCACAAAAATAACTCGAATTTAAGACGATCGCGCGCGCTCGAAAACAATACGGGGCGGGTTCAACGGTTGCGTAACGGCTCTATTGGTTCTGCGACGAATTAACGACGTTCCGCGTTCCTTGAGAATATCAAAGATCAACCGAGTTAAGGGGCTGATTGGCTTTGAAAATTTGAGCGATGGTGCTCTCGGATTGACGAGGTTGAATCGATCGAGATGGACGATGCTCGAATTATTCAGAAGGCGTATTGATTAATTTTGTCATCCGACTTTTCAGAAATCAAATAATTGGTATTCGATTTTACGATAGATGAAATAATCATTTGTACTTTCTGAAAAAATCCTTAAATGCGTTAGTGTTTGTGCATCACGTTTACGAATAACAATAAAATTAATTCACTGAATAAATAATAATCTAGAATCGTCCATAAATCAATCCTAACCTATACCCATAAATAAATAAATACAAAAATAAAATGAATTATTAAGAAAGTTTGATAATCGATTTAAGAAGATATTAAATTTGATCGATCGTAATAAATTCGATCAAAAGTTGCATAGAAAAAGAAACGTAGCAAGTACATTTGAAGCATAGAAATCGAGAAGTTATAGTTCACGTAGAATCTCGTCCTTTTTCCGTTGAGAGGAGGAATGGAAACGCCACGCCAACGCCCTCTCGCGGTCAATATCTATCGCCGCGTCCCGTTAACCTATTAAAGACACATTTCGAGCGTGTAAACCTCTCGCCCCATTGTTCACAGGCCGCGTATTTATCGCTTCGCTCCCAAGCGTTGCGGAATCGCGTCTCTGAATTTATGCCCGTTTAAAAAGTGGTTAAAAACCGCGACCACCGAAATAGGCCGGGGAAAAAGTGCTCCATATAATTTCGTGGCTAACCTCGCGATAAATCATTATCGAATGCGTGGCACGGCATGTTAGTTTTCCATCTGGCATTTGGCCTCTTCCATCGACCTTCGTTTTCCTCGTTGCAACCCGCGTTGATTTATCGCGAAGTTGGAGAAATAACAAGGGGATCCTGAATCGCGTTGCACATTTCGTCCCAGAAATAAAATATATGGGTTGAACCGCGGAAGTTAATCCGTGGAATTTATTTATCAACTTTGTTGGAAACCGATTTTTTCCGCTGAAAGAATTTAGGCGAGAATCGTTCAAGGGATAAGGGATGGTAATCGCCGAGTATATGAATTGAGTTTGCGATTAAAGGATTGGTTTCAGAAGAAGATGGATTTATGAATCTCTACTTCTTTCTTGTTACAAATTTGGAAACTAATTTTGAATTTCTTTCATATTTACCATACCGTGGACAAGATTAAAATATTGCAACGAAAATCAACATTAATTTTATCAAAAATATTTTTTATAATT
Source organism: Apis cerana (assembly GCF_029169275.1). Taxonomy (NCBI): domain Eukaryota; kingdom Metazoa; phylum Arthropoda; class Insecta; order Hymenoptera; family Apidae; genus Apis; species Apis cerana. The sequence goes on along the minus strand of NC_083867.1, from coordinate 4,141,505 downwards.
ATAGAAACAAGAAATTAATTAAAAATATATCATTTTAACAGGTTCCCTTATGTTGATTGAATATTAAAATCCACGAATTGGAGGAAGCAAAGTGATTCGAGAGACCAACAAGTATTCAAGACAAATTTAATCTCAAATGAAATCCCACCGTCTCCAAGGAACAAATTCGTTTCTGTTTTTCCATACTCGGGAAGTCACGTTTTCGCATCTGAACCTTGAATGCAACCAGTCATGTTACATTAGAAATGAGCCATAAAGGACGAAGGACAAAAAAAAGGTCGAGATACCAGGAGTGAAAAATTTTTCTTTTTCTCTCTCTATCTGCAAGCTAAGCTACTCCCTCCCTCTGCCTTGGTGCATACTTTTCGCTCCTTTGTAGCGGATGAACGGTTTCACGTCCAAGGGAAATCGGGGAAAGTTTGCGCAAGAACGTGCGGCGGGCTATTGTGGGCCTAGGGAGCGAAAAAAAGAAAGTTAAAACCTCATGAAAGCATTGTTGGTTGCGTCACCGGCGGGCTATTCCTCCAACCCTCCCTCTGTCCTCCCCTCTTTTCTCTTCTTTCGCCCTGAGCCGCCGAGGCCTCGTGTATAATATCAAAATTTATGGCATCGGCCGCTTCGGGGCCTTACACGCTCCCAGAGTTCACCCGTACCATCGAGCTCCTACTCTTCAGCACCTTTCGTTTCTTCTTTCCTCATTTTTTCCCTTGAACTTTGGATAATTCTCAAAAATTGAATTTTTCACTCTTGTAATACGATAACATCATCTTTATTCTCGTGTCGTTACAAGGTTTCTCTAAATAATTGAATATTTACAAATTATCGGATCGGTATAGAGATCAATATAATTATTCTTAAATGAACGATGAATTTATATACGCCAAAAAAATAAATGAAAATTATTTCTCAATGGATCTCTTCTGTAAATATATGGATCCCATGCTATCGAGCTTATTCTCATTTCCAAAGGTGCAAATTAAGTTCTGAAAAATGAAACAACACGTTAATCGCGAAGAAGATTCTCTGTTTACACTTCTACTTCTCGTTCGCATCCTTTCACCGAAATCCAAGCCACGGCTTATTAATAACCGAGTCATGAGAATTGGCGCACATGCGGGACAGTTTGCGTGCCAAGGTAATCAGTATAATGATCAGCGGTCGAATTGACGTATCGTCAAGATAATATATATGACGGCGGCAGATGTGTTGCACGACGTGACGTGGTCTAACGCGTCATTGATAGCCCTCCGGTTCCTCCTATTTCCCCTCGAACCGTCTATCTCATTCTATCTCCACGTCCGTTTCACTCGACGCGACGTTTCCCCCCACCCAGGCAGCTACCCTCCATCAAATTTTCCTATCACCCCTCCGCCCGTCCGCTCCCTTCATTTCCTGTCTTGCCAACCCTCCTCCACCCCTCCGGTACCGCGCTGTCGTGAACGGAAGGGCCGTAATGCGAACGAGGGGAACCTCAGCCAACCAGCATCATAGCCTAAGAATTCCGCGCGAGCCGCGCCCAGATCCGGAATTTCCCCGAAAAAAACTAACATGGCGTTTTTTTTCCCGAAAACAAGCGTCATGAAGCTCGAAGAGAGTTGGAACGACCAGATGGTCCTTCGAGATTGTGATATATCGCGAGAGATACGAATAGAAAGGCTCGAAACGGTAGATATGAATACTTGCGCAAAATGTACGAGATGATTTTTATTTTCACACAAGCAGGAAAATAACGATCGCTAGATTTGAGTAATTATATCGAATTTTAAATTTGATTCTAAACGTTTGAAAACGATAGGATGATTACCTAAAGAAATAAAGTCAAGATTCTTTTCTTAATCAATTTTTCCGTAACGCCTCTATTCAAAGTATACCGTACGTTAAAATTTTTTTCAATTCGAGGTACCACTAACACGAAAAGATCTCTCGTAACTGTAGCAATCACCGAAGAAATTCAGCAACCGAAAGTAACACTCCTTTTGGTATACACGCGTTTTCCCAACTGTTGGTCAACGGTTAACGACGAGATAGAAATTACTATGGTTTCTTTGAAACGCGCATGCGCACGATCGACACCGCGTGCTGCTCGCCGCGTGCCATGGCCATTCGGTAATTCGCTAACCGCTCTTAATTGTAATTGTTCCGCAACGTGGATTCCAGATCGGGCCGTGGGGTCTGCGTAAAAACACGGATTCCAGTGTTAGCCTGCAATTCGTCGGCACGGTTCTTACGGTAGCTTCTACCCAATGCAGCGCGCCTCGACAACGCGTCACAATCCCGTTTTTCTTCCGGCGCGTCAACAAATTTCATCGACGTGCCAATCGGATGCCGAGGGGACCCATGGCTGTCGACCACCGCGCCGCCACCGACCGTGGAACCAACCTTCCCGGGAAGCATTCTTCTGGCTCGTTTGTCCGGCCGCCTAGATCGCTTACCTAGATACCTTAATGGTCGGTCATTTTGATTAAATGCCGATAATTGCCCGTTCGAAGAAGTTCGCCGCTCGAGAGAAAAGACCGTTCTTAGATCAAATCGATCCCTGTGTAATGGAAAAACGTGAAATACTCTGTGTATCGTACTTTTATGGCATATCGTTTCTTTGGAGGTTAGTTCTCTATTTTTCTTTCTTAACGCTAGTTATTGAATAGACAGTACTTCTTATTTTGTTAGGTTATGTTCGAGAATCGTATCTAACATATCGATACGAACAAAAGAATTTAAATTTTTTTAAATATCCGGATTCTCTCTTCGTTTTTCATTAATCATTCTCTACAATTTTTCTCAACCGAGATCTCGTTAAACAATATTAATAGAATAGTAAATTTTCGCTAGAACATCGATGCCAGAATATTAATGAAAAATCGAATAGCTATCTCATTTGTCAACTAATTTGGAATAGTAGACATTTCAAATCGATATTATATCGAGGGAAGATATATTTTTTCTCGAATGACTAGGAAAAACGAATTGGTATTAATGTTCCTTGATGCCTGTCATGAAGGGGGATTCAAAAAAGGAACGTGGGAAGAAGTTGGCCATCCGAGCAATCGCTAAGGCTAATTGTACAAGAGGAATGAAAATCAGCGTGTTGTGTAATTCTTGCATTCAATGGCAGAAAATGAGAAAGAAGCCAGAAACCGATTAACTAGTTTCCGATGAAGTTTCTCGTGAAAATTATCACGGATAACAAAATCACAAAAATTTCGTCGATCATAATGTCCACCTTCTCGTTGATTTATTCTCCAAAATTTAGACTTTCATTGTTAGAAAATTACTGAGATAAAAGAACGACTTCGAAACTTTCAAACACGAGGATTAAAAGATTCAAATAGTTAGACGTACATCACAAATCAAACACGCCAATAACAATTAATCTTTCAGCGACTTCGATATTCTGCTACCCAATGCAATTTATTCTTCTTATTCACTTAACCAAACTTCGTTTATTTTTACAGAGGGCGCGGCTTTCGATTTCATCGGAGCGAACGTATCACCGGAAGTAGCCTGCAGGAAACGAAATGAAAACAAGAACAAAAAAGAGAACAAAATGAAATGTAACACGAATGGAAACAGGAAAGAAGAATTAAAAAAAAAAAAAAAAAAAAAAAATATCAGATAACTTCGTCGAAACGGTCGAACGTTTCATCGATACTGGCGGGAATTTTGATGAATAAGCGGGATTCCGGTAACGAATTTTGGCGGGAGCATTGATCAACCGTTACCGTAGCTATCGTAATGCGACATTCGAAGCGTGTCGCTCGTTGGGGCACGGGCGTTAATTTAAACGTCACGTTATCTGCACGCACGTCGCGCGTTTTATCATAAAACCGTGTTTCCCCAATGCTGCGCCTCCGTACACGCGAATTTCGTGTCGCTTCTTGGCGACGTTCAAGGCCTTCCGCTAACCGCTCACGAATATTTCCCTCCCGGTTGGTAAATTATTCAACGAATGACCTGTTGTACGTAAAACGCGATCGTGCCAACCCCCTTTGTTCTCCCTTTAACTCGAGTGACACGCATTGCTTAGTTTCTCCTATATTTCACGTCGTCCGACTCCCGTTGACCGATTTTAATTTTAATTAACGCAACTTGAACCAATGATCGGTCTACGTTCAGATACTCAATTTCAGATATTCGTAAAATTTTCGAGAAAGAAAATAATTGTTTTTATACCAGAGCCAACCAGACAAACGTGACACGAAAAATATAAAAAGATACTTTTAATATCGATTCTTTCAGACTGAAATATAATTATGAATATTTAAATGTTAATTGAAAATCGATGTGTAATGACACGATACAATTCTCCTTCGAATCTCACGAAATAAAATTACCATTGAACAACAACTTTTCACCGTCGTTTTAACGCAGTTAACGAAAAATTTCCTCTCGAATTCGATACATTATCGCCAGAGAGAGAGAGAGAGTGGAAGGAAAAAGATCGTCAAAATGTAAGAACGTGACGCAGAGGCGTCGAATTTGCGCGGGCAGGATTACACGGTTGAAACCATAAATTCCGTGCGACGGGCCGGGCCAAATTAATTAGTTTCCCGGATGAATCAGAACTGCGAATTATATTTAGCGAGACGCGGCGCGCTCATTGTTGTCGCGAGCATCGAATTCCGGCTTGTTTTCTCCGCAGCAAACAAATGCCCATACGAAAATTCGTTCCACCCTTTTCGAAACCTCGTTTGGGATTCGAGCGACGGACAATCGTGGAATTTCACTTCGCATTTTTCCCCCCCCTACTTATCTCTCGGTCGAGACCACACGCACTGGTCGCGTCCTTTCGTGGATAATTCGTAAAAAAGAAAGAAAAAAAAAAAAAAAGAAAACAGGAAAAGTATCGATTATTGCGAGGATTTTATTACCATCGGTTTTATTACCGACCGTGATCGATATCTCGAGCGAGAACCGGTCCTCCAACCGGTGTTTTTAACGCAGCACGTGACAGCGCGGGGCTCTTACTTTCGCGAATCACGTGAAATCTATGAGATCCAACTCGAGGCGACGACTTCATTATTCGAGGTTTATACAGCGTTCGAGAAAGAGTCGTGAAATTTTTGTCGTTTCCGAGGGATGTCGAGTTATACATGTTGAGAAAAAAATCTAAATTTCTTCGTTGTAATTGTGTTCCTGATGTTCGGTAAATTATAAACGAGTATACAGAGAATCGAGGATTCAGAATTTATGAATCCTTTTTCCAATCCTATTTTCCAAATTCAATTTCGATTCCACTAAATTTCATCGCACTTACGATGCAAATTGAATCTTTCTTACCACCCTCGATTTAACAATCAATCGATTTAAAAAATGAACAAACAGACTATATTCATCCTCGTATCAAGGACGAAAAAGAAAGAAGAAATATTCACGAAAACCTCAAACACACGAGTTCGAAAAATCTTTGAGGAAAAAAGTAACGAAAAAAGGGCCATAAAAAAGAAGAAGAAGAAAAATTCACCATCGAACGTTTCAAGGATATTCGAACACAACAACAACAACAACATTGCAAAGGAAAATAATCAGAGGCGCTCACCTCCGTCGCTTCTTTTTCCGTCGCCTCCGTCGGCGAGGTCTCCTCCTTGTCTCCCCCCTGTGCAAGGGGGTAGCTAGGTTCCCCTGTAGTTTCAGGGCCGTTGCTGCTACGCTGGCCCCGCTCTCGCCTTCTCCCTTGCCTCTTCCCTGCACCGGGGGCCTTCTTGTCGTCCGTGCCCCGGCGCTGGCCTCCGTCGTGGCTGCTTCTTCCCTCCACGCACCGCCACCTCCTCGTCGGCCAGCCCTTCGGCCTTGCTGCTGCTGCTGCTCTCGCCCCTGGTCCCGGCAGACCGCGTGTAAACAGTCACCGAGTCGGCCAGCAACGGCCAGCAACAGAAACGACCCGACACCGTCCACCAAACATGTGTCCTCCTCGGAAACTTACTCTGCTCTGCGAGGCGGGACGAGCATGCGAGTCCAATCACCATCACCCTCACCGTACGAGCCTGTTCGCCACCGTCACCGTTCCACAATATCCGCGAAACAGCGGATACGTATGCTCGCAGCAGCGTTCCTTCTTAAGTTTGTTTTGACGCTCGACCTTGCGCGCGAGGACGACGTTTCGCATCAAAACATCGGGATATAAACACAACACAGGTCGAAGCCGCACAGCCGTCTGCCGATGAAGAACAATAAAAAATAAGCGAGCGATTGCCTTAGCGGTTCATGGATACTTGAGGTTCAATTCGATTGTCATCGATTAATTTCTTCGATTCGATGCAAGTTTCGTAAGAGTCGATCCCCTCTCCTATCGCGTCCCACCAAATCGATCACGAATCCGATCTTCTTTCTTTTAACCGGACTCGTTACGACTCGTTTGGAACAGAAACTATCTTGTCTCCGTTGACTGGATACGAGGAGACGCCGGTTGAATTTTCTCTATCCAATCTCTTAACGGACGCGGATGTAAATCCAAAGAGGAGGAGGAGGAGAAACTGTTTGCGAAAATCGTTCCCTTGGCCAGGTAATATTACACTGGTGTCCGGTTATCCACCGAACTGGCCCTATTATACGATCTCGTCTCTGTTAACTGGACCCGGTTCTCTCCGCGGATCGGATCGTGGCGCGTAGACAGCATCGAACTAGCATCGGACGATCGAACGTTGCAAGCGTAGCAGTATCCTGGTCATCCTCGAGTTGCACGTGCACACTGCTCTCGCGGTGATCACGGTTCGTCACCGTAGGGACGATAGTCGCGGCGGCATCGTCACGATCTACGACTGAGTCGGCCGGCGTCGCTTCGGCCGCGCGTTCCTCGATTTTCATGGAAAACCGCGGGCCTTGGGGACCTTGCGCTGCGCGTGGTATAACTGTACCGAGAGATGCGACCACTCTGGTCCGCGAATTCTGCTTTCGCAGCCTCCGACCGGCGCCGCGACGCGAGGCGCCCTGTGCACATGCGTTAACCCACGCTTCCTCGTCTCGCTCTATCTCTTTCTCCCTCGCTGTCGCGCTCACGCGGCCCTCCCCCCCCGACACCCGCTGTCCGCTCTCTCCGTCTATCGTGTGTCAGCTCCTCTACGCCCCCGTGATCCAACACGACGACGGTGGTTGCGTATATCCCTCCCTCTCCCCGCGCAACCTTTTCTTTGTCCTCGTCTCGCTCTCTTTCCATGCTTAGTTCCTCTCCTTCTCGCTCGTCCGCACTTTCTCTCGTTTTTGGTCTTCTTATACGTTATTTCAGGTTTATTGGAGACGTTCTATCTGCTCTTCTCCTCCTCGAGGGTGTTGGCTTGGGAAGGGGGAGGGGGAGAGTCACTGTCACGGTGTTTCTTTCCGCGTCGACAAGGGGAGGCGGCTCGATAGCATTTGATCGCCCGTATTGGACCAGCGAACCCGTATTTCGATGAAAATAAAATTGGTGGAGTCGATGAAGGACAGTGAAAAAAATGGATGGATGTCGTCTACGAGAGGATGGGCAAAAGTTTGGAATTAATTTTTCGAATTTTGTACAGCTTTTTTTAGATTGAGGAGTTTCTCTTTTTTATTTATTTTTGTATCTTTTTTTGTTAATTCCATGGATTTTGCAACGAGAGAATTTTTTAGCGGGAGTTGCGCTTTAATTTGAGGATATAAATGTACAGAGTTTGAAACTCTCACGTGTGCGTTTGTCGTTGAACATGCCAAGATTTCAGGAATTTTTTCGATTTTTATTTTTCTTTTTTTTTTTTACGTGGTTGACGTATGTTTTCCTGCGATACGTTTTCGTATGCAAAACGGGGCCGCCGATCGAATACGTTCGAGGGAGCTCGCGGTTGAAACGCGAAGGTTAATCGATTAATTTATTTCGATTCGCGACCGATATTTCGCCAGTATCAATTCCATCTTTCATTCGCTTTATCCGCTATAGACATTATCTCCTGCCATACAATTCATATCGTAAAAATAGAAAACACGAACTTCAAGTTAAAACCAATTGCTATTAATAATTTTTTTACTTTTGCGTTTTTGCTTAGAATCAATATCGATTTCGGAATCTTTGGATAATTTTTCCCATTGCACGGTGCTTCAGAATCATTATTTTACTTTTACTTCGAACATATATTTAATATAAATGAAAACTATAAACAATATAAAACTTCTATCTTTTCTATCTTTTTATCTTTCTTCAAAAACCTTGCAACCACTCAGCTTCGTAAAATTATCCCGTTTCCGTAACATTGCGAAACGAACGAGCACGAAGATAGCCGACGAAATACGAATGGAATGATTCGAACGATTCGAAGTTGAAAGTCGGCGCGTCGGTAAGTGACGAGTGATCGGCTCGTGCGATGCACCACGTGCCACGAAGAGAGGTGTACGCGAATCGAATTGAATGCGAGTCTCTCGAACCTCGGCGGGACGTGCACGGCCTACGAGCGGCAAAGGTTGTGCGGAAAATCGCAGAAAATCCGTATTCGTCCATACCATGTACTAACTCGTCGACGGATACGGCCGTCAATCTTTTCACCGACCATCGTGAAGTTATCGAACAACTATCGTCGTATCGTACGTAAAAACAACGTGGATACAGTTGTGGAACACACATTTTGCAAAAAATGCATTTTCTCACACTCAAAATAAACACTATCGCAAAACGAACGTTACGGATGTACGGGATTCTTTAATCCGAGTCACAGTATGAAATTTAGGTTAGATCAGATTATAGACACTATTTTCCAGGCTAAATCCATGTCACGAAATTTTAAATTGCAAAACACTTGTATTTAAATAATACACTTACGTTTATCACGATATATTACATGTAATATCTAATACTTCTTAATAGGATTGGATTGGAAGCAGATGAAATTCTTGTAATAAGATTCTTAATAACCTAACCAATAAAACGCATCATTGCATATGCCAGGCGATCGAAATATACACATAGTGTAAAATTATGTCGTAAAATACGATTCGTTTCCTCGACAAACATTGTTGGCACAACGATAGACGTCAAAATTCCCACGTGCCAAGGCGTTTCTAATTACGACAAACAAGATGTACAACTACGCATCGTGTATATCACTCTCAAATATATCGCTCAACGGAGAATCAACACTTACCGGCAGCGGCGTGAACGACGCGCATGCGTAGGAGAAACATCAAAGCGCTCTTACCTGCAACAGTTAGAAGAAAGATTTTGATTAATTAGCGGCAAGTAATACCCGGCCAGTTAAATTAATTAGCACAAAGATATCACGAGATAAGGTGTACACGCGGTACACGGTATTAAAGAATGCGTCACGTTATAAATATTAATCGATATGTGCGCTGGCCATAGCGCGTTCGACGAAATTTCAACGGTTATTATCGCGTATACTTGTGATTACATCACGTATTGCGACTGTTAATTACTTGCTTTAACAGTAAAAAAATTAATCTTATCTCTTTCCTTTGAGCACAGTCTTCCGTTAATTGATCGTGAAATACGTAACTCTCCAACACCGGCTCTGAAAGTGTAAAGCGTAGGTATACTTTGGCAAGACTAATTGAAAAATGTAAATACCTTTCTAGCGATCCGACAGGCTCGAGATTAGGTTATGTTTTTTCGTCGTGAGAAGCGAATAAAGCCATGAAACTGATATCTTGTGCTTTTTCTATGTTACTAGAATTCATAATAATTTGATGATACATTATTCAATAGCGAGATAAACCCTTATGCAATCGAATTAACTTCTTCTCTTATATTCCCTCTTAACGAGCACAATTTTATTAGAATAATACGAATTATATTAATTTTTAAAATTTAAACGTATATTGCAAAATTCCGTTCGATACATCTCGCGTGTCAAAATTAAAATCGTTGCCTATAAAATGGACCGCTTTCGTCAAATTTAACACCTTCTTTCGTTTCCTCTTCCTAAAAAAAAAAAAAAAAAAAATGAAGCTCATTCGGCCACGTGATTGACTGAAGCAAATTAGGGAACGATCACTTTTAATTAGCCAGTTCAAAATGTTTCAACGGTCGCAAGTTAATACGGCTAATAAATAAACCCGTGCGCGAGAAGAAGCGTATTTAGCCGGTGCTAACGCGACGGCGGCCACGCTATTTCCGGCCTGGTCGGCCCGAGATGAGCGCGCGAAGATTTAAAGGGTGGGCCGAAAGCGCTAAATTTTCGACGATGCGTAATCGTGGCGCGGATCGCGAGAAATTAACGGGACGCTAATAAGTTGCTAGGTGGCGTCGCTGAATCGTTCGTACCGCCTTCCGAACGGAAGTTCCTATACGGTGTGCACGGCCGCGATCCGCAACGAGGGACCAAGGAACGAGAGAGAGAAAGACGAGTAGAGAGGCATCAGACAACGGGCAACGGCCGTGAAACAAAGCAGAAGCCGCTGCCCGTGTAATTGGACTCGCTGGGAGGACGACGATGCTCCCTTTAAGAAACTGCCAGACTGCCGCGATTCCCTTCTCTTTTTCAACCGCTAATCCAGACTTTTAATCGCTGCTCTCCAACCACTCGTCCTCTGAGGGATGTCGTCTTACTAAATGTTTCGGCTCGATGCCCGAGGAATGTTGATTTCTTGGGATTACGGCAAGGAATAGGTTGTTGTGCGGGTAGCTATGTACTATCTATGGTACGTATCTATCTGGTATAATTGTAAATACCAATTAATTAATAAAAACAAGATAAAAAGAATCATAATAATAAATATTGAGCTTTATCTTGCATATTTTGCTCGCTACCCAATTTATTTAAATTCTATCTTTTCTTCCATCGGGGGCAGTATAAAAATAAGACAGTATCAGATCGCTCATTGGAACGAGCAACTTACTACCTTCTACGATGAATATGAAATAAAGTGCTACTCGACGAGTAACTCGATAAATAAACTTGTACCAGCTCGACAACGACAGCGGAGAGAGATTACCGTCGGCGCAAATGGCGTCGGTAGCCCGGTGACCGTCAAAACGGCAGCTGACTGTTCATTCGTCGAGTTATCCGACGATTGTACGGTGATAGAGAGGCAGATGGATGAAAGGAGGAAGGGAGAAGGAGAGAAAGAAGGTGAACAGGGCAACGAGCTTGGCCAGTTCGACGACGAGGACTCGCAGACACGCACCGAACCGGACCCCTCCGGCAATCAGTGACCTCTTCCTCCTACTTCTTCGGTGGTCGTATCTCACGGATCGTAGGTTCGGTAGTGGTCCGCAAATGGTCGACAGTTGCGTGAGCGTGTGCCGCCACCATCACTACGTGACCCAGTTCGCTGATGAACCGCGTGATATCCGCGTGGACCACTCCTAGCCTTTCGAGGAGACCGAAACCTCGCTTTTTCCGACGACTTTACAACGATCGTCGAACGTTGATTTCCTTTTTCGAACGAGCGAATGATTTATTTCCACCTTTTTAGACTCCTCGACGCTTCCCCTGACTCGAGACATACGTACTCTCAAGGCGGAACGATTGTAATTTTAGGTAGCTAAAAATGGTGTCCAAGATTCATTTCTCTTTGTTCGAGCTAAACAATAAAACCTCGCCTTTTGAAACAACAAACGAATACCCGAATAACCCATTGTGAAAAAATGTGAAGGGAATATCCCTCTCCTTGATCGTGCAACGTACCATATAATCTTGTTCGTAAGTAGATATGACACTTTCGATATAATACGCGTGCCTATTTGTAACGTATATGGCTCGAGACTCATCCCCACTACTGAAAACGACATTAAACGCTCGGCCTCTCAGTCCTTCTTTCTCTTTCTCATTACCTGTCTTCGTCTACGTTCATCGTTATCGCGAGAATAAAGTCTCAAATTTCACGTCCCTAATAGCTGAACGCTCGTCGGTTTCAAACTACGAGCTCGCAACGGACAAACACGAATATCGAAAATAACCAATCGGATTCGCGCGTTCCCCCCTTCTTTCTCTATACGTATATACCAAGGCCTCGGATCCAGAATACGAACCACCGTATCCCACCCATACCCCAAGAATAGAATATACCCCGAGTACAGAGAACCGACACCGGTCACATCCTGGAATCGAACGAACCTACACCATAGAGGCTGGACACGGTCTGTCGGTTGTGGAAGCCGGAAGACCGAGCCCACCGTGAAACGCTGCGGAATATCGCGAAAGACAACCGGTGGAGAGAGGCTTGTTTCCCCGTGGCTGATCGTGGACGTCTCGCGAGCCGTAGTTAGACGTTCGAGGGAAGGGAGGGTTAGGGGGGAGAAATTCAACCCCGACAGAGGCGAACTCTCTGCGGGAGTAGCCGGAGAGAAGTTTGGGCCGGAGAGCGTGACGGGGGTGGAACGAAGGGTGGCATGCCACGAACGGAACGACGCTGAAGGAGGAGCGGAACGCGCGAGTAAGGGAGAGAGAGAGAGAGAGGAGAGGGGCAGGGTGGCGGCTAAGGGGCGGCGAGGGGATGAGCCAGAGTTGGAGCGATGGCAGAGTATTGATTTAGTGGGTTTCACCATCTCCTTCTATTTGTCTCTCTCGTTCTACATCTCCGCGTCTCCGGCGTCTCTGCACGAGCTGCGAGGGGGCGCGCATCGGCTTCTTTCTCTCTCGCATAGCGTTTCACAGGGCTTCGATTTCTTGCCTTTCGGAGGCTACAACCCGTGAGCACTCGCAAGGATTTTTTTCTTTCTTTTTTTTTTTATGTACATTTTTCTTGTCGCTTCGGAGGAAAACCGAACGTTTTACCGAATGGAAATTGCTCGGATTGAGAGACGAAATACGTATGTGTATGTGCGTGCGTGTGTGTGTGTTTCTCTCGGACTCGGACTTTTTTTTAAGAGGATTGGTTTTCTGCTCGTTTCTCTTCTGCGAGTTTTAGGCGAAGGAGGAGATACGAGATTGAATGGTCGATGTTGTTGGATGAATATTTAAAACGTAACGGTTGAAGAGAGATTAGATGAATATTAGTCGAAGGATATGATCTTCCTTTGCGTGTAAGTATTTTTAATATACATTTTAATTTCTATAATCATTATTTCAGTACTAATTTCGTATTCGGTATTAATACATAGTAAAATTCGATAATACAGATGATATTTCTCAGAGGAAAGAAGAATGAAATACAGCTTACGTATGCACGTAATTCTCTATGTGTCGAGCATCTGTGCGATCGTCTTCGCGGATCTTCGAGTCCCTTCCGCGTTTCCGCTTTCAGCACACGTAGTCGAACAACGTTCTTCGCTTTGACTCTCTTTCGTCGTGAATAAAATAGAAGCCGAGGATTTCCGTGTTGACATCTCTGCCGATCGTCTCCCGTTCGATCGAACGAAATCATCCATTTTCTCGATTCTTTTCGAAAATTTATTTAAATCAAAAAAACTCGAAAAACGGTTCAACAAGGATGGACAAATTTTTCTAAAAGAATATAAATTCTTAGGAAAAATCGCCTCGGTAAAATAATCGTTTCACGCGACGAGCATCGGAATCGCAAGGTTGTCTTAACGCGAAACTTCTTTAGCGGCAAATATTGGTTCAGTCATTGACAAATATCCAGCCAGTTTGTTCAGGTGAACCGATCGGCACTGTCGTCGACAGACGTGGAACGAGGCTACGAGCGACGGATCGATCGGAATACATGCCGGTCGGAAACGCGTGGCAATTTCATTGAATTTGAACAATTATCGCGGCAACGCTCCCGCCGGATCTTCCACGCGTTCCTCCCGCTTCCGGTCTGTCTGAAATTTTACTTTCGTTTCGACGGTGATGCTTTATTTCATCGTATAGAATAACAAAACAAATAAAAAAACGAAACTATTCATAGAAATAATCATCGTTACATCGTGGTTAAAAAAGAACTGGATCTTTTTTAAAATTAAAATTAAAATTCGTGATTTTATATATCGTAAATTATCGTTACAACATACAAGTTTTCTACAAACGAAATTCGATCAAGAATATTTTTCTTCGAAGATTTTTATAAGAAGAATGGGAAAAACTTTCGAGGAAAGGTATAAATTTTGCGATAAAAGAGAGATGTTTCACGCGTTCGACAATGATTAGGAAAGGAAGTTCGATCGGACGAAGAGACACCGAGAAAGGTGGTAGACGCATAGCGCACAGGCCGCGTGGCATCATAAAACTGAATCGTCGACAGCTTAATTACCGTCGTCCCCGATTAACAGCGCAATTAATAATCCGATAGTCGCGGTGGTTCGAATCAATTAAACCTCTCGGCATCGGGACACGAGGGAGGGGCGGAAATCGAGTGACAGGGACCACCCTTGCATCCATATTTGAGATTGCGAATTGCAAAAGAAAAAAAGGGAATAACACGAGCAAAGAAAGTTACTCGAATTGTATGGAAATTTATTACGTATTACGATAAATTGAATTTGTACATTACGTTTTACAAATTGCAAAAAAAGGAAAGTAATTTGATATAAAATGTAGAAAAAAGTCGAGTAAACAATGAAGAAAGCACTCGAAAATATGGATTGGATGCAAAATATTTCATTCGATGAACGTCGCATAAGAAAAATTAATACATCGAGGACATAAACGAACATACACGCATTAAAAGAATCTTATATAAGAAGAGATCCAAGTAGCAGATTGCACATCACAAGTTAATTCTTCTAATCCTTAAATGCTTTCGTTACTGCAAGTAGGTGGCACGCGTCGAATGAAACAAGTGAAAGAAGAAACGCGGATAAATCCCTTTATAATCGCGCGGCGATCTAATTAATAATCCTTCGACTATAACAACGCGTAACTGCTTAGGTTACACGAGGAGGGAAACCGAGAGATACTATCTCTATATAGTTAAGAGGTGTTTACAAGTTCGGGCAGGGAATCTGTGGGTAAGTGGTAGAGAAGATGGCAGTAAATATTCCTTCCTCGGGTGCCGTGCTCGCTCTCCTCCGCCATATCCCCCACTCCGCCGCGTTTTCCTCGGTTTCCTGCCCTCGTCCTCAACCCACCTCGTCCATACTCCCCCTCCCCTCCCGCCGTTTGGCCCACGAGCTAACCGAGCCACTCTTCGCGTCGCGGAATTCCAATTTACCCTGTTCGAGGGACTCTTCCGCTTCGATCGAGTCGTGCAGAGCGCGCCTCAAAACGAAAACATTCAATTCGACGCCATCCCCGCTTCTTCCCGCCATTACTCTTCCTCTTCTATCCGCGATTAAACTTCCAACTACCCCCCCTCTGAAAGGGTGTCACCCTTGTTACTTTCCTAGACAATTTGTTGAATTTATTTTTTTCTTTTCCTTTTTTTTTCTTCCTGTGATATTTAAGTAGAATTATCTCGAGGAAATAAATATTTTAAAATGGAAAGAGCATCGAGAATGGTGATGTATGAATGATACATGTACGATTATTATTCTTGTAATTGATATATACGTTATTTATACGTTTAGTAACATTGTTACGTTGTTATTATTAATACAGCACGTTACGTTACATTGATATGAATTGGAGAATAGTATTTGAGTGAATAAACGGAAGATTAGATTGTAATAATTAATAATCATATAGTTAATCGAGAAATGGAAATGAAGCAAATTTAACTATTAACGTAAGGCAATTATACTTTTATTATTTTAATAATTTCGTATATTTTTATATTTATTGCGATAAAAAATATATTATGATAGCAGGATTTTCGAAATAAATACAAAAATTTCAACGTTCGTATTAAATCTGTTGGCAATTTTTCCAAAGAGTAACATAATGGAATTTCGTCCAGATCGTTTCTGTTACTCGGCGTTCTGGTCAGGGTCCTCCGTCCCTTTTCCAATCAAAGTTCCTTCCGTGTCACGGAATTTCAATTTACCCTCGTCTCGTGTTTCTATCCCCGTCTCGCATTCGCGATCGATCGTTCTGAAGGAAAACATTCGATTGATTGCGTTCTCCCTTTGATTCTTCTCCTCGTTTCTCTGACCCTCCGGGGTTACAGAGAAGGGAAACAACCACTAAATTGCGTCCAGAAACACACCGCCCATTACTACGAGACTACTTTTGCCATTTATTTTCCACCGTGAATGGCCTCACGATGCAATGTGATTTGAAAAAATTTTTTTTCTTCTAGTAACATTTTCTCTCGTCGTTATTATTATTATAATTATTATTATCCCCTTTTACCGTATATTTTTCTGTAAAATATAATTTATATTTAACACAATACCTCGAGCAAAATAAAATGCGAATTGCTAATTATTTTAAAAAATCTTTCTTCAACGTTATCACGATGAATAGACACAATTGGGCGTAATAAATCTCCTAGACACGATTAATAATATCGATCTCGTAATAAAAAGAACGAGAGGAAACCTGTTCGAAGAGTTTGGAAACGCGCAGCTCTGAGGAGCGGAGAGCAGCTGTTGTGACGGGTGTCCTCCCGAAACAGCTTCCCAATCTCTCTCTCTCTCTCTCTGCCCGCTTTCTGTCGAAAGATCCGAACGAAACTTCTAGACGCCATTTCTCAAAATCACGAACGATTATTCGATAAACAAATTCGTCAAGTGTATATATATATATATATATTCGTATCCAAACTAAAATTTTTCAAATTCAAACCTTTCCCCCCATATATATTTACACATACATAAATAATTTCAGTAGTAACAAGATAATCGTGCCGAATTTTTATCCATCCTGCGACGACACCGCTAGCGCCGCGCCGCGGCTACTTGAAAAATTACTCGATTCGTTCGTTGCCTCGCTCGCAGCTCGATTAAATCTTCGACTCGCTGGAAATTATCCGATCGTCACGGAAGCGTTAATAAATAAAATCCCAGGCTGAAAGAGTTTAACGAAAAACGCCCGAGTCTATGAAAAAGGAAAAACGCTGGGAGGGTGGTATCTTTCCGCTGGAAATGGAAAAAGAAAGGGGGACGGAGAGAGGAGAGCGTGGTGGTGGTGGTGCAGGAGCGGCCGGAGAGATGGAGGGGGGAAGCGTTGCTGACGGCAGGCTCGGCCGATACGAGCGGAAGGAGAGGGCCGGGCGGCGGTGGTGAGGGGGTGCGGACAGGGAGGAAAGGACGGAGCTACCGCGTGGACTGGAAATGAAAGAGCCCAACCCCGAACGGGGCGATAATTCATTCGTGAACCGAACGAGGCAGCTGAATCCGGCGTTGCACACGTGCACGATTTCGTAGAATGGGCGGCGCGTTTTACGTGGAAACTCGCGGCCTCGACGTGTTTCGATAACCTACCCTCCCTCCCCTTATCCTTCATCCTCCTTTTCCTTCCCGAAATTGTCCGTCTATCCGTCATTTGGAAAAATCTTCCTCTCACTTCCTCTTCTCCTTCCACGTCAATTGATAGAAGAATTGGGAGAATTTTTAAAAAAGCTACGCGATGCTAAAACCTCCAATCACGAGATTCTTCGTATTAACAAGCGGAACGGAGATGGAACGGAGGAGGAACGATCCATGGATTCGGTTTTCTCTTTTCCCGAGAAGAGATTTTGGCCCGAAAGTTTGCGGGCAAAAGTGAAACTCAGTCGAGTCGAGCTCGCCTCGCTTATTGTGCTTTTCCAGCGAGAAACTTAGGGACGTGGAATGCCTTCACGCGACGACCCCTCCTCCTCCTCGCCAACTTTCACCCGCCATAAAAATATAAAAGCGCCGACGGGCCGCGCGCTTGCTTGCGTGAAACCGTAACGACGTAGGAGACCCGGCTCCCGCCGGAAAACCTTCGACAATGAACTTCTTCCCGCTTTCTCTACCCCCTGTTTTCGAATAAGATTCCGGCCCAGATTACGGAACCGGCGGAACAATTTCATTTTCCGTCGCTGTGAGGATTTCTCGAAGCCAGGACGAGGAGAAATTTTCGAATTTGCTTCTGTGTCGAATAATAAATTATGGTTGTTCTAATTTCGAAAGGGGGTGTAAATTAAACAGTAGCCTTTTTTATAAAAACAAGGAAAAACTTTAAGAAAAGGAATTCTGAAGAGGAAAGATTTTGCGACAGAGTGTACCGAAAGAACCCACCCCTTGGAGAAGGCAGAAGAAGAGAAGAAAAGGGAGAAGCCGGGGAAAGGGCGGGCAGTGAGCGTGAAACGAAAAGGGAGATTTAGATGTCATCCCCTGACGTGCCACCTTCCTTTCATCCCCACCACCTCTGTAGGTCAGAAACTTTCCCACCCACCGACAGTTCCCAACTGCTCCTCCATGATGATGGACAAAAATGTCGACCGCTCGTCGTTCGGGAAAGAAACTCATCAAAGCTGAACAAACTGCTTTTTTCCCCTCCCGTAGGAAGACACAGGTCTGTCGAAAAGGAAGACGTCTATTTTCAACTTCCATTAACCTAACTCAATTTCTTAATTTCTATGGATTCACTTTCGAGAAGGAGAATTTTTATCGAACATATCCGATTAATATTTCATACAAACTTGTTAAAATCTCAGGGAAAGAGCAAAAATATCTTTGCTCGTGCGATCAAGATCGGAAGTAAAAAAAATAAAAAAAAAAAAAGGAAGAATCGAAGCGGAGGCACGCGCCCGTTAAAAATACCAGGCTTGTCCAGGAGAGAAGCGACGTCAGCGACAAGATGAATGCTAGGTTTCCCCGTGGGAAGGGTGGATTTTATTTATCGGTCGATAAATCATTATAATTTTCTTAGTAGGCCGCGAAAAAATGTTAACGGGCGCGCACGCAACCAGGTTAGAGAGAGTCTGTTTCTTCGTGAGGGGAAACCCTAAATTTTCTACGGAACCGGGATTAGCTCGACCAATCAGACGAAACATTGGAAGGGCGGGCTTAATTAAAATCCTGTTCGTAGGAAGGCTATCAAGGCCCGCGTTGGAGAATGCCGCGAGATGTAAGAATAGAAACGTTAAGAGGTTTCCCTGCCGATGGTATATTTCTGAGCAGTCGGATTAACGAAGGAAGGAGAGGAGGTTGGTTCCACGAGGAAGTACGATCGTAACATCCTACCTCTATTTATATGGTAATTTATTCGATATAGCCGCTCGCGCGACCACCGTCGGATAATTACCGATAATTTCGATGAATTTTAGAACTAACGCTTTGCATTTGCGTATGCAAATTTTTCATGTTGAAATGCGACGCGTTTGAAAGATTATGTTAAATAAGTCATTCGCCAATCGTATATTACATATATTAAAATATTAAAATTAGAAAACGATTATATAATGCAACGAGTTAGTAAAATTTAATCAATATACGAAAAATAAAATGTAAAATTTGTAGACAAAAAAAACGTTTTGAAATTCTAGAGACGCTCAAGGGATTGAAATAGGAATGAAAGAAAAAATTGACAGTTGTTTGACAATTATATCCGGAATATCAATAGTGTTTAAGGAGAAAGAAATATAAATTCGAGAAAAGAATATCGATTTATTCCCGCGAAATGTTTTTAACGACTCGAATAATAAATTGATTGGATTGGTAGAATGATCGAAGACGCGTGTTCGGGAATGGACACGAGTATATTTTCGGATTTTGTGGCATAGAAAATTCGCACGGGGGGGTTTAAACGACTGCGGGGCTATCGAATTTGCATACCGTTTGTTATTCAAATGCCCGCGATTCACTCTTCTGATTCTCAATGAGGGAAACGCACAAGTATCGCAACAGGGCGATGACGTATCCGTTTAATAAATTATCGTTCTTCATAGGAGGCACTCGATTGTCTTTCTAAACACGCGTCTGATGTACGAGCAAGACGATCGACGAATGCAAATACGTCTGATCGAGTTGGCTCTGTCCGATTTGTTCTTCTCCCTTTCTAAATATTAATTTTACATGAGTCGATAAAAAGATTAAAAAAAAAAAAAAGAAAGAGATAAATTTGTCAATTTCGATTCGACGGATATAAATCTTGGAATGAAACGGAAAAAAAAAAAAGAAAAAAGAACACTGATTTAATTTTGATCACGGAAAAAAAAAGAGAAAATAAAGTACCTTAAATAATGGTTTCTGCAAAGGCCGTACAATGTTCCGAACAGTTGTTGTCAGGGTTAAGGGGTTACTGGTCAGTGCGTCGATACAAGATCGTCTTAAGTGGATCTATAAATTTATCCTGGCCGAACATCGAGCCTATATTTACTCTATTATGCAGGCTCGTTTTTATAAGCCGTTTACGTTTAACAGCAAATAATCGTTTAGATGCCGCGCCATGATATGGCCCATAAATCTTGCAACAGCATGGCGTTCAGCTTGTGTTATGATGGTGCGGGACACGCGCAGGTCAGTACCGCCTTCATTTTGCGCGGGCCACTGAAGGTGGCAGCACGGAAACAGCTGGTGTGTCTCGTAGTGGCGACCTCGAATCACACGCGGCACGCCATCTCTCGAGCTTTTCCGGAACATCCGTTTCCTCGTGGTTCCTGCCGAATTCGATAGGTGGCCAAACTTCGTGTTGGCGGGAACTTCTCCGGAAAACTTCGGGAAGGTCCGGTGGCACGTGTGCCAATAAAAATCATTGGACGATCGTTTTCGCCGATAAGTGACCAGATAAAAGAGTCGAGAATAGCATCGATTCAATTTGCATAATGGACGTGGCAGCGACGAAATCACGATTACGGGGAAAAATGGTTAACGTAATACGATCGTTCTCGATAACCGGTTCCTTTTTGGATCGCATCGGAAATCGAACAGATGCCCGGACCGAATATATCGGATCTTTTTTTCGAGCAATTATCTCGGATAGTTGTCACTTAATCCGATATCGATGCCTCAATATTCATGTATGCAAATAACTATCCGCAACCGAGGATTTCTACCGGCAACGATATTCGTTATTTACATCGAATATCGGACAAATTGTGCATACGTTTAGTACGAGATGCTAATTAAAGTTATACTCGCCGAACGATTCGGAGAGGAATTTACAACGTACGGAGTTTTTCGCGAATGCCTTTATACCGATTTCGAAATTCTCTCGTTTCAAACTTTCTCGTCTCTTTCTGTCTCTCTCCCTATTGCCTTTACCGCATATCGTTTCTGACTTTTAAAATATCACAATAACTTAATTTGTATTACAATTCTTTTCACAAAAAAAAAACGCATTCGTGAAATTCCTCGCGCGATAAATCAACAATAAATCCCAGATGCTATACCATCGGTACGTACAACATCTTGACGCGAATAGAAAGCTCGAAAAGACGCAAATCGTTCTTGTTCGTTGCGTGCACAATGTCGCGTATAATACGCCATGAAACAACGGGCGGTCTTGCCGTCTTTTCCGATTTGTTCGGAAAGGCGTGTGGCACGAGTATGGCGCTGCCTACCGATTATGCGCACGCGCACTTTTTTCCCCGCCGGTAACAACCGTTTCCTGATTATTAACATTTTCACTACCACGTTTTCCCACACTGTAATATACAACAACACTGTTTTTCAAGAACTCCCTCGAGTATCCTTGTTAGGAGAGTGCTCGTACAGATAGGTTAACGTACATAGTCCGCGGGCGGTCCTGTCGCCTTTTCAACGATCGTATTTGTCCGTCGAATGGCGCGTGGCGCTGCTTATCAATCAACTCGGTTAACCCACTGTTTGTTTGCACGTTCGTTACGTCGTTCCACTGCAATACCAATCAGGGCCACACCATTGGCAAAGCCAAATCGTTCCACCGGTATACATTTGGGTGGTCTACACCTTTGGCGAACCAGCGAGGTGTTAAAGTATATTATTAAAGAACGGTTTCGGAATAGAGTGCGCGTGAAGGAACGCACGGTTTCGCGTCAAGGAGCCTCTCTAACCTTTCCTACACGCTGCACAAAATGTCGGACATTGATTGAATAACGATTAGACGATCGGTCGCGCGTTGAATAACTTGTCCAGGCATTCAAACGACGAATTAAATCGCTGACCAATTTTTGATCGTATCTCGACGTGCAAGGTGATGTTTTCTAATTTGTTCCCTATTAAATTGCCACCTATACTGTTATTTCCTTTTTTCTTATTATTTTTTTTTTTTTTTTTTTAAGTTAGAAAGACGAGAAAAAATTGAGATTTTTTTTTCGAACGAGGAAACAAATCAACTTTGAAATATGTTTAAGGCACGGATACGCATGATTGAGAGTATTGGTAAGCTTAATCCGGAATAAATGCTATAGGCAATTCAGCGAGAAGCACGATCAGTCGACTATAAAATGAGATGATAAATGATAGGCCAAGGTAGAGTATCCGAGTCAAGTTCGACAGGTAGTAATACTCCTCGTGGATGCAGTAACTCACAGGTGTCGGAGCGGGAGGAAATTGTGACGTGACGACAAAAAAGAATGGCACGAATATAGAGGCGAAAGAACGTAGAAAGAAAGAAAAACGGCAGAAATCGCGGGAGAGGCACGAGAAGCAGGAAAAAGAAGAAAGAGGATCAACGACGACCAATTAGCCCATATAACCGTTTTTACAAGCACAACGATGAACGTAACGTGGAGAAACGAGATTTAATCGTGGCAGAAACCGAGATGCCAGTTCGTGTCCGTTTTCTCACGCATCACGAACTTCCATTTCCAAAACTACACAATGAGAAGTCGACACACCGCTTACGGAAGAACGCGATAAACTTGTGGAATAATCTTAATTAGCGGTTCAAAACACGTTAGACCATCCCTCGTGCAAAACACGCCAATCGCCCTGCTCCTGAATTAATTTACTTCTCATTTACGTTGTTCCTGTTACATCGTAGTATAGTACCATTATGGTGTGTGACGTTTATCGCTCGTCGTACAACCATAAATGACGAGGGACGAGCAGAAGGAGCGATTTACTACCTACCGCAGAGTTATTTGTACTTTGCTAAAAAAAAAAAAAACGACAGCTCTGCCCGACACCTTCCAATTCCTCATTTTTTCCACACAATAAAAAAGACCGTGGAGGTTCGTTACGAGTCGGCGAATCGTCGTTATCTGAAATCTCGCGCTAAGAATCATCGAGAAACGACTATAATTTCCCGCACGAGTTCCCCGTTTAACTTCCAACTCGTGATACGTGTATTACACACAACTTCTATCGAAACGCACGGATAGCTCGGCTCAAAGAAAAAAATCAAAGAAACCAAATTTTAATCGTAAAGCGGAAAACTGTTTATCGTTGATTTTTCCATGAACAAGATCGGCAGGAAATAGCAACAAGAAGTACAACCGGTTTGTCGGTTACACGAGAGGTTAGCTTATACGCTTGTCGAGGCATGCGCGAGAGCGCCACGCAGCAGTTTCGCGCAATCGGTGCTGCGCATAGTCCCGATCGCCGGCCAGATAAAACGTGACACTGGTGTATACCTCTTACATCGCGTCGTTCCTTTGAACGCGAGACCACGAAGCGTGGATTCTGTTGCTGAACATTTCGCGCGTCGCTTCTAGATTCGCATCATCGTGCAAACCAGCGCACCCGGTTTTATCGCGCATTCAACATCGAAAAATCGCAATCCGACAATCCGCTTATCGAGCACTGTCTCGTTGCACGATCTCTCTCGCCACGGTTACTGAAAAATCGCTTCGCAATGTAACCCGGGATCGAATTGTATACCGTAATTCCGTCGCATGGATATTCTAAGAGAAGACTGGTCTTTTGAAATTAAGCTGATGATAAAGATTAAACGTATAGATTGATCGATAGTTAGAAGAATTATTTATAACGCGGAAAATTTTTTCTTTATAACCTAAAAATCTAGCTTTGTCTCACGAATTTAAAAATAATAAGATCAAGGGGAATTCATCGTATACGAGGGAATCGAAGGCGAAGAAATAGAGATTATTTTTATTGTTTTTCCACGAGTAGTACCGAGATTTGCATCTCGACTGCGTGCCGCTTCTTATCCGGTAACCATCGCCGAGAATTCTCGCGGCTTACGAGGGGGAATTTCTCTAATTTCCAAGAGGTTTCTATACACCGCTGGGAACGACGTAGTGCCAGGACGACGTTGGACGAAAAAAAAAAAATAAAGGAATGGAGGCAGGGTAGACGAAGACGCATGACTTATACGCCTATTTCAGTTAATAATCCCGTTACGCCCGGTTCAGCCTTGCCTCACGGCCCTATAATGGACGTGGCAGGAAACCGAACCTGGGACTAAAGCCTCGCGTCGAGGGCGTAAAAGGGGAGAGGACTGAAAGGCCGGCTCGTCATCCGTCAACTGTCAGACGTCTGACCAATCCCGCACAACACAACCAAGAATCGAGCAACCACCCACGGGTCCCGCAGGGCAAATTGCGTCTAGCCTCCCACCCACCCTACGCTTTTACCCTCCTTCTCCTCTACCGGATTGGCCTGACTGCTGCTATTTCTCATAGAGAAGGTTTGCAATTACAGACGAATTTTTAATCGAGATCAAAGGCCCTTGTCAAGTGGGCTTCGATGGGCTGGCTGCGTTAATACGATGGAATTGGAAATTAATTGCTCGCTGGGAGCCAGTCTTTTACACTAAATATCGCAATTTTCTTATACACTTTGTAATACTCGAGAAGAAACCGAGGAGGGGGAAAATAAGAGATACCTTGCACAATGATGGAGGCGAGTCGAGCGGTGGGGGTAATCGTAAACGTTTGATGGCTGAGCGACCAATTAATTTCGAGCGCGGTATTGCCTGGCATATCTCTATATTAATATAAAGGACTGGTTTCTCCGGAAAGTATTCTTATAACACGATCGTTTTATTCGAATTTTTGAATAACCCTTCGAAGTACTTACAATAGTAGTTCGATATCTCGAAATAAGATTCCAAGTTTGATTTCTCGAATATCTATTCTTATCGATCGTTTCAAGCACATATTCGTAACTTGCCGGAAATCGTCAAAATACCCGTATTCACTGCGAACGTTAAAACGGGCATCGTGGATTGGAATCAACGAGAGAAAAAAAAGAAAAAACGAAAGGACCACTGTCAAATTGAAGCAATTTAAAACATCGGGCAGATTTACGACCTCGGTCACAATAACGCTGGTAGAATACGGTTCAAAGCGATATCAAAAAATGAGGGTCAAGAAACCACGGTTCTTCAACCGTCGTGCAACAACTGCTGGCTCGATGCCTGGCGGATAGAAATGGTGTTTCGCTTTGGCACGACAGTAACGCGTATTGTCTGATATATCGGCACCGCGTGAAGAAACTGTCGCCCATGTATTTTAACTAGGAAAAATCTTTGCTCACCGAGCATTCCAACTGGGCTCCCTTTAGAGGGCCAGTTGCCTCGTCGAAATTCTCGCGATCTATTTCGAGATAAGTATTCCGGACGTTCGGCGAGGCTGAAAAGTGGCGGGCCCCCTCGGTCGGAACGTCTTTGGATGTAATTCCTTTTACTCTGTCTCGGGAGGGGCTCGCCCCCAGCGACAGAACAAATTGTAACCAACTTTTTGCCTCGCTTTTTGCGGATTGTAGCAAATTTTCCACTTTCCCAACGAGGAAAGTTCAAATTTAGCCGAAATCTTTTTTTCGCCGAACAATTTTAAATTTGAAATAAAATCTAATTAACAATTCGCAATATAAGAAACCGCCATAATATTCCTCCGAATAAATCTCGAATAAATCCGAAATATTCACTATTTGGGTCTTCTCCGTTTCACGTTAATTTTAAATAAACGTTTTGCATGCATACTCGGTGAATATTAAAAGAAAAATAATAAATAACTCGAAATCGAACGTTACATAAAAATATATATCTCGGACAATAAAATACCTTTTACATTGTCTAACGTTGTTAGTCACGTTGTTCGAAGCACAGGTCGATCTTGATTGCGCGATTCGAGGATCCGTTTTCGCTTCCATCCATCGGGATACCACCGATCGAAACGTCAACGGCGCGTCATTGGCGCGCCAATGACACGCGAGTGAGCCGAGGAAAAGGGATAAAAATTAACACGATTACTGGGCAAGGTAGGATTCGAGGCATATAGAGAACGAGTCGATCGCGGTTGAGGTAACGGATCGAGACGCGCAGAAACACTGGCAGGATTATGAAGTGCGATGTTGATACGATGGAAGGCAGCGGTGGTGAAGGAGGAAGGAGCGCGAGGGAAACACACACAGACGCACCCACACCGGCCGGCGGTCTTACACACACGGGCGGCACACCTATGCTCCCAAGGAACGCGCCCACTTATTTTTGAGAGAATCTCGGGAAAAAATGCAGCCGAATCGATTATGCAAAATTATACTGGTACCCCTATCGATTGTGTCACACTGATAATGCGAAAAAAATGTATGTACATGGTCAAGGAGAGAGAATAAGAACGAGAATAAGTGCGGAATTTTTGTTGAATGAAAAATTGTTTGACATTATTTAGAAAAATAATTGGAATATGTAATTTGCCCGCATCTGCTTAATAAGCATTAATAACTTAATAAACGTTGTAATTGTATGTAAGAATACTTTCGATTGCGTGCAATTATCGCATTATTATAAATTAACGTTTATTTTT
This sequence comes from Apis cerana, assembly GCF_029169275.1. Classification (NCBI taxonomy): domain Eukaryota; kingdom Metazoa; phylum Arthropoda; class Insecta; order Hymenoptera; family Apidae; genus Apis; species Apis cerana. The sequence continues at coordinate 4,115,186 of NC_083867.1, read as the reverse complement.
CTTAGAAGGAAGAAAGCAAAGAAGTTTTACTCTCGTTAATATATATATATATATCGGTATCTTAAAGAAGTAGAGTGACATTTTATTTTTCAGATGGAATGAATGCAATCGTCGAGGTGCAATCATGTATGACCGATGACCTTCGAAATCGTATAAGGTTAGAAATGAAAGAACATTTTACGATACATATGTACATAAAACTAGAGACAATGTACGTAATATTACAAATTCTGTCCCTTTTTAGATAAACATTTGGACAAATATACAAAAATGAATAATTATGGAAATAGCATTGAACGTCTAATTTATTTTGAACAAAAAAGAAAAAAAAAATAAACAAACAGTGATTTGACCAGTTTTAATCTTTCATCTTTTCACATCATGACTTATAATTTCGATTTAATAAAGGCAGAAGAATATACTATTGTAAACAACTTATAGAATATTTCAATATAATTCTTCTTACTTGTTATTTGTTTCAGAAAAACCGTACCAATTTAGTAAAATTAAAACCCGCTGGATAAAATCCCACAGACGTTGAGAATCTCGTCCCCTATCATTTCGAAAAGGAGTAGTTTTCAAGAAATTTTTCCGCTCTCGTGGTTATTATCGTTCTTCGGCTCGAATTCAAACGTTTTTCGATTTCGCGTATATCCGTAATTACGAACAGAGAAAGCTTTTAGCCTGGAACGAGAGCGACGCTACGGCGATCGTGTTAAAAGGAATACCGACTAATATACCGCGGACGCGAATGCTGGATAATGTATTGCCCCAGGAACGAGCGTGTTACAATGGTAACACGTTCCGACGCGGCGCGTGATATACTACGCGATGACGTGGAGAGCTGGACGCTCGATTCTTAGGCCAGATAACATTCAAATTTTCCGCGCGACATTTCTTTCGCGATTGGTCGCCGGGCGGACGAATCGTCGACGCCGTCGTGAAAATGTGTTCCGAAACGATGCTATAACATTATCGTGCTTACGTAGATATCTAAGATAACGTTTGAAAAGTTTTTAAAGGGTTTAATGATAGTGGAAATAGCGATATTGTAATTTCTTTAATTACCTACTTAATTATTCGTATGACGTCCGTATGATTACTATCTAAAATGCATTATACCGACATTAAGCTTATATATCATTTCTTAGCATTTCTACGATTATTTCAAATTAAAAATAAAAGGCTGATTTATAAGTAATATAATTTGCAAGAGCCATTTACACGAGTATTTAATTACAGCGCTATCGAATAGTTTATTATTAACATTTTTTAATGTTTCCATATTCGATTTTCAATACGCTAAATTTATTGAAATGAAGTTTAAAGAAATTTATATAGAATTTTCGAACATTTTCATTGGAATAAAAAATTATAGCGATAATTTATCCGGATATATTATTACATTAAATATGTAATTTCCTTTCGAAAAATAATCGATCTTTTTATATAGATAGAGTTATAAATAGAATAAAAAAAACTGAAGACCAAGGTGAGAAATTGCAATTCAATCGCAATTTTTATTCTCACAAGCAAATAGTTAAATTATTGAATGGAAAAATAAATATACACTCAAATATGCCATAACTCGAATCATATACGATTAATCACGAATTTGAAATAATAGGTTCTTTCGAAGCAATTACAGACATCTCAATTTCAGTTTTGCGAGGAAACTACATCCTTCGAAATGTAAATGAAGCAGGCCTGTGTCATTATTGGGACAGGTAATCGATCACGGTGGGTATTAGATGGGATAATCAATCGCAGTGCAAACGCGGGTACGCACGCTCGCTTATTATCAACGTCGATTTCTTCGTTGCACAAAAGGCAACAAGAGGATCGGTGAGAAATCAAACTCGACCGCGATCAGCCTGTTACCCGACATCGACGGAGGCCAAAGTAATGTCTCGGAACGCGGGCATAATATATCGCCGCGGAAATTGCAGTGTGTTGGTTACAATGTTGCACTCTCACACCCCACGCCATCCGGGGTCACGTGTAACAAACGGCGCGATGCTGTTGAACTAGAAACCTAATCGCCTTGCCTCGTGTGCTTTCGCGAGAAACGGAATATTTCATATTTTTGAACGAAACGAAGATTAAATTTCCACGACACGATCTTTCAAGGATATTTTCGTAATTTTCGGATCGAAATTATCGTATCGTTGCAAAATTTATTTTATAAAAATTAAATTGGCACGTTTCAAATTAAGATATTTAGACCCCAATTCTTTTCAATATTTTCAATAATCTGGTAAAAAATACGTTTCTAAGAAAATTTGGTCAATTTTCAATGAGTTGAAAATTACAATGCAGAATATAATAAAATGTATACGAGACGTATAAATAAATGCGTACGTACTATAAAGTTAGGTTAGGTTTAACGCTGATCCACAGAAATAATTATATCCTTATTCTTATACGTGTTAAATATTGGAACGTATCTTTCAGGCAACGTCAATCGACTCTGGGCGCGAATTCAAAGAACTTTGCCGCGGTTTCATGGTAACCACGGATCACGATACGGAAATATTTAGCGTTTCGCCAGTGTTCGAGGCTTCGACGTTCCACGTGAACGCAGAGGCAATCGATGTTTATGGATTTCCATCCACACGTGTGCAACCAACCCGGTGTGTCCCTCCCCCTTACATGAAATCGTGTAGTTGGTAGCGGCAATTACGAATTGCGTGATTTGTGGCCGTAACTCGCCGCGACGGCGGCGTCGTGACGCTCCCAAGTTGCCTGCAGGTGGCCCGGCACCAACTTGCCTTTCCCTTTCCTAGCCGACTTCGTCCGCGCCGTTGCTTTTTGAATGACAGAATATTAAGTTTTTCCATGGAAATTATTCTGTCACGTGTGTGTCAATACCGCGAATTCATCAAATCCTGGCACGAAAGCTTGCCGCCCGATCCATTATACACGATTCTTCAAAATGATTTCAATTCCGGTTGATTATATATATATATATATCGTATTGTTCAACGACTCGCGTAGTAGTAGCTCTCGCGTGAGCTGCGCAAGACGGATGCGCGTTTCATTTGCTTCGTATCTCGATGTACACACGATTCGCGTCAAACGTCTTGAAATTTTTACGATTGTTCGTCTGTCGGAGATATACGGTGGAGAAGCACATGAGATAGAGGTTTAAAGTATTTACAACAGGTAACGTGACAGTTAAACACGTAAACAGGGGAACGCACGTAATGTTCCGTGAATCTTTGTTGCTCGAACGTTTTTTACGATCGATCAAATGGAAACGATTCTTTTTCCCAATCTAATTCAAACGCCCATTTACAAGATTAGATACAATAAAATTCAAAGCTAGAGATATCAATAGTAATTTTATTTACATCCCTAAAACTTTACGAAAGAAATTTTCAAAGTAGCAAAATTCTAACCTAACTGTTCGTAGATCAATTCGATTTTTATTTTTAATAAATAGAAGCAAGAAAAGAAACCAAGAGTCCAATATTTGAAAAATATTATCTTTGAGTAAGCACGAAAGGAACGAAGAACCTAAATTCAGAAGAGCTTCGCTAATAACGCGAGAAATATTTCTCCCGCATCCTATACCGCGGCGCGATCGAACGTTTTCTAGGCATCGATACGCCGCCAGAATGAATTTTGGAAGTAATCCAAGAAATAGGAAGCGACGAGTTTCTTCCACCTGTCGGTGAAAACGGCCAGGATACCGCAATGGCAACGGCGCAACACCGCCCGCTAGTATGGGGGCTAACACTCCCATACACACAAACCCATATTCGTACACACGTAGAAAGACACATATGGTGAATTTAGAAAGTCACGAACAGAGAGGCTCTTTCGTGAGCAGCATCGTTCAATTTATTCGCCGCCATCGCCGAACTCGCTCTCCCGCTAATTGAAAAGCGGACAAATTAACACGGTGAATGGATCGTCGCAATTTATAATGTCGCGATTGCCGGCAACGCCGACGAACGAGAACGCGATACCGGAGGTCGAATGCGATGCCGCAGGTTATCGCGAACATCGACGAAAAGTGGCCGATAAATGGACGAACGTGGAGTTGCTTATTCTTTCCTTCGTGCTTTTTTACCGTGCCACTTGAGTGATTTCCGTATAAAAATTTTTCAAGAAAAGAAATTCGATAAGAAAAATGCCGAAGGAGAAAGTTTTACCTGAACGGGGACAATGAAGAGAATTAAACGACTGTAATATTTTAAAATGGCTTTTTTGAGAATCTAAATCTGTCGTCGTTCTTATTTCTAATAAATTCCTTTCGAAGAAAAACGTTTGGAAGACAGAAGAACGTTGGCCGCGTGTTCATATTCCAAGTTTACAAAACGGACTTCGCGTGATCCATTATTTTCCGTCCACCTACGAATCCTCCAAATCTCCTTCTTACGTTCTAACAATTCTTTCCGCGAGAAAAAGCGGAAAGAAGAAAAAGGCTGGAAAGAAAAAAGAGGAACAATCACACCAGACCGCCATGCTCACCCTCCAAGGTAGAGTTTCGTGTCCCGCCGCCACGCAGAAGCAACACGAACCGGGCATAGAACAATGGAAACGGTGAAACAGAAGGACGGATTCGTGGTTCGAAGAAACGGGGTGCTTTGTACGCTGCCCGTTAATGCGAGCCGTGTAACAAATACACAGGCGATGATTATCGAACCTCGATTTGAAGGGGAGACAATAATTATAATGATTATATTGAAGTTGGAAGGTAGGCGGCCGCCAGCAAATAAATTACGGGTCTGCTTCGCTGCGTGCGCTCCGCATAGCGGCATAGGCGCGTTCGATAGATCCGTATCTGACCAGTTCTGTTCTCGATAGAGAGCGCCACCGCAGCTGCTGGCTTCCGCAGTTTTTTATCGGAATTAATACAACCGTGGTAATCGCCCGTATCGTTGACACGCGTGCTATCCACTGTATATATAAATATAAATATATTTGCACGCCGGTAATTACAGTATTTGTTCGTTACACGCTCGAGGTCTTCTCGCGAATATGTGTTAGAAATCATCCTTTCGAGGATCACCTGTGAAGCAAGTACGGAATGTTGTAAACGCTTCGATTCTTCATTTTTCGCTAGATATTATTCTCTATCATTATTTTTATTGACAGAGATAGAGTGGTGAGATTAGAAATTCGAAAAACTGATCTCAAAGCTATAGGATAAATTCAGGTTCGTTATTCCTCGAAGAATTTTGACCGATTCTTCCGTTAATTCCGACTGCATCGTTTCCGATTTAAGCGTATCTGATTTATAACGATGTCTAGTTTCTTTTTATGGTACTTTTTTCCAGGAGGAAATCGTGTAGAAGATCTTTATCGACGGGCATAAAAATTAGAGGGAATACGCGATCTAAATGGTCGCGAACTACGATATTTTCAGACGACTCGCTGCTCTCTAAGGCTGCGCCCTCCGCACGCAACGTGAATATTCAATTTCTCCGCAGAGCCGTGTACACGCGGTCGACCTTTCATCCTCTATCGAACAAGATTCTCTATCCAGTATACCGATACTGGCTCAGTTTATACATGACGCACAAGAGAGATTCTAGCACGCTGTTAAGGACAATTATAACCTACACCAACCTCGTATTAAAATTTATCTTCGTAACAAAAAGAATTAGTACAACGCGCAATACGCTTTCTTTTAAAATCTTTTAAAAAGGAATAATTATTTTCTAAAAATTACCCCTCGTTTTAATTACATCTATTATATCGAAATCGAAACAGAAAGAACGATTACAGTCTATCTTGAAGCGGAGCCGGAGATCGGTCGCGTGGCCGAGCCAAAAAGCGGCATTTTTAAGTGTTCGGTTAAAGACAAACGCCAGCATCCGGGTGATCCCGTTCGTCGAGCAGTTCGAGCATTCCTACCCGCATTCCAGCATCGATTACTCGCCCGAACACACCGATTGCCGGACGATACAGCCTCTCGAGATCGCTTCTATCTACTCTCCGCATCCCCTGGAATATGCCTAACCTGCCGCCAATGTATCTTCCCTCTGGATATTGTGTAGGCTTCGCCGGGACATCTAATTATACGATTGTCCTTTGCTCGAAGAGCTTGGAGATATCACGGGCCGCGAACAGTTTAGTCTCGCGTCGGACCGAGCGACTTTCTTTCCTCCTCCTTTTTCTTCTTCTCTTCTGTTATTCTTCCTTCTTCCTTCCAGCCTTGCGTTCCTTTTTCCGATTCGCACACGCGATTATCTCCTCTCACAATGTTTCCACTACTTCTTTTTTCACCGTCTTCTGGCATCCTTCTTCTTTTTCTCCACTTTTTCCTTTTACCTCTCCACGATTTAAGCGACTTGCTCGACCGGATACTCCCTCCTCTCCTCATAAGTATCATTCTCCTATTTTTAACGAAATTTGGCATTGATAAGTTTATGATATATGCATATATAATAACGTTAAAAATAATGAATAGAGTTTGAGAAAAATTATGTGATATTTCTTATTCACTTGCACTCTCATCCGTCCGCCGGAAGGGGGAACGTTCTCGTTTTCTAAGAAGCGAAAGCTTCTTACATTCCGGTTGGTTTGCGAGCACAGGTTTCGAAATTAAGGATCAATCCTTTCATCGGAATCAAATCATCGAGTTTCGAGTATTGCAAAATATTCCAGGAACATCCATTGTTTCGATGGCCGCGTTTCCGCTTTTGTTATTCAAGGAGGAACTTTCACGATCTGCAAGCTAAAAATCACTGAGTGAATTCGAGAGAAGGAACGCTTATACGACAATGAAAGTAGGGTAAAAGTGAAATTTCAGTTCGTTGGAAATTGTACATCCTTAATTGGACGCCTTGTAAATAATAAGCGCACGATATCCGTGTTTCACTGCTGATAATTGTAATGAATTAATCTCGTAAATTATCGGGAACGTCACGAAGGTAACAAAGTCCAAAGAAATTCGGGGGTAGGCAGGCCGTCTCTTCGTCAATTTATTACAATGTATCGAAGCAATAGAACGGTACAATCGATGAACACGAAGATACAATCGGGTCACATTTTTCACACGTCACCACGTTCCTCTTCATCCTTCTCTTTCGATACAAGCCACAGCCACTTTAAACTCGTCATTTACAGATTATTTAACTGAAAAATAGCCTCATTTTGAGGAACAAAATACATCAAATTCTTCTTTAATCCGATCTATACCTTTAACTTTTTAAAATTAATTTTTAAATATTACGAGCACAAAAGAAAATATACACACAGATACGTGAATTAAATTATTCGCAGAATACCTTTGAGATCGAAAGAAACACAAAAATGGCACACTCTTGATCGCTCTCGAAGCACTAGTGACATCTGGTCAGGTTAGGTTAGTCCAATTTCCTAGGCGTTAATCCCAATTTCTCCATAAACTCTCCGTGGTAGTTGTGCACCGCCTTAAGTCGGTGTCGTTCTCCATCCTCCTGCTCCGGGGTTCGCGCCAGTTCGCTCGTCGCGGCGAAGATTGTCGCGCGATTAGCGCGGGCCCCAATGTCACGGAGGAAGATACATTGCTCTCGTGGCCTGGTCCGCGCGCTATACGTGCGCCGTGCATACCCGCGCCGGGGCTTATACGGGCCCCGTTTATATACGGTAACACCGTAAGTGCATAATCGTCGATCGCATCTCCTTGCACTTTGCGTCAAGCCACGGCACCTTGTACGTCGGCCCGTGCGACCGCCCCGTCAAAGATCCTCGTATCTGCCGCTGTAACGACCTGACGTTAGCCGTGTACCGATCGAGTGTCGCGCCTGCCGCGCGACTGACGCCTTTAGGAACGCCAATTGACGGCTTATGAAACGTCCACTCTGAACATTGCCTCTCGTTCGACTCTCGCTCGATCCTTTTCCACTTCTTTCTACTTTACTTTCGGGAAGGGATTATTAGTTTTGCTTGATTAATTTTCTTTCTTCTTCGACGAAGCAATATTATTTTATTTTATATATATATATATATAGAGAGTTATTGATTTTTCTATTTTTATTTCTTTCGTAATTGCTAATGGAAGAATAATATTTCGAAGAGGGTGGAGTGATGTATTTCGTAATTGACGGTGAGTTTTTGTTATGAAGTAAAGGTGGATGGATCGAGGTGAATGCTTACACTATTATCGCAGGCAGGTAATGACCTAATAATGCAATTTATAGTGGTTTGTGACTCAGTGGCAGCGTATGACGCCTGTTTTAAAATATGCATGGCGCTCAGGTATGGAGCAGCAAGTGGCGAGTTTTCATACGCTGCGCGACGACATTTGACATTTACACGACGTGTACGTTAGGAAACTAACTAGCACGACACGTTCCTTCTGCGTCCATAAATTTTGATTATTAATTAGATATTAATTACCAACGAACCTTGCTGCGTTTACTAAAATGGAAATAAATCCACGGTCTTGATCTTTTGAAATCTCTTTATATCTCCCACCCAGAATATCGAAACTCGAATAAAAGAAAAAAATTTTGAACAATGTACAAAGAAAGGATTCGAGAAGTTTCGAACGGTGGAGGACATTTTCAAGAGGTGCGCGCGATCGAAACAAAGTATCGCATATAGTGAGTGCCTGGACATTTGTGATGCGCGTGGCGAAGAAATGCACAACGAATCGTTGTGTTTAGCGAAGAAAGGCCGGGTCCGCATGTAGCCGGGAGGACGTTTGTATGGCAAGACGATGGCAGCTCTATCGGCATTACCAATTGTGAACACCGCGACTTTTATCCTCCGAACGGGTAGATAGCCGCCTCGACCGAGGCCTCGACACAAAAATTCCGGTATCTGCATCCGACCGCCTCGCCCTTGCCTTCCACTCGCCTCTCCTCTAAACCGCCAGGCTTCGAAAGAACCTCCTACTTCTTTCGTGAAATCGATTTGACCGTGTCGAATTACCGACGGAGTATTTACGAAATCTGTCCAATCGGATTTATCGGATGAAAAGTATCTTGCTTCCATTGTCGTCGCTCCGAGAAAATATTATTATTCACACTTAAGAATTTTCTACCTCTCAGAAAAAGAAAAATTATAAGATTAGGAATTTATTCGACGACAAAAGACTTTTATGAATCGCCTTTCAAAATATTGCTTCGGTAATTAAAAAATGATTGCAACAGAGATTAATTTTTATTTTCCGACAGCAATGATTTTCAGAGAAAATGTAATAAAATATAAAGATAAGATTGGAGAGAAAGAAATTAAATTCGAAAAAATGTCGACATTATTCTTTCCAATATACAATTCACGAAGCGTACGAACAACTCGAACGACACAACTACGAGAAACCGAGAAATGGCAAATAGAAGGCGCAACACTACCAACGCACAAAGGTACAACAAAGCAATCCGAGGAGCGAGCAAGCCGGCTGATGATTCAGCGCGGTTCATTACTCACGCAGCTTTTTGCTTTAATCACATTAATGAAGCATTTAATCTCGCCGCGTGTTTTACAAGCCGCCGGTGTGTGGCCTATCTCGGCTCCGTCGTTGACGAGGATTTCTCTCCCCTCAACCCTTCCCTTCCCCCCACCTCTTCCTTCGAATCTCGTCCAACGCGAGGGATCCCTTCTTGTCCTTTCACTTTCATCCATCTTTCGTATTATTATTTCCTCCTTCTCCCACCACCCCGCGGTGTCCGTTAATAACCGCACTTCGTTTAGGCCCGTTTACACCTGTAACGCTCGTGGCCACCGTCCTTTATCTCGCTCTTGCCGAGCACACACCATTACGGTAATATATTGTATTACAGGCGCTCGGCTTTATGGTCCACTTATCGCCGCGCGGATATCTGGCCGAAGGTGTGTATCGAAATCGGTAGAAAACCGGATTTTGTATCGACAGCTGCCGCAGCAGAGAGACTCGCCGCTATCGTCTCGAGTCGGTTGTATCGCGATACTAGTTATGCGATTGCGTTGTAAACATTGTAAAATTAGTTGGATACCCGGAAAGGTTCCCTTTGATGCGGGGTCGACTTAATAACAGGCTCAATGCGCGTGTACCAAGTATAATTTATATCGCGAGACACGGCTTAGACGACATCCTCTCCCACTTCGATGTTAATAATAGTTTTATACGTCCAATCTCCATCCTCCATCATCCTTATCCGAAACGTTCGAGTGAAGCTTGCGATTATACTCTCGACGACAATTTATGAACATCGTGGCCGCTACTCTGTAAACAAAGCGTCAACCGCGCGCACATTTTGCCCATTAAACCTGCAATCGAGTTTTCATCCATAGCCGAGAAATCGTTAGAGAGAAGGATACGGTATTTGTTCTTTTAATACTGTGTACATTGATCAAAAAGTCTAGAAAATTTGAGCTTTTGTTACTTTGTCTATCTTCGTTACGATAAATAAACTAAACATTGGAAACTTCTTGGCTAGTGAGATATTTTAAAAAATTTATGACTTACTTCTTGTGAAATTACTTATTACGCTTCACTGAATTCAAAGAGAATAATTTAGATAATTATCAAGAATAAAGTATAAATACTATAGTATTAATTGTTGAAATTAGTTTTGAACGTATCAAATAACAAACCGTTGGACGAAACCTGATACTTATCTTTACCATTATTTTAGGCACGCGTCGATGACTTTGCAGAGGTCACTTCTGTAAACAAACATCCAAAGTCGAATTCAAACCGTGGTAAGTAAAACGGGCACGTTATTTCGTGGCGAATAAAAAGAGAACGAGCACGAAAGAGACGCTGCAAGCGTGTGATCGTGGAGGGTACAAAGTTTGCCGCGTTGTCGCGTGTATATCGAACACCACAGATAAAATCTGCACTCATTGTCCGACCAGTGGAACAATAAATTCCGGGGCGGTGAAATTTTCGTAAAAAAGTAGGAAACGGTCGCGTAAGGATAGCAAGGTTTCGAGTGTTCGCTAGTAGAACGCGAATCTAGCGTTATTGTTTCCCTGAACCATCCTCATGGCGAACACAGCGGCGCGTCCGTTTGACATCGGTCGTAATAGGTACAGTGGGTTGCTTACATTATGCCGAGAAAGGAAGATGCACGCATGTGCTCCGCAAGGCCTGGGGCGGTGCAACGTCACTTACCTGAAACAATAAATTACATACCGTTACGTTGCGTACGTATTATATGCGCATATATAGGTAACTGACTGATTTACGATCTCCTCTGCGTTACGTGCGGCCCGTACATGTGCTTACAAGCACGCTCGTGTGCAGAAGCACCTGTACAAGAGTGTGTCTACGAAAGTACCACGATAGAAATGCCTTTAAATCGAACCGTTACCGATTCAATAACATTCGAATAAGATTGTTAATTGCGTCATAATATTCGAACATACTTTTCGAATTTCCTACATCCTATCAGGATTTTATTCTATTGCAATTTAAATGTTAAATGTTTTTTTTAAATTCAAAAAAATTTTACGAAACCTATTAAATTAAGGTAATTTTATATTAACCTATAAAGAAATAAAATTATTTTTTCCTACAATTTTCGAAAAAAAAATTATTCATCTCGAGTATGCGAGCGAAGTACCGAAGAAGTATGAGTAAAATGATAGATATAATTATTATTAAAAGTTACCGGCTGAATGGAGGTAAATTCGTCAAAATGCGCGCAAGGTAAGGTCACGTTTCGGACAAGTGAACGTCGTCGGTATCCGGAGCGTGGCTCACATCCTTACATTCTCATTGGTCAATGTTCAACAGTCGCCCGCACTTATTGGGTCCACTGTACACGTGGTGCACGCTTCGATCTACTGATCATGCTACCGGAGATTTCGGATGCACACACACCGATACGTTATGCGCGCGATTCGAAACGCAATGTCGGTTGCGACGTGGGCGAACGTCGAGATGCCGACAAAAACGATACGCGAGGATCGATAACTCGACCGATAATCGCATCAGAGTTCGACGATACACAAGAAAACTTCGTTTCGATGAGGCTGATTTGTTCAAAAGACTCCGACTATAAATTACGATCGCTTCACTTGTAGTAACTTTGAGACGATAGAAACAGTATGCCGCCACAAAGGATCACCGAGTTATCGAGATGAGATCAGACGACAGGATCGACTATGCGGACGAAACGATTTCATCGACAGTGAAGGGTGCAGTGACAAACATTGATGGCACACTAAAACATCGGACACGCGGAAAGAAGGAAAAGGAGGAGGATGAGGAGGAAAAAAAAGAGTGGCACGAGACAGACTGGAGACACCACATAAACCTTCCCGACCGCGAGCCGCCACATAAATATAATAGGGAAGGTAAGGCCTCGTGATGGTTGGTCGGCATTGCCCGCCGAACCGTCACGGACTCAGCACGTCGTATAGGTAGGGGGAATTTGCGCGGGGGTGGGGTGAGATGGGTGGACGTGTCAGGGGTAGAGTGGAGGTTGAAGAGGGAGGGCAGTGGTGGTCGACTCCTCTCTCTACACGGTGCAACACACGGCGGCGTGAAACACGGGGAAACGGTACGAATGATCGATGGGATTCTGCGCCGTTGCAGGCATGCCATGGGTGTCTATTCCCCACTACCTTTTGCCGGTGAGCTCGACGCGCACACCATCAACCGAAACCCCCCACCCCCCGCTCCTTGTAATTCCCGTCGTTTGGTGGGGTACGAGCACGTGGTGGTTCGCTAGAAACTTCTTCCGAATCACCACAGATGACGCGCGGAATGTTGGCGAGAGCAACGCCATCTCGAAGCCAGACAGGGAACACGATTGGTAAAAAACTGAAAGTTTTTTGGGAAGAAAAGAAACACCATAGGAATTGGCGGGAAGAATTTGCTGACGTGATTTTTGGATTCAACACATTGCCACTTTAAATAGATAAAATTACGACCGTGTTCTTTTAACGACAATAATTATACGGCACGGGATACGTCTCGAACTTTTTATTCAAATCAATTGATTATTATTATTATTATTATTATTATTCAATTGGCAATCCGAGATTATTCGTTCTGGTAATTATATAAAGATTATGCATTTTTTATGCAAGCTACTAGATACATCGAATAATTTCACTCGTTTTTAATTTCTATAGAGGACCATAAATGTATTAAAACGTGAAAGCTATAGCACGAAATGAACCGAGCGACGAATATAGATGGCGATTAGACTAAAAAATGCATAAACTGGTATATGCGAGCAAATTTCCAAGGTTGTTAAAGTTTCAGCCCGACTGGCGCGCACAATATGCGCGATGGGTCGCGTTTTCCGCGGACCTAGGACAACAACGCGCACCGAACAAATGTATTTGCATACAAATTGAAATTTTCGGTTTCCTTCTGCCTGCACCCTAACGTTTCAGCGAACAATCCGTGGCTACGTGTCGACCGAATATCGTGTGATCGGTGCGCGTGTGTTTATTACTTGCGAATGCCTGTCACAATTCATCAACCTAATTGCGGCATTGTTAAACAACTCACGATCAGGGGGGGAGGGTTGCGTATGCGTAGAGTGTAACGCAGTCGGATCTGCGTGCCGACGGCACGGCCACGGGCGCCTCTAAAATGCTCAAGGCGAAATTTAGTTACGCGGTCAGCTCGCGCGCGCGCACGCGTCCATAAACCGAGAACGCGTTAAGCATTCGTGAAATGCGATCGGAGGACCACCCGTACGTACGTCTCTTTCCATCGATATTCGCATTACAGCGTATCTGATCGAACGATGCGATAAAAAACGTGAGAATAAAGGACGTGAATACTTAGAGAAGCAATTATGGGAAAAGATGGATTAAAAAGAAAAAAAGCGAAAAGAAAAGTTGCGTAACGATAAATCGCGAGGCGGAAAGAAACGGAAAGTCGTGGTGCGAATGAAATTAATCTAGTAAGAGTGACGGGCCGAGCGTGGAAGATTGAATGCCTGAAAGTACTGAAATTCCCAAGAACACGATCGTTATATAATTAGTCTCACTCGACCACGCAGTGGGTATCGTGGCACCAATAGGGAGGAAAGGGGTTTCTACATTATAGTAGGAAAGTAGTGCAAAGCACGGCAAAGCAATTGATCAATATAGCGCCAACAACCCCTCGTAACCACCCTTCTTCAGCTTCCAGTTCTCGTCGTCTGCCTCCCGCCTCTGTCTTCTCTCTCTCTCCCTTTCTCTATCTATCCATCTCTCTCCCCCTCCCTCCCTCTCTCTCTCTCTCTCTCCCACCTAACTCCCAACGGCGCAGAGAGAACGCACCCCCATAACAAGTTTCTTACTCATCTTTTTCGTTCAATAACTCTCCATCCAAGATGGCCACCGCGGTCGTCCCTCATTGGCTGGGGGAAGGGGTGGTCGCAGGGGTCTGTACGGGGTTTGGGTGACCCGAGAGGCGAGGAAACCAAGAGAGGCAGCAAGGGAGAGAGAGAGAGAAAGAGACGAATAGGGGGGAGGGGTTGGAAGCAGTGACGCCATCTATCTTCCGTTGCCTTGGCTCGGCGTAACATAAGGCAAGATAAATTGCGGGATCTCCCGGGTTCTTGAACCTTTCTGGCAAATTGCATAAGAATATCCACCCTCCACCCCACCCGCTCTCGCCCTTCCCGCCCCCTCCAACTGCCCTCGCGGCTCCAATGGAATTGGAATTAACTCGAATAAATCACCTCGGTGGCTCTGTACGGCTACGCAGAGAGTTGCTCGTCTCTTCGTTCTTGAAGGAGTTCGAATTTTCTTTTACAACGCGATGTAGCCTTGTTTTTTTCATATCATTTTTTTTCAGCTGCCAAATAAAAATTGCTACGTTAACGAGCATGTGTTCGATTAAAGATAACGAAATGTTTCGCGTGTGAACGAAATTGGTTCGTGTACGATCGTATGAATATTTATATTTTTTCTAAGTATCATGATTTTTATAACGGCCGATATTTTTATTTTATTTGTGTAAATAGCGGATAACGATAAATTAATACCGGGCGTTTCGTTTACTTTGATTTATCGGGATCGTTATTAAATTTTTCGAAATAACAGCGTGCATAATCTAAGGCTAAACACCGTGCTCGTTGTTTGTTTTGCGCTTTAGAGAACGCATGGAATTACCTTGGCAAATAATCGCGTAAAAATAATAACGTAATGCTAAATAATACCGTTGTTTATGGGCCGATGATATTTCGCATATTTCACGAAACTTCCAGCAGGCAAATAGAGGGTATTATGTCATGGCAATTGTAAAGGCGAAGAGTAAGTGGAAGATAAAACGATCGAATCGTTTGGCCACTGCTACTAGGGTCATAAAGCAGTGCCGGCATCTGGCGGCATTCGTGAGAACAAACGAAACAACGCACAGAAAGACGAAGTATTGGGTGCGCGGGCGCATCATGGCCCATTGATCGAAAGATATTGTAACTCTGCAAAATCAGCGGAAGACAAATTTTTAGCTCTATCTACGAAACTTTATGACGCTTACGTTGCTTCAATTTTATCCCGAGATACGGGAAGAAAAACGATCGATTAACGAAAGTTAAACTCATTAACCGATCCGTAACGAAACACGGTATATACAAGATATAATCAGGCAAGGAATGTAGCTGGAAAATTCTGTCGATGTACGACCCAGAATTTAAATATTATTATTTTCTTCGATTGTTTTTTTTTTTTAACAGTTTAAACAATAACGATTATTAAAAAACGGTGTCGTAATTCCAACACGTGTGAAACGTACAGAAATGGTTAATTTACGCTCGACTTTTACGGGACTGCAATCCTCTCCTCATATACTTTCAGTCTCGAACGATATCTCAGTTGCACGTCGATCCCTCCATTGGTTGAATTGGAATCGTGGTAGGGAGCTGGTTATCATTGCCGAGTGGCTGGTTTCCGTATTGCTTTCCGTATATTGTGCCAGGTCAGTAAATCCGAAACTAAGCTTTACGATTTGTTTACTTCGTAGTGGGTTATGGGACCTGGTTATATAGCCATAGGAATGCGGGGGAGGCCACGTGATCACGGCCATAAACGCGTCTGTTATGCGCTCGTAAACCGTGAGAGCCCCACTCGACGCTTACCGCTCAACCGGCAGTCCTCCCACCACGATAGTCCATCGTAAAACCAGCGTTTTACGATTGCTACCTATCGGTGATGATACCGGCAGCATGCGGTCGAAAAGTACTTACGCCGTCATCCGTATCACGATCTATCCGTAGTATCGTATCCAAACCCGTTCGCACCTTTTCTTTCCATCCTAAAAACTGCACACCTATTGTTTTTTCCAATTTTTACTCGTACCTTGTTTCGCGAGAAAAATCATAAAAAAAAGAGATTAAACAAATTATTCTTATATTCGCAAAGGGACAATGAACACGAGCCATGGATCACGTAGAGTTTATAATTGCGCGGGCGTGCAATAACGGGGCGGTCGGAAAATCCAGATGCTCCGGGAGCAGTCGAAAACCTTGTTGACCCTGTCATATATCAAAGGAAACGTATTGCGCTCTCGCACAGTTCCGCAATCCCGGAGTAGCGTAGTGTATCGAATAACAGATCGGCGTAACAGTTGCGTGGCGATCGCCGCGCCCCTGGCGGCCGGATTTCGATCGACGGCCGGCCGTGTATCGGCGATGACGCCGTGGCTCGCTACGTCACCGCTCGACGGAATGTAGCTCTGACGTCACTCAGTCCATAGAGAAGGATAAACGGCTCGGCGTTGCTCGTGACGTAATATCGGGCCTAGGAGAGAGAGAAACCCGTGCCAGCCATGCTGGCGTAGGTAGGGGAAGGAAGAAAAGGGAGCCATTATAGAAGGGGCGCGACTAGGCTGAATCCTCCCCGCCGACCGGTCGGCCCACCGAGGAAACAGCTGTCAGCTGCGTGGAGTTGCGGACCCTGTCGTCTCACCCACCAACCCTCCTTTCCCCGTTACACCACGTGTCGGTGTGCGTGCGTGTGCCGCGTCTCCTCTCGCTTCTCACCGACGCGGTTCTTCGAGTGTGTGCGCGCGCGTGCACGTGCAACTCGTCGAGTTGAACTCGCGCACGCATACACGCCAAGGAGGCGACCAGCCAGCCACCCACCCCCGATGTTAAAATATTCCGGTGGGCGAGCGAGCGCGGGACGGGAATAGCCCGGGAGAGTTATGGCCGCCTCCGAGACTCAAATAACTCTTTAATCCGCGGGCGCGTGTACGCTCTTCGCGCTCCTTTCTACCGTACGTTCTTTCTCCCGAGACTCTCCGTTTTTTTCTCTCCGTTTTTCTCGAAACCAGACTTAACGATCCGATTCGTACATTTCATCGAATCTAATATAATTTCTCTGATTTGTTTTCCGTGGAACGTATTATATAGATAATTTGTCGGTAAAAATAGACAGATTGACAGATCGATCTTTTTATTTTTAGATCTGGAGTTGTGATTATTGATAATTGCCATCGATAAATAAACTGGTATTCTAATTTTCTCTTATTCATTATGAGTAGATTTTATATTTAAATATCGTTAAGGTAATAACGTAAATGAAGAAATAGTAAAATTTTTTTTGCAATTTTACATAGATAATATATTTACCTGTCTCGATAATAAATTCTAATCATCTCTAAACGATCTGAACGGCATTATCGATATATTACAAAAATTATCGGTAATATATATCGACAATATATCTGTACTTCAATTCAATGCTTATAATTCCGGATCAAAGGCGTAACAAAAATCATATATCATTCGAACCATGCTAATTCGCAAGTTTTACGCGTGTATAACCTCAAAACATCATTGATTCCCTTTTTACTTTCATGCGTTATATAAATTAGACAATCAATAACCGGTTCTCTCGTTCCTTTATATCTTCTTCATTGCCGTCTCGTATAGCCGCGAGCTTGTTTCTATTTATAATTAGCTATAGGCACGTTCGTTACTCGTCAACGTTTAAATTGGACGGGGTTGAACACGAAGTACACCGCAACAAGTGCTCGAAACGAATTGATCGACATATTTATGACGGGGCCATTGTGTAAAAGCACGGAATGAAGCGCGTCAAAGATTCCAACCTCGCGATCGTAATTTTATTCCGGTGCGTTGCCATGCGACGCAACGAAAATGTTTGCGATAAACTCGGTACCGCGGTGAACGCGCCGCTCATTTTGTTAGCCAAAACGCGTCGAGTTAAAAATTTCACACGGGACGCCCGTATACACATCTCCTCCAACGGAATTGCCTGATTTATCGTCGGCTTACCGAACCGTATTTACCCCGCCAATTTCCTAAGTAATTCCCCGGATAACATTCCTGGTTAAAAGCTTTTAAAAATAATCTGCAAAAACTCCGTCGAGTATCCTACGAATAAATATGAAATCACTCGATGCGTCGAGTTCCGATGCTTCGCTAAAAACCGAGCTGAAATTAAATTCCGGTGATGGAAAAAGAGGGCAGAAAAAGATTTCCACGAGAAGGAACGAAGAGGCGAGTCGGTCAGCTTCGATAAAGAGACATCAATAAACCGAAAAAGGAATACGACGAGGCGGTCCCGATCTCGATCGACCATCTCGATCGGTCGAGCAGTCGATATGTACCGATTGAGTCGCGCGACACGAACGTTACACTCGGCTCGCGCGTATACACGTACACCTTGGCCGGCCGTCGGTCGATGCGTTACACGAATTTGTCGCGGATTAAAAAATTCTCTGGAATCCGGTCGTATCGACGCAACAGTGGCCGTAATTAAACGCAACTTGGACTTCTGGCAACGTTGATTTTTTTCCCTCCGTATGGAAATCGGTGCATCCCACGCTGACTCCGTCACATTCCGTGTACGTGTGTACGCGCCCCAGGTTGATCAGGGGGGGCGCGTCGGTGTGCACGCAAATTAAATATCTGAGGCGGTTTGCGTGTAAGAATACACACGTTCGCCAGGGTGCCGGAAAGATATATCGTTCCACCAATTTGTTCTTCGTGAGGAAATCCATTATTAGGCGAAGCACGAACTTTTGCGACTAATTGCGAGCGTAGTGTGCACGCGCGCATCGCCACATTCCGAAACTTCTGGAACACGTTGCGCGCGCGCGAACCGTTCGGCCCGTGCGTAGATGCGAAAATAATGTATATTCATGGCCCATTGCGACGTTAATGATTCGTTCCCCGATAAGTGGGCAGCAATAGGCCGTTTAAAGATAGTTTACGATCTTTATGAGTGGGGCCTCGATAAGCGACTCGACTTTCACGTGCAACAGTCGTTTTTAAACCCGCCAACTCCGTGACCTTTTCGCTGCTCGATAAGCGGTTTACTTTCGGGAAGATTTTAATTGTGCGTATGAATAATTAAGATACAAATAAAATTGATTTTTGTTATCAAATTCGTATTATCATATCGAAAATTATCGATAAAATATCAACGATAGTCACAATTTTTTGCAGTACTAATTGTATAGTCCCAAGAGGTCGTCAGATATTTAAACATAAATAATAAAATTAAGTGAAGTGGGTAATAAATAAATTTGCAATAATTCCTCTATTATCTGTTGGTCAAATTCAACGATGCGATAAATTATAAAAATGTTTCCCAATGACCAAGAAGGAATAAAAGGGAAATAATACGGTTGGAAGTCAAGGAGGAAGTGGACATTGTTGCCCTCAGGTAAACGCGCAAAAAGTCGGAAAGAACTTGAGGGAGTAAAAAAGGGACACCCGTCGATCGTAGCTGGAGCAAGGACGGAGGAGCATTGGCAAAGGTAGATAAGCGAGGCCTAAAAAGGGCTACCCTCGAAATCCTCGGTAAACCGTGCCATCGAAGGTCAAACGAGAACGAAAAGTCAGAAGGAAGAACCGCAGCGCGCTGTAAAACCATAAATCTACGCTTTGGCATTTTTATACGGCTGAAAAAGCCTGGTAAAAGAAGACCAAGCTAGCGAAAAAAAAAAAAGAAAGAAAAAAGAAAGACTGTCCAATCCAACAAACCGTGCTGCAAGTCGTAAAAACCCGTTACAAAGTCATCGTACTTCTCCATTGACGAACAAAGTCCTATAGTCGATTTTACGATCGAAAAGCTCGTACAAAATTCTCCCCCTGTTTTCGCGAACAATCGAAACACATCGCGTGGAATATAATCAAAATAAAATTGGAAAAGATATGATTTACCGCTGTATTAAATCGAATGCGATTCCGCGGTCGCAAATGAAAAGAGTTTTATAATCCTCGAAAGAGGAATGACCGTTAGAAACAGAGAAATCGTCGATTCCACTATTGAATTAAAGGATAGCGACCAGCAATTGACACTAGGGGACGTCAACCTCCGGTTAAACAAATAAATCATACGATACGATTGGTAATAATCGAAGAAATGGACGAGTGAACCGCGCTATATAGATAAGATAAAATCCGTCCGGCTCGAATTTAGACGGGGGATAATTATTTTCGACCAGGTAAACTTATCTGGCACGATCCCAGATAATCAAAACTTTTGAGCACATTTTCGAGCAAGTATGGAGGGCCCGGTCGTCCCAAGGTCGGGTCGAGCAGCCCCCGGACTCATAAGCGAATGAGGACAACAGTCGGTCATCGTGGCGGCCGTAAATCAACCGTTGGCGTTTTTCGGTTGTGTGCTAGCGCGGGCAAAAAAAGGGACAAAAAAAGAAGGAGGGGAGGCGTCGGGGCAAAAACTCCGCTCTGTCCGGCTTGTTATAAGCGGTCCTCCGCTCGGTTAGCCAGCCGGACGGCGAGCCTCGAGTGGAGTGAGGTGGGACTTGAAACGAGAGAGGCCGACGGATGGAACGAAGCGAGGGACGAATACGAGGCTCGGTATAAGGAGAGAAAGAGGGAAAGAGAAAACGGAAAGAAAGAGAGGAGGAGGAGGAGGAGGAGGAAGAAAGGAGCTTCAGCCAGGAACAATGCCCAAAGTCACGGGGAAGAATGCGGTCCGTCGGGCTACACGAGGATACACGAACGAACTTGGTGGGTGCCCATTGGTCGCCCATCGATACTCTCTTCCCAACGGGAAGACACACGCGGTCTCTTCTCGACCGGCGACAAATACACCGGAGAATTTACTGCTTTGCCGGTCGTTACGTCATTTAGCCTCTTTCAAGTGAACCGCGCGCGCGGCCGCGTTGCGAATCGCGACTCGTCGTTTGTGGACGATCCTTGTGGCGGGAGCGCGACGCAAATGACCATGCGCCATATTGCGCCTCGGCAGTTGCTACTTTTTTTAGTCGTTAAGATACGGCGAGAGAGGTTATTTACGTTTGGTTAGAGGACAAACGTTAAACTTTTCGTCAATTCGAACAGTTTGTCGATCGTGTAAGAACGAATTTTTCATTATTTAACATTTTTGGAACAACGTATGATTCGAACGCTTCGAGTGAGGCGAAAAGATGTAAAGTAACTAGAGAAAAAATATAGCAAGATTATCCTGATGATTTTTGTCATTCGGGGAAAAAATTGAACGAAAAATTGATGGAATCGGAAGAGAAGCAACAAATTAGAAGCGTGGAGCTCGTGCGTCGTTTCGTCGTTTCTCGCGCGTCGTTGGATCGTTCCGGAGGATCGATAAACGACGATTGTGCAATTGCTATCCATTGTATACTCATTCGAGATGCTACGCTGCTATGAATACAATAGGAACGTTTCGCGAACAAGACGTAAAACGGTGTGGACATCGGTAAACGGTGCGGCGAAGCGTGTGTGTATCACGGTAGCTAACGGGAGGTGGAGATCGGTAAAAGTTTCATACGATAAAACATCCGGAGGAATCGTCGACGTGGCATAGCTGTATTTACTCGTAATTGCAGATTATCTACCCCGTAATTGCCGAGGCTCGTGTCTAATCGAGCATCGCGCGGTCAATTTGCGAGAGCATTAACGCGTGCGATCGCTCGATGAAGACGTAAAAGGTTGAATAAAACGATCTATAGAGACGCTCCGGGGTGTCCTGTAATTTCTGTCCACGTTCGAACTCGTCGTTAGGCGCCGAATCTCTCCACCATTAGGTATAACCTCTCATTCGACGAATTATACGAATTATAAAATGCGTCATTTCTTCGTACGGGGATTACAGCACACAAAACAGGGAGAATTACCGTGCTAATGTCGGCAAGATAAGAACCTCGAGGCGATCCCACCGGCTTCGTTCCCTCCATTGCTTTCTTATCCAGAATCCTTCGGTTGAGTTACGAGGACGATTTTTGTTATTCCTACTTTCTTATTGTCAATTCTTTTTCCCCCTATTTGCTCATAGACGCCTGCCCGCGAAACTTGTCTAGGAAAAACGGATAATCTTAACGTGAAATTGAAAAAAAGTATATATAAAAACAAATTGACCAGGAGAATCGAGTCTTAAACAGTTTGAAATCGCTCGAATCACGATGTGTGTAATTTGCCGATCGATCAGGCGAAACGAACGTGAGAATCCGAATACCGTTATCCCGGAGGAAATGGGAACTTGGGCAGAGTTTCGGGACAGGAAATAATTTCACTCGCAATGATTGTTGCGCGAAATTCGTGGAATTAAAATACTTTGCCGTGATAATCGCGATCGACGTTTAAAAAAATTGGAGAGCAATTAAGAGGGGACACATGGAGTACGAATGATAAATCGAAATGGAATAGTCGGTAATCGGCAATGGGGCGAAAGGCTGTCCACCCCGTAAACAACGTTACAGTAATGTACTCGTCGCTTACCCCTTTGTCGTGCCCATCTCTCTTCGCCCCGTTCGCTATGGAGCAACTATAACAGCGGCGTTACACCGTGTAACCAGTGCAACTCTTACTCGCGTTCGAGCGTGCACCGACGCACACGATCGTAGAGAAATAATACACGAATACTCTTAACGCGGTTGGTATAAAGTGTATAAGAGTGGGGAAGTGTATCGCGGAAGCGAGGGAGAAAGAGAAGAGAAGAGAGAGAGAGGGATGAGGCGCACGCAGAGAGTTATGATGCCGCACAATTAGCAGTTCGTGTGAGAGAGATCGATCGCTGCCGAGAACATACATCAACGGTGTAAACGCAGGACACGTATCGCGTTTATATACGCGGAAACGCGACCGTTCGTACCTCCATGTACATATACGCGTGTTAACGTCACTGTTTGTGTGATGAAACTCTCGAACTATCCGAAAATTTGTGTACCGTGGCAAAGTTTTACTAGCTTTTTTGCGAATGTACGTTTAGAAGGGTTAGAAACTGATGGTATTGAATTTAAAAAGATTGGAATGCTCGAACGTTACGATTTCGAGAGATGTGCAACTTTACATTCCATACCATTTAATAAATTCTATTCGAATCTTTATATTACGGTTTGCTCGTTTTAGCTCTTTTCGCCACCACTAGAGATCGCCACCAGTCCTAATAATCTTTCTCGAATCGAATTTTTATACGTGCGACAGTAATATTCCAGTATGTTCGAAATTGTAACGTGAAATTAAGAATTATTCATAAAACATTCGAGTACCTCGTACGAGATCCAGCGTGACATTTGGATTAATGAGATAATATCTAAAATATTAACCTCAAAATTATGATTCGATGAAAAAAGAGGTTATATTATGCAACACACTTGGAGAGAGAGAGACAATCCGATTTCGTCAATGGAAAGTGAATTAAGCGATCCCAAAATTCTATCGTTTACACTGAACAGAGAAAGGGGGAAGAGTTGCTTGTAAATGCGTCGATCCGTCATGTTATCGTTACTTCCGTTTACGCTTCATTAATTTTAATTAATTTCTATAGCCGTTCGTTCGGCGATGATTCATTCCGACCGGGCTATTATCCCCTGTTTTTAACGGATCTATCGTAAATGAACTTTCGCGAATTTGCGCCGCGAATTAAACCGGGGAGACGCGTGCCCTGCGTACTGAAAAATCCCATTTACATGGTTGCTCCGCGTAATTTATCGGCGAGGGAAAAGACTACGCGAAACGGTTGAAAGATAATATTTAGCCGCAGTGAATTTTCGGTAATTCGGTTAGGAAAAAATAAATTGCACCTATTTATTTTTATCGAGGAACATTATACGAAAATAGATGCTGTAACGAACGTGACCGATAAATATAATTTTCGCGATACGTATTTCCGAGGTTGAAAACACGATATTGCAAACAAGAACCGAAGCGAATCGTTCGAAAACACAAATATACGCCTCGGTATTGATATCTCCTCGAGAAGGAACGCGTTAAATTGCGCATAACCTAACTCTCGCTCGGCAAGCAACATTCGTTAATTACCTGATCTCGATGATCTCCATTGCGTGCGATTAATCGGGAATCGTCGTTCGGGCGTCATCCTCTCGCGCATGCGTCGATCACAGCCACGCACGGTTAAAAAGTACACTTTTGTGGACGAACGAACGGTACGCGCGGCTCGGTGATGGATAACACGGTGTCCGCCTCTCTCTTTCCGCGGTGCACGGCAGTATTTCTAGAGGGCGCGTGCCACCGGGCTAAGTTACGAGGCGTTTATGAGCCATAAGCGATTCCACGGGGTAGATAGAGTTACTTAGACGAGTTATTTCACTACTTTCGTGTGGATGGTGCGGGTGGGACGGGCCAAGTTGACGCGTCTTACGGCAGCCCGGCTCGGCCGGATCAGAAGGACCGCCTGCGACTGGCTGATTTACTATGGTGGACCCAACGTGCTATGGACCCGCTCTACCCCGACCGCTATGATGGGATTTTCTGACGGGGGTAAAAGGAGGACTGGTTAGAATAGTGGGGTAGGGGTTAGCGGGGTGGGGCTTACGGAATTGTCGACGCTTGTGTCTTTCACGTGTCACCACACGGCTCTGGAATAATATCGTTCTGTATTTTCCTCCGCTTTCGTTTCCTCGCTGTTTACGTTTTACTTTTCCGCGTCTGTAAAAAGAGCAACGGTACATCTAAACTTTGGACGTTTAGATTTGAGATAACAAAGCTGTATGGATCAAGATGAATAGAAGTATTTCGAAGTGGAATTTCTTATTTTAAAAGTTTGTTTTTCATCGAGTTTGTCTTGGAGATTTTATTGTAATAGGAAAATGGTTGATCGAACAACAGGTATGAGCGCAATGGTGAGAGCGGTGAGAATCTTTATCCCACATTTCCCTCGCATAGTTACACGTTGGCCGTGCGCTTTCATTCTTATTTAGCGGCGACGAAAAAAAACCAGAAGCGCGACATTCCTGCATTACGTTATCCGACGCATCTCGTTGCCTTTTTTCCTCCCGAGCTCGCCGCTTACCTAGAATCGTTCGCCCTCGTCTAGAACGCCGGTTTCGAGGTCCCTGAACGGCTCGTTAAATCCGTTCGTTCTGTGAAATTTTATTTTTTCATTCTCTCATATTATTTTTAATTCTGTAACGAGAATTTTTCATTATTGATCGATTAAGAATCGCTCGAAAAAAATTACGAATCAAGTATTATAATTATTTTCCGAAATTTTTCTTTGACGATGTATTTCAATGATTCTTAAATACTTATATAAGTATTTTCCATAAAAGTAAAAAATCCTAAAATTAGTTTAGTTGTAGATACACCTTGCCTCAAAATATTCGATAAAAATTTCAATAACCTTCTCACGCGGAAACGATGGCGGTTACCCTCCACTATCTTTAATTTCAATTTGTAATTCCACCAAATTATTACGTGGATTCCTCGAGTCAATATCGCGAAGGGTGCGCGTATATTAGAATATCTAATGAGCCGAAATTTATAGTCTCCCCAGCGCCTTTTCACAATTTTCCAAAGTATTAGGGCGGAGTTTGAGTTTAGAACGCCTTGTAACCCTCCCCTAAAAAGATTATGGTTGCACGCTCGCCGCCTGGCACCATGGAATCCGACGACAATAGCCCCCAGGGCGCAACCCTGCGAAAGGTATTCGAATACGGCGTAATTTTCTTTTTTCCTTCTTTTTTCCCCTATTCGTCTGCACGTATGGTCTTTTCACGGGTCGATGGATTCCTTTGCCTAAATTAATGCCATTTATATGCCAATGTCCCATTCTTCGATAAAAGAGACACGAGGTCACGTATGCGTGAGCACGATGCTCGCAATGGTATACGAAAGGGTTACTCGGGAAGGTCGGCTTTCTCGCATTAATTTGAATGTTTGGAATACATCACAATGAAAACTCAATCGTTCGAGAAAGCAAACAGCGAAAAGGTTCTCTCGACAATTTCTCTTTCCGAACGATTTTATTTTTTCCTCCCAAGTACAAATTCGAGAATCGTGATTTATCTTCCAAACAAACGATCAACTGTGTCGAACGCATGTTTGCGCACTATCGATATATCGCACTTTTTATTATCGATATATATATATATATATATATATATATATATGTATACGTATCGTAGACAAAGCATACTCGAATGTCGAAATCGACAAACTGTAAGAAACAAAATTCGAAACATGCAGTGGTTAATTATTATTCGGCTAAATAAAATCACGATAAGAACGTAGCGACTAGCAGGTTTCGGCATGCGAATTAAGCAATCATAGCTGGCGCTGCGAACGCGCCGCCATTCGTCACTCACTGTCAACCGAAGTTTCGTTGCGCGCGGCATCGTTTCCTCGTTTTATCGGAATTTTATTACAAACGTTTTAACTTTCGACGTTTCGTAATTATACTTGGCACGCGTTACTTTGAAATGGGATCGAAATTTGTATCAACATCGTTAAATCGATGATGTAGCGGTGGAAAAATTACCAATTAATTCATCGATATCGAGAGAGGTTAGAATTCGAACTAGTTTTAATCGATCTTTGGTGAATTTCTTTCGATGGTGCCTTCTCACGGTGAAATCTTTATGCTTTAAATTTTTGATACCATTGAAACGACAAAAGTTCGCAATTCGAGTCTGACAGAAATGGATAAAAGACACGATCGTTCCATTTCTCTTTTCTTCGAAGACGAGAAAACAACTCGAGACACTAGGTAAAAGATTATTTACTTTTTAATAACTTTCTCTGATAGCCTGATCGTTAATTTTAGAGAAATATCTGTCCAATTAGCCTTTCCGACGTGAAATATTAGAAAAGTTATACATATATTGGAAAACTTTGTGCAGTGGAAAATTCCAACATTCCATACGTCATTATAAAAATCTCGAGTTTCTTTTTCCAAGAATGAATGAATTTATCACGTGTAACTCGAAGGAAAGAACCTCCGTGTACAAAGTAAGTACGTGAAATACGATTTCACCTATTATCACTTTCAATCAGATCCTCTTAACTCGATCAATCCACTTGCACATCGATCTGTCCATATATCGCGATGCTCATCGATCGAGCTGGCCAAAATTACGCATTTACACGTCCTCGATATTCTCTTGCCCCGACGACGAGAGAAATCCAATACATCAACCGCGTTACCTGTCAACTTCTCCGCCGTGGGGAGAAGAGGTTAACTAGAGAAACGGTTCTGTTCCAGCGTCGAGCAAGCAGAAGGGATCGGATGGCTCGATATCCTACCCCGTAATATGTACATTACGTAACGGGGAACTCCATATTCGCGCTTTGGTGTTTCTACCACCGTTCCGCCCCCACCTATCGTCGAATGGCGGCAGAGGGATGACAAACGGCATCACGGCGTTGCGATGGCCCGAGATCCATAACTGTCATCGCTTCTAAACTGGATCTCTGGGAGAATTTCAGATTGGCCTGAACGGTGGCCCGTCGACAGGTTGCGAAAATCGCGAAACGTGTTGAGTGATTGAAACGTACGCGATGCAACTGCGTGTGATCTATTGGCCGGTGATAACGAGATGGACGCGCGCTGGAAAGACTTGGAAATAACCGATTCTCTCGCGTCTTCGGCATGAGAGACGGTATTGGCTAATTCTTTGTCATCAACGTCCCCCTTTCTCAAATTTTTCTTGCTCAATCCTCTTTCTTTATCCTTATCCAGGTTTTAGAAGGATTCTGAAAAGCAATCTCGTCGAATCGAGTTAAGAAGGAAGAAAATCTAGTGACGAGTGTGAAGTAAAGAGCAAGGGTGACGGTGCGAAAGGGCGAGGCGTTCAAGTCGTAATTGTTCTTGGAAAGGGTCAACGGGGTAATTGGTGGTTTATGAATCGTAGTGCGCTTTCTCCGCCCCATTTTGGCCAGCACCACCGCGGTCCACGACTATTTCCGCGTTACTCTCGCGCCCCGCCACGCTCTTAACTTAATGTTGTTTCCCTCAGTCCATTAAAAGCTACGCCACTCGGCTCGTTTCACTTCCCACACTGCGGTTGCGGCCTTGTGGTCGCACTTGCCTTCTCCCTCTTTCGCGCACGGAGCAGTCGTGTTCCACTATGCCAACCTGTTCTTCTTACCTGTTCCCCTCCCATACCAAAGTGTCCTCAACTTTTTACCTTCTTATCCTGCTCATAGAGGGGATAGAGTTTAATCAACGCTCAAAAAGTTATTTGTATATCCTCAACTGTATTCAAAGCTACAAAAGGGATGCTGTCACTTCTGCAAAATACTTTGCCCAAAGGAAATATGGGTGTATCGACGATGCAAGATTCCAAGTAAGGAGCACAAAGGGAGTACAATTTCGCGCAATTTCAGATTGGAGGACGATTCTTACTCGCCGCAATCGAGCAGCGAGATTAAATACAGGCCTCTCCTCGCTCCCTTTCTCCAACCACGAGCATTTCCACCCCGCTACTTCTTTCGCCCTTATCTGCCACCGCAGACTTACCCCTCCACTATCGTCTTGACAAACACCTACCCCTTGTATCTGAAAGCCACTCGTCCCGAGCAACCCTCCGATTTAGATCCTGGCCCTGTGGCGAGGCGACCGCTATCTGGCGAAAAAAAAGGAGGAGAGAAAGGAAGAAAAAGGCCTCTCTCCTCGGATAAGCAATAACAGGGGGCCTCCGGTATCAACATCCGCTATCCGACCAATCGGAATGATTTAGCCCACGGCCGTGGAGGGATGAGAAATACGATCCTCGATGGAAGCTCGTGGCCTAATGATAACGCTCTCCTAGGGGTGTAGTACTCGTCGAGCCAAGATTTGATTTGTTGTTGTTGATAATCTCTGAAGAAATCCAAGTTTCTCCTTGTGGTCAAATCCCAATTTGGAATATTCCTCGTAAACGTGTATAAAAATTAATCTAAATAATACTTGGCGCAAATTCCATTTTAACGTCCTCCATTTTCCAGCTCCCGTTGGACACATACCCGCCCCAGAATCCATCAAGGCGATCCGTAAGATAACGCTAATTCCGGATATTTCGCACGTTTGATACGTGCAGGCTAGACGTACCCCTTGCAACCCCTATCATAGCGGCGTTAGAAGGGTGTTGTGCTCGCGAGAGAGCGAAAAAGAGATATCTATACACACACACACATATATATATATATAAAGAGAGAGAGGGGGGAGAGAGGAGAGGAGAGCAGCAGCGTGCTGCCCGCACCAGGCGCCCCTTCGCATATTTCACCGGGAATTTACGAGCCTCGATACGACAGGGAAATTGCAAGAATGGCGGAGTAATCTATCTCTCCTTGCCTCCGTGGGCTCTCTCTTCTTTTCCAGCACCCTGCTCCTCCTCCTCTCGAACCCACCCTCTCTCACCCACACGAAGAAAATTCTTCCTCTCTCCTCTTCAAGATAAAAGAGATTTGTCCTCGGCCGGTATATAACGCGACCACCTAATTGTGTTATCGAGATAACCGGCCGATCCGTTATCCGCTGCCGAAGGATTCCGAGTCAGGACACGGAGTTCTGCAAAGAATTCTACCGGTCCTCGGAGACTCGTAAATGTTCATAGTTGCCGCGGACTATGCGCCTCTGAATAATCGATGCGAAATAAAGGAAGAATAAAGGAGAGGAAGGGGGACACGGTGGTAGTAAATAGTGCAGGAGATGGCGCTTCGACTTTTAACTGCTCTCCCTTTTCTCACTTTTGCAAACTTGCGAATGAAAATTGATACTCTCATTGTGAAGAAAAAAGAGAGAGAGAGAGAGACAGGTGGACGTAAGAAGAGAACTCTTCGGGGTCAAAACAGCTTCTTATAATTGCAGCTTTATCGCCATTTTCCTTCAGTTAGAATAGCGAGATAGATTTATCCACCCCTTCTTGTATATTAATTATTTTATCCACATTTCAGATCTGTACCGATCATTGTTGACAAGAGAAGCTTCAATCCCAAGAAATAACTAAACAAATATAATTATAAGAATATAACAAAGGTAGTTGCTGACAAAAATTATCATCCTGCGCAATCGTACACTATAGTATAAGATTAAAAAAATATTCAATCCTAATATCCTCTCCAACTTCAAACAATCTTATCTACTCCCCCCGCTAATTAACGTCGAATCTTGTTAACAGATATTACCCGAACAAGCCTCTCAAATCCGTAAACCGAGTCGGATATCTTGCAAGTTCAACTCGCTTCACCGAGAGAATTCAGCGGCGAGGAGAGGAAAATACATCCACCGATACGTCGGCGGAAATAATTACGCGTAACCGTACCTCGGTTCCCTCGAGTTGCACGTGTCTGAGAGCGCAGTGCTACCCGCTCGGACGAGGGTGGAGTGGCCGAAAGGGAGGGCGGCGAAAGTGCTGTGGGCAACGGTGTACTTGGGTGTACATGGGTGGTAATACATAGGGAGGCCCTCCTCGTGGCGCGGGTCGGCTATATCCACGTTAACGTACTGTAGCGTGGCCGCGGCCGCCGCTCGGTTTAATTTAACACAGCAGCTGTAATCCCATCCATTACGGGCCGCGGTAATATACGATCGCTCGAGATTCATACTCCGTTTTTTCACTAATTAACAGACGGGACAAATCGCTCCGCCGATTCACCTCTCCCCCCGTTCGGCGGCCATCCCACCGGGAAACGGCATGCGCGGGGGCCTCGCTTCGTTCCACTCTTGTCCGACGAGCGCTTTGTTCCTTCGCGCGGTAAAATTTACCTGGCTGTTTTACCCCGAGTTTCATTCGGCCCATCGCTCTGCCGACGTGTTCGTTTCCGGATACGGGGTACCCGGTTAAATCTCTTTGAATAGTGTTTGGGTCTGGTCAGGGAGCGTCTGGAGGGTATTGGAAATTAAAAGAAGTTTATATGCAGTTTATATTTTGACGGATCGATGATTATTTTTCAACGGTCATTCTTGGATCAAGAAGGAGAAGCGAATTCGTTGGATCGATTAAATAGCGTTTAATATCGTTTCTTATTCTTGTATCGTGTTTCTAATTACACGAGAGCGTACCACGGATCACGAAATTCTTCCCCCTTTCGATTCGGTTGGTAATGAAGTAATGGTTTCTCGGGCCACAGAAACGTTCTAATTTTACCGACCGAGCGATTGATTAACCTTAATTATTTCTTTCGGGTTTTTGCCAGACGAGCGATGGCCCGCCACGCTCGTCACGCCTCCCGTATTGACGGAAGAGTTATTACTTCGTAGCATTCCCGGGCTGGTTCGTAGCCACGGGACTGGTTAATTGTTCCTCTCGACAGGCGAGAAAAACGATCGCGACGATAAGGAACTCGGTTGATACATTCCGCTCTGTACAATCAATGTGAATAATAAATATTTTCAATTACGCGATTTTTCGAGAATACTTTCACGGTGGGAACGTGCTGGCGAGGAAAATCGATGCTCACACGTGGCTCACGTGCGGCTGCATGGCACATAAGGGACTCGAAGTGGATACGTAGTGTGCGCGAAAGATGAAAGCGGAAGACAGCGGGAGTGGGGGGAGCGGAAAGACTTCTCCCTGTTGTCGAGTCTGCGCATTCGCGGGGCCGGATTTAATTGGATGGACACCATCGCGTGGTGCTTAATTAACTAATTAATTTCGCGGGGAAAGATACTAGTCGCGCGACTGGTCTGTTTGATTTTTAATGACTTTCGGAATTGCCCGAAAACTCTATCCGTGATACGTAACACGTAACTTGTCGTACATGTTATGCTATACGAATCGATCGATCAATCATTACATCTCTAATCAAAAAACAAAGTCGGATGAAAAAGGAAAGGAAAGGCTCACCGAAATGGCCTAGGATTATTTTCTATGGGGAGGATACGCGCGTAGGAAAACGTAAATAACCTTAGCGAAGACAGACCACCGCGCGAATTTAAAAGGCTGAGTCCCGCTTGGCGGCGCTCGAGCGCGTAAATTCGTTCCGGTTTAATTAAATTTAAATGATTGTCTCGGCTTTCGATTCAAGTGGCCGAGCTCGTTCGTCACGCGGGGACAAGCGAGCGGTAGAGTCCGGTAGAAGCCGCCATTTATCAACGGGTTCGCATAAATCGCCGATATGAACATCCAAGCGGTCTCTAAGCTCGCGTATATACTTTTCGTCGCTTCACGTTTCCTGCAATTATAACGAGAGACCGTCTCTGACACGCTCCACCGATCCCTCTCGTATTTAACTCTTCCTTCCAGTTATTTCTCGATCCGCAAAGCATCGTCGTAACCTTTCTTTCTTTCGTTTCGCTTTTATTAATCATCTCTCGAGTACATCAATCGTTGAAATCTCAGGCACGATCGAACGCGTATAGACGGGGAAAAAAGGGAGACTTTAATAAAAGAGGTTTTTAAGCGGAGGAGAGAGAGGAAAGAAAGGCCATTCTTGGCCGAGCACGAGTGACTCGAGGGTGGGATAAAGGGTTCGTTACGGGCAAGGGTAGGCTTCAGATGAACCTTGGAGCGAAGAAAGTGGCGGTAGGCAGGCGAAATTAACCCCCATTGAAGTTTTCCATTATTCGACACGGAAGGAGAATGCAGGTTGGCACGATACTTGGCGAGGTGCTAAATTAAAGCAGCCGGTGAAATAATCGAGGGGATTTTAATTCCAAAAAACTTGAAATATTTGAACAAAAGGAATAATATACGCAAAATCAATCCAATTTACGCTCCGACATTTCGAATCTCGTCCGAAAGATGGCGCGGGGACGATTTCGGTCGTTTCGAAAAAGGCCGAAAGAGGCGGGCGAGTCGAGAAGGAGGAGGAGGAGTCACGGGCTGTTGAAGCGAGATGAAAAAAAGGGGGAAAAAAGAGGAAAGAAAAAAACGAAGAAAGCGGCGTCACAGGGGAAACAAATCAACTCGTCCGTTGGCTGGTCTCGAGTTTTTAGTGGCTTGGCTCCAAATATTTGCTTTGCTCGTCCTCCGATTCCAGCGGAGGAATACACATCTACGGCGTATCTACAGAAATCCAGAGAACTTCCTACCAAACTTCCTCCACCAAGCCAACAACCCACCCCATTAGTATCGATATTCCAGTGTGTGTGTGTGTCACCCCCTTTCCTTTCGACGGAACGGTGGTCGCTGCCGTGCCAAGAATACGCTGGCAACTCGTCCATCACGATTGTTATTACAGCGAGCGTATATCCACCGCGATACGAGCGTCGAGACTAATACCCGTTTCTCGGATGGAGACGAGTGCCACTTTTTCAAATAGTTCCGAGGCGAGCTTTATGCCCGACAGTTACGATCGGCCTCGTAGATTATTATAATATTTAAGATTTGGCAAGGATGAACGCGTATCGATGTGGACGGCAGTTTCCCCCCCCTTTTTCGTTTCTCTCTTTGCGAAGACGGACGAGGGACGAGATATTGGCGGAGAGTGACATTGACGTCGGATAAGAGGTGGCGCCAAGATCGGCGTTTAACGGCTCGCTCGGTCGGTGGCGCTTGATGGAGGGCGCGGAGAGAATGTGTCATTAGGGCAGGGATGATGGATGAAGCGGTACGTACGCTCGTAATGGGCGGCGATAAAAATTGTGGCGTGCGTGTGGGGGGTGAGATTCTTTTTTTTCTCTCGCTTTAAGAGGTCAGTGGGAATAATTCCGGATGTGCATAAAAGCGTCGAACGCGAAATAAGGCGCGTTTTACCCTTGGAAATGCGCTCTTTCTTCTTGATTCTCTTTATCACGACGAGGTGTATTTGTTATTTATTTTGTGCAATATTCGCGTGTTTCCTTCCTTCTGTAAATTTTTTCGAATCTGTACTCGCAGTTTAAATACGAATTTACATATTTTATATATATATATGTATACTAAGGATCAAATACATTAAAAATAAAATAGGAAAATATTTTTTACATTCAACGTTATCTTCGAATAAATGTACAACGAATTCACGTAACGAAACCAAAAATATCGAAGAATAGTTAACATCGCGACGCTTCGATTCGATCAATTCGTGACACTTTCCTGTATAATATTAACACCAGACGCTTATTAAACGCATCAGACACGATCAAAACGTATGCAAAGTTACGGAAATGCGTTTGCATCGCGATGACGATAACGAGAGGAGGAGACAATTTTTAGGAAATTAAGCCTAAAAGACAAAAATTCTGAAACCTCGTAAAAAGAGCTAACAAAAAGCTCGAGATGTTTCCATTCCAACGAAATGGATTCTTCTCTCACATTACGTTTCTGGATCTATTTCTAATCGTGGAACGTCCACGGAAAGGGAACGCTCGACGCGCCTAATTCGCGCGTATTCCTCCAAGGTTTTCAAAGTGAGAAGGAACGGGGGGAGGGGAGCTGGGCTGAGAGAAAAGGACGCGCACGAAAACGAGGCGAGAAATTTCGCCGACAAATAACCATTGCTGTATCAGCTTATAAACTAGCGCCATTTTGTCACGTTTTACACGCGTCATCTCCTCCCTGCGGTGGATAACACGCGTGACTGTTTGGACAGCTGAGGAGCGTCGCCTCCTTCCGCGTTTCTCATCCTTTTTGAACGCGGCCTTTGAGCCTTCGTTTGAAACAATTTGTTTGTTTTAATCTGTTGTTGAACTTGAAACGTGTTTTTCAAGAGAACACAATTCCCCTTAAATTTCAATTTCTCGTCGTTAAAAATTGCTGCAACTTCAAGGAAAGTGTTATTCTCACAATGGTTAGTTATTATTATTATTATTACAAAAGCTCAAAAGAGAGACAATAGACAAATGGATGGAGTCGTTCTTCTTATCTTGACACGGAACTTGTTACAGGTGAAGGGAGATTTTTCGGGGAGGGGAGAGAAAGGGAAAAAGAAATGGCGAAGAATCCGGTGGCGTGCGATGGCCGCGTTTATAAATGGCGGGCATCAGCCTGTTCGGTGTCCACGATTTCGACTATCTGCTCTTGCTAAGGGTGGTAGTATATTTATTAACGCTTGGCACCTTGACAGCTACTTCAAGTACACGCCGTCTGAATACCATGAGTTTGTCTTTAACAAGTCGGCTGATGAATGGGCCCATCGCTTCTGACTACCACCATGCTACAGAAATAGAGCCCCGGTTAACAAGCGCTTTTCTTTCTTCCTCCGACTCCGATCGCCCCCCTCGAATCGTTCTCCCCTTTTCTTGAATAAACCGTGAGAGCTGCTCGCCACGGCCTGCCAAAATTTCGAGACTTAGAGACTTACACTTCGAAAATTGACTCATTATTCCGAAAATAAGAAATATCGTTGATACGAGCTCGTCGTGATCGAGGCAAGGAGGAGAGGAAGATGGCCGCCGAAAGATTTACATGCGGCGGAGGGGGGAGAAATTCCGGCTTAATGGATCAAGGAGTGGAGGGGATACTACGCGGATGATGGATTCCCGTCAATTATGGAGGCAACATGGCATTGTTTTACCGACCGACGGTAAACATTGATTGATCGCCGCCGTGCTCGTGTAGCTACTTGCCTCGGGGCCCTTTTTGCCTCGCCTCCGACCAAAACACGCACCCGTGTAATCCGCGATGGGTTTATAGGGATCGAGCTGCCCAACTTCTTGCCAACCCTCTTCGATCTCTCCAAGAGAAAGCGGGACGAATTTGCTTCTTGGTTTTCGAATCGGTGACACCACAATGGCGCACGATACTCATACGTCGTTTCCTCGAATTTTTAATAAGGAACTCGAACGATTCTTGCTTCTGGATTATGGGAACAACAAATTGAATTATTCCAAATGTTGGATAAACTGGTAATGAGTAAGTTGGATCTCGCCATTCACCTCGACGAGTAACAAGTTTTTGCGCTGTCCAGGCCTGGCGAAAAAGCTCGAGGGAAGGCGGAAGAAGAAGAAGAAGAAGAAGGTATTCGATCATTTAACGTCTCGAGTTATCTCTGGGACTGTTTGTTTAAAACGCGTCACGGGATCCTCTGTTATTGGAGAGGTGAAGGGTTAACAGGAGGTGAAAGGATTCCGCGATAACGGGGGAGGAGGAGGAGGAGGAGAAGGTGAAGGCAGCAGCTTGAAAGAGGGAGGGATTGGTAAGCCCCAAATCCTTGAGCTTAACTAATTCCTGCATGAGTTACGAGCAAGCCGAGGCTAATTCCAAATAAATATTCGGAATACAGATTATGTTAATCACTGTGGATGCAAATTAGACGGCCAAGGGAAGGATGTACGTAACCCTAAAGCTAGACGTCCTACTCGAAGATGAGCTCGTAAGAGGAGCTCTTTGACATCTTTAATGTTAAAGGAAAGTATCCTGTGTAAATTCCGCAACACGTCATCAACCGACGTTGAAATTAATTCTACCCACCTTAAAAAAGTTCTAATTTAATATATCTGATGCGATGCGCTTTTAAGATTAGAAAATGTTAAAAAAAATATTTTGCACCTATATTATTCTCCCGTGAAGCATCTCTTATCGAGCATCTCATCACGTTTCATATCCACCACGAGATCCACTTGATTCATTAATACGTAATACGCTCTTGATATAATTTATCTCTCCTTACCGAGGACGTAACAAAGAAATTTACATGTAAGAACGAAACACGTGACAGGTTCTATCTAGCCTGAAATCATATAATAATACATATAAACGCGTCCGATAATTAATTAATGGGTAGAAAAAAAAAAAAAAAAGAAAAAAAAGGGAAGCGAAGAGATATCTCAGTTCCGATCCGGCGTTGTAAACGCGACAGTGAATTACTGGCATGGTCTGGTACGTACCCGTTCGGAGGGGTCGTCTAAGTGGCAAGTAGGTAAGTAACTTGGAAGTTGGGGGGGGGGTTGGCTCCGCAAACTTGACACACGCGCAACGTGCATACGTGTGAGGTGGGGTATACCGCGTTGTTTACTGTGTGAGCGAGCTTGTACGTACACGTAATGCGGCGTAGCCACCTTTAGCGGGAGTTTACCTTGCCTGGTAAACTCTGGTAGGTAGCTACGCCGGAAACTCTACTCTAATGCAGAGTAATGTTGATTTATGCCCGCGTTGCTCTCGTTCTAACTCCTACCGGCCCCCCCCCCTCCCTTCTCCGGTTACCTATTCCCCGAGCTGCGCTATATTTCACTCATGCTCATCAGCCGAACAAATATTACGTT
Source organism: Apis cerana (assembly GCF_029169275.1). NCBI lineage: Eukaryota > Metazoa > Arthropoda > Insecta > Hymenoptera > Apidae > Apis > Apis cerana. Next base: position 4,078,064 of record NC_083867.1, on the reverse strand, counting down.
TTTCCATTATATCCAACGAGAGTTCCCGATCAGATTACCCGCCGGATACTTCAGACTTTGGACGCGCGATCGCGAAATTCCGCGGCGCGAGATCACGTGTCGGAAGTCGGCCGTTTTCACATGGAACGTTTGCAAGGTTTTTATTGCGGACAATCGAGAAGGAATTTCCGAGGAATCTCTATTGGCAACTGTGGCACTCTTTTTCGTATTCCGATATAGCACCGCGTGTCGAGAATCGAATTGTAAAATAAATATTCTTGAAAATTGAATTTACACGTATTGTTATAAAAATGCTCGCTAAATGCAGAGTTTCTTAACGGTAAGATGACATTTTCCAAGATGGCAGAATAATTCGAACATGACGCCAGTGGTGACATCTGTGGCCACTGAGGAGAATTTTATAACGATATAAAATTATTTCTGAAATACAATTGCACGCGTTACGACGTAAATCGTCGGTAAAATAATGAAAGGAGAACGATTACCGAAACGGGGAATTTCAGGCGAATATGAAGCGAGCGTCGTCACGAGTGGTCGGTTTTCGAAGCGAGGAACGGGTTCATGCATATTTGCAATGTGCGGCCAAGATGGACGATATGCAATTGTATGCACGAAGGCATACGCGAACGATATCGCGGAGAGGATGAGGATAGATGTGCATACACAACGCGTGGGTAAATGCTTTATTGCGGCTTCGTGAATATCCTTGCACGGACGTGGAAGCGGTGTGTCTATTGGCCGCGGACTATCCACACACGCGACATGCCGCGCGTACACTCGCGCCAAAACGCGCCACGATCGTAAATAAATGTGAACACGCCCGCGAGGTGTGGAATTCAGCTTGTATTTCGATTCGTTCGTATATAATCGAACGTCTATCTTTCTACAACCCTTCAACTTGCAAAAGCGACCCATTATTCCAACTTATCTAATTGCCGATGACTCTGATTCGTGACTCTAAAGATTAATACGAATTCTCGAGAGATTCTTTCTCGTGCAAATAACGCTCGAGAGTGAAAAAGAGAGGCGTCGAGCTTAATATTTGACAATGTTTCTACGATTGGTTAACGGCAGCGGCGAATGGAAATTCACGATTCGTTCGACACGAATAGCCTGTGTGGGGAACAGATACGCGAGAACGTAACGCACGCGTACCACGGCACGATGCGCGAGAGAGGACCGAGAGAGAGGCTAGCGATACAAATGCATCAGTTTCACGGCTCGTCGGACAAGACAACGAGATTCATGTCCTCCTCATGCATGAATCAACAACCTTTTCCATATTTACATAACAACGCTTGATTCGCGATGTGCACCATGTAGCCGGGTGGGAGGCGGTTGACAGATTGAGAGTATGGATAGGCTTTATTCTCCCGAGCAGTCGTCCTTCGGAGCGTCGAGCGAGCACGGAGGAGAGCCGGCCCCGAAGCTCGGGGAAAGGCCGAGGAACGAAGACGGAGAGGACGCCGCCGAGGAGGTAGAAGAGAAACGGTCGACGAATGAAGAGATGGAAGGGAAAGGAGGATATTTCTGACGCGTGATCCGAATATCGAGGGCCCATACGATGACACGCGAGTCTTCGACCAAATCTCCGCAACATCTACCACGAAACCATTTATCTCGTGAATATTACGAGTTTACAAATATTACACGAACCTTTCCTTCTCCCCGATTTGTTCTTGGCTTTCTCTATCGCGACTCATCGCCCGATGATGCAACGCTCCGATTAGAGATAACCGATGCATCGATAGAAAAGGAAAAAACGGGCCAACGACCGATCGCGAGAACGTTACGAATCGTAACTACTTCTTTTCCTCCGTTTCTCAGCCTTCTCCCGCGACTCGTGCGCCATCTGATGACGCAATCCTTCAATTAGGAATAAACACTAGACCAATAGGAAGACAAAGGGACGACGCCATACCGTTTCGAATTTTTCGTACGGTGTGTTCACGTGCACGAGAGTGATCAACGAAGCGAATCTTCTCAACTCGTTTCTGAGTGAAATCTGACATTCTCCGTCCTCGAAACGATCCACGAAAAGGACCGCTACGTTAGAAGAAATGCAAGACGCGAAGGAAGAGAAGGTTAGTCGGTTCGATCGTGTTTCGGTCACGGAAGTTTTGCGTGGACACGCGAATAGCGAGGCTCGACTGTCATTGACCGAGCGAACGTTACGTATGCACGTCGAGCGAAGGAAGCACTGTTTCATGCAACGTGCTACGTTGCAGAGGCGTGGCGATGAGTTACGTCCTCGCGGGCCGTCTCGGAAACCCTTGGCTTCTGCGACTGGTGCCATGGTCCACTGGGAAGAATTCGGGAACCCCATTCGTCACCGCTATCGAACGCGTGTGCAAGATCTGGTAAACGTACTTCCGACGATATAAATGAACATCATTTCGATCGCCATTTCGGTAAACTCTTAAATTTTCTCTTTATCTTACGACCGCGCTTTTTCGTATTTCGGTGTTTTCTCCATCCATCGACCCAGTTTTTATCTATTTCTAAATGCGATTCTACTTTACCGCTCACCTTCGAAAGATTTATTCATTCGAATTTAATTCTTTCGGCGCATTTTTGTTATTTCGTCCATTTATTTAAATCTGGATGGTGGGTATTTTTTAAAAACCTTCGATTAGGGATAAATCGTTTTTTGATTTTCGAAGCAATTAATACGTTCAGGTCGCGAGGTATTCCATTATTTTCCGCCAGCTATGTCGAGAGAACGGCACGGAGCGGGTAATACCACGTCGGTGGCTCCTCGAAGGACAAGGAGGATGAAGTAATCCTCGTTATGGAACCGGTACGCGTGTGCTCCGCGACTCCACGTGAATGCTTCGGTGCGTAATTTCTAAATACGTTGTTCCATAAATGGGGAAAGGATTCGATATTATCGAATCGTTGCAATTAAGCCAGATGGATTGATCGATTAAACGTGCTATCGATCCAGCTTATTCCAAAACCGATATAAAAACGATATCCGGTTTGTTCTCGTGTTATCGAGGAATAAATATCGCGTCTCCTCGAAAGAAGAGCCAGATGGCGCAACGATCGCTTTTCGATCTTCGTGGTGACAAGATTTAGATCGCATTGCAGATTCTTTTTACGTTCAAATTTAAATCGTAGTTTATGGAGCTGCGTGTTCCTCACGGTTTAACGAATTAGCGAGAGTTTGTTGGTACAAGATGATAGTTTACGACCCTCTCGTCAAGCGATATTCGTCATCGCGTGTCCTAAGAACGGCGCTGATATATCGCGGCTTTTCGGTGCTCGCATCCGGTCTCGCACGGAAGACGTAACGCAGTCATAAATAGCGTACCATATTTCCCGTCGGGCGGGAAAAATGCGAGAAAATGGAACAGGATGAAATTAACACTCTTCCTCTTCCTCTGCCCTCCTCAATCGAAATACTTTATTTCCTCGAGACACGTCTCAAATTCCTCTAAAATAATAAAATTCGGAAAAACTTCATAAAATTATAATCTCACTACTCTCGATCTACCGAGCAGAAGAATTTAACTCGGCAACTTTTCGAGAATATCTCCTCTCCCGCGATTTATCCAATCACCCCGGAAACGTTGCTCCGCTTCAACGGTGGCACGCCACCGTTCCCCATCGTAACGACCCGAGCGAAACAGGGGCCGATCCCGTTACGCACGGTCGAGTAGGAGCGCGTGAAAAAATCGCCCGCGGTTGGAAACACTCGTATCCGGGATGTTGCCTTATCAGTCTCTCGGGCTGCGTGAGATTCCGCGCGGATGCGAAAAATGTTGCGAGCGTTCCACGAGGCGCAGGCTCTCGAACTGCGCGGCTTATTCGAGCCACCGGCATGGAAGGGAAGGCGTGACAAGACTGCAAAGTAAAGGGAACCGGGCATAGAGTCACCCGCGCAGAGGGTGACATGCTGCCGAGCCGGTTACGGACCGACCCTGCCTCTCCAGCCTCTCCAAGGCAGGTGAACATAACCTCGCAGAACGGCCCTAAGTGTGCACATACACACACACGCGTGTATACGTTTACACACGCGAATAATCTCGCGCGGTTAATATTCGTGCCAGGACAGGTGAACGCGGCGGGCAAGTAAATTTTTCTTTTTCACTCTCTAGTTTCCGATCAGTTAAATGATTCATTCGGTGGAAGTAGCGCGAGATTTCTGGATGAATGAATTTGAAAATAATGGAACGTAGGTGGGGAGAAGACGAGAGATGTAAATTATTCCGATGGCCAGGTTCGATAAAGTACGGACAATTAACGCAGTCAGAGTGAGTCACATATTTTAACCCCGGCGCACGCACTCAATTACCCCGCCCGCCACGAAACAATCAAACGCAATCCCGATGCACCTGATACTCCCGGACAAATTACCCTCTGCATCTTAATACCTTTGACGAAACATTTTCACGATTCTCGGCAAATCCAGCAAGCGAAACGATTACCTGGAATCAAATACTCGCAACGTTCGATTTTAAATTTTCCACGAGGTCATTTTTACATTTTTAATCGAAGCTGTTCTCCTCGGTCACTCTCGCGACCTAGAAAATCCCTTTAGTCGGAACAACCGGCGAGAGTTTCGTCATCCATTCTGATTTATGCCGCCGGGATTCTCGTGATTGGCCACGGAATGGCCGCTGTAGGCCAATGTGTCGTCAGATTAGCGGGGAGATCCTGCAACTCGAGTGGCACAGCCGCTCACATTTGTGCCTCCGTCCCGGATCTTCGACCGCGCTCGAAAAATCGAAGAACCGAACGAATTCACCGCGGTTAATTTTCGAAATTCCAACAATTTTTGGATCCAATATAATTGGACGGCTTCCAAGATTGTGGAATTATTTAATTTTTCCACGAACGTGTGGGATCGGCGAACAATAACGGTTCCTCCAGAGGCTGTTGCACGCGAGTTTCGGGGAGGAAAGGCGGGCCAACGAGGTAGTCGCGTTGAAAAGAAGCGAGAAATACGCGGGAAGATTAATGGAATGTTGACCGTTACGCGACGGCCGAGGAAACAGGCGCGCGATCATCTCGAGGATCAGCGGCGCGATGGCCAGGGAATGAGTTATCATCCGGTTAATTTAATTATACGCGTTCGTGTTTTTCAAGATGCGCAAGATTTTCACGCTCCGCGGCCCATAATGCCGCGCGTTCTGTCCACCATACCGGTATAATTCGTCCGATCAACGTTTCGCGTGCCTCCGCTCGGAATTTAATATTCATTCGTCCCCTTATCGCCTTGCTAATTCGCAATGTTGGCCACGGGAGCTCGGCCGGTAAAGAAGGGCGAGGCGACTTTTACCTAGGAGGAGCGAGCAGAGGGAATTTTCGAAAAGAGGTTGGTCAACCTCGAGCGTTTCCCGCATCTTGATCGCCCTCGTTAACGCGAAGAAGCTCGACTTGGCTCGAAATTCCAGCGTGCGGTGCACACGCACGAATCGAGCCGATTAAACGTGCGCAGCGCGTGCTATTCTATAGTTACACACGCTCCTCTGTCTAATTCATCGAGGAGGGAATATTCGTATGCAACCGGTGCCTCGATGCACCGTTGCGCTAATGCACTTTTAGCTTCGGTCACATCCTTGAGCCGCGATCTCAACGACCTTCCATCCGATCGTAGCCTTGGAGGAAAGAGGAAAGGAGAAAAGTAGATTCGAAAACGCGAGAAGACAAAAATTTCGTAAGCGGAACTCGGTTGGCAGAGTAGCCTAGAGAGTAGAAAGGGAGCGGGTTCTCACGCGAGGCGAAAGAGGCGAACGGAGAGGGGAAGATGGCGGCCGCCAAAGTCGCGAACCGGTTGGTCCGTCTCTCTAGACTCTCCTAAGCTCGCGCCGCGTTCCAGTATCCGCGAGCCTAACTTTGATCGGGATCGTTACGGTACCGGGTTTCACTGACCGCGCTTGCCATCCTATAATTTTCCACTTGGATCTCGAGCATGCCAACTACTGGAAAAAAGAAGTAACTGGCCGGTTGATTAACAGACATCGCTCCGGGAAAAAGATGCTCGTTTTATTTCGATTGCCGGAATTATCGGAATATTTATTTCAATTACAAGCGTCTACCGTTGCGATAAAAGAAATATTGTTGAAGATTTTCGAAATGATGATCTCGAAATTTCCCTTCTTTTTCTCTTTTCGCCGGGAAAAGTGAATTTTATCGTATATATCATCGCGAATACCAGGGCGCCAGTTGGCCTCTGCTTCCAGCCGCGTTCTTAATCCACCAGAAATACCGCCGATGTGCACCGATGGTGGCCAAAACGCAAAAGCTCTGAATATCGCAAGAATGAAAGTGCGCGGGGTACATAAGCACGCCGTACAACGAGGAAAGAAGAAGAAGGACCGAGTTGCGGGCGAGAGAAAGAAAAAGAGAGATCAGTCTGTAAGCTCTCGGGTTACTCACAGCGTTGCAGTAGTGGTCCCATTGTGCCGCAACGACACGAGTCCCCTCTTTCCGGCAAACTCTCCGCCAAACGTTCCCCCTCCACCAGTCTCGACGAGCTGACACACTGTGCCGCTCACACGTACACAGACACGGCGAGCAGCGCCATCGGGAAACACCAGCGTGGCCACGTTCCACTGTGGGCCAACAACGAGGCAGAGAGAGAGAGAGAGAGAAAAACGGGGGAGATGGAGAGAGGAAGAAGAAGAAGCTCACGATCGCGGAACACGCGAGATGTTTTCTCGATTCTCGAGTATTTTAGATCGAGCGATTCCACGCGCGAAACTAAAGGATAACGCATCGCCGCTTAGACGAACGGCGGAGACCGTCTATGGTGATCGAGGCAGAGCCGAGGCCGAGAGCCTTGTAGAGCGGCCATAATGCACTGCCGCGGCACAGAAAGGAATAGGTCAGCACGAGCCTTCAACCGGTGACCACTCCCCCTTTGTACCCCTCGCTGATCCACCGTGCGATCACGCTCACTTTACACCTACACCCGCTCTCTCTCTCTCTCCCTTCCATGCCGCACTTATGCGACTTTCCTTCACCTGCATTTATAAACTCTTTTTGCCGTTTAAATCTTATCAATTTCGCTTGGCGAGAATTATCATTATCGTCAGAAAGGAATCTCGTTTATTTATCTCTTAATTTTATTAATCATTTTATTCCATTTAAACTTCCCGAGAAATACGTTATAACTCGTACGAATACAAACCTTGAACGTTTTAATAGACGTTCGTTACGGAGCAAGTTCATAAATGGCGATATTGTCTGAAAGGATAGAAAATTTGCATCGAGAAGCAAAAAATTGATCACCACCCATCGATCGTAAATTATCGTTCACTCGTTGAAAACGTAATAAAACACGCGCTTTACGAGTATCAAAATTTATGATAAACAGGGTTAATAAAATGTCAACTTGAATTTTGCAATAATTAAACAACATTATATCTTGGATTTGCTGATTGATAGTTCGCATAGTCGAATGGATAATTATGAAAATTTTATTTTTTAAGAATTTTTCAAATCACCTTTGCGTATTAGTTCGATGGCAAAATTTGCTGCGAGGGTCGATATCTAGCGACGAAGCATTTAAATAGAAAGGTAGATAAAAACATCGGCGATGAAGGTAGGCACAACGACGGTGTCGTATCGCACTTTACAGTCTCTCAGCTTACGACATACGCGAGCGCATTTCAGAAATGCAAAAAATACGTGCGCTGGGTACAAGCGGCGTAGCGACGTTACACGCGATTAAGAAGCGAGTTACATATTCAATTTTCAATTCGAATTCAAGGTTTCGATAACGAGCGATCCCTGGACTGGCTCGTACGTGGAGGAGGTGGAAACTGATAAATTGGGACTGAAAAATGTAATAAAATATAATATTATATTATCGTTTGAAGAATCGATTCTGAACGGTTGAAAGAAACACAAAAATTGGTGTGCAAAAATATCGGACTTATTTATCATACATATTTAAGTTATGATCACTTGAAGTTTGCGTTAGACGAAGTGAAGTCGATTCTATATCTGTACTTCAGCAAACCTCAACAATTTCGAGATCTGGAAGAACGACTCCGCGAAATATCAATGGCGTGTAATGGCGAGGAAAATGAAAAGAATGGAAAAAAAGTTTTCGATGGCAAAATGAAACGAAAGAAATAGAGCGATCACCCGATTGTTCTCGGTGTATCTCGGAGAGATAACAGAGCTGGGTAGCTCGCCTCGGCTATCAATGGCGATTGCGAACGCTTACAAAACGACATTCCTACACGAGTCCGAGCAATGCCGCGGGACGTGAACCGATAAAATCTCTAGAATTTACGGTAAATCGTACTTAACAACGGGAACACTTCATATAAGACGAGGTATATACCTCGCGGTGCCGTTACGCGTTTTGATTCAACGCGTTTCGCGCGCACCACGGTCTTCGAAAACCAGCCTGTTCAGAATTATTTTGACGATTGATTTTTTCGTTTAATTCGAAATAAATGATCGAAGAAACAATGGGTCGTAAGAAATAATTCGTCGACCTGTGCCAGGAGGATGAAATTCTAGCTCGTATCCTCATCAAACTGGTCGAAAGAGGAATCGAGAGACGAAGCATTAAAAAAAATTTACGATCGGTGGGAAATTTCTCGCTTCACCGAGTCGAAATGAGATAAGCCATCGCTAATATGGACAAAAACGAGCGCACGTGCAGGGAATAAATACTGTACTTTCAAATAACATAGACCATGGAAAAATAACACGGAACGAAAATAATTGTCTCAAATAATTTCTTATTTTAATCTAAAATAAAATTTGCCGAGCTCTAGAAGCGGACAAATGGAGTTGGTTTGTCGCATAATCCCAATATAAATCGCTCTTTTACCGTAACGAAGTGCGCTAAGAACGTCTCGAGACAGAAACGATACACGGAGGGTGTGTTCAATGGTCGTGAACGGATACGCAACGTATTGGACATCGTCTTTGTCGTTGTGATCTCTCTGGAGACGAGTTGAAATCGTTGAAAGGAGGCATTGTTGGACGACTAGACGTCAACCGAACGAGGGGAAACGGGGAGCCCGGCGCGACTCGTGGAAACGTTTTAATTAATTTCAAAGACAATCGGCGCTCCTCAAAAGTCGGACAACTTAACTGAGGCCAGTGGCGGGCAACAGCTGTGTCGTAAGCGTATGCGTGCGGCGAAAGAACAACGAGGAGAAGGAAGAACATCAGAACCAGTTTCATCTCTTAAACGCTTAATTAAGGAGGCTCTCTCCACCGGAGGAGAGTGAAACGGGGTATACACACGTAAAGCCGAGTGACGCGGAGGAGAACGAGGAAGATTCAATCGGGGAGTAGGGGTGGAAGATATCGATGCACGGTTTGAATCGAGGTGGATCGAAGCAAAGTTGGATGGAAATTTCTCATTCAGCAAAATTTCCCAGTAAATCTGACGAACAGATATGATTATTTCGAAACCATATTTACTTAAACTACCCAACTTTTATTAATTAATATTAATTTTATTAATTTTATTTCTGCGCTTGTCTCGATATTTCTTTATGTAATGAACGTTCACGCGTGAAAATTATTTAATTTTCAATCGAAGGGAAAGAATTTTTTAATTTCCAGTTGGAAAAAGAAACGGAGAAACATCATTTATATTAATGGATGCGTGTGTAGGTGTACATCGTAGCCGAACCACCACATCTTTCGCCTCACTTCTTCTTCCACTCCGCACATTTCGATTTATCGTTAACGGCTCTATCGCATGCGTGGTCCTCGAACCAGTTTCTCGTTTTATCACGGTCACTCCGCAGTTACTACGTAACCGGAGTAATTATTGTAAGGGGCTTATACGATGCATACGGAGCGTTCGAAAATTACTCAGTTTCGAAGTATAACGAAGTACAACGAGATCCGTCTCCATCTCATCGTCTTCAACGGTGCGCTTAATCGATCGAATTAAATATAACAACACTTTTTTTTCTCGCCGTTGCGTCACGTTCGTTCCGCGTCGAACTTATTTCGATATTTTTATTTTTAATTCTCCTCGGGCTGGGAGGAAAATTTTTTAACCAAAGTTTTTACATCCAACGAAATTCTACTCGTTATTCGATTCTATTATACGCGCAATTTCTTCCAAAGTGTAACGATTGATTCTTCGTTATCTAGTTATTCTATAGACACTGATAAAAATTATCAGCGAGGCGTTGATTTTGAAATATTTTTCAGGCGAAAGTGAAAACTCACGGCACACCCTGTATACACAGAATATAATGCACGGAATGGGAATACCATAATTAGAACCGGGTTAAGCGAATGCTAACCGCTATCCTCCTTATCGGAGTCTCCCTCATCGCCTGCGCGCGCGCGCGCGGATAAGCTGTTCCAGGGGATTCCCATAAACAGTAACACCTGCCAAGCACATAGGAAACGTTCCGTGCAATCCAAGGTGTTAAACATTGTTTTATTTCTCATAGCTCTTTTTTTCATTTTTATTTATTTATTTCCCCCCCAATCATTCTTATCTCGCTAAGTTATTTTATTCTAATGGAGGGGAAAAATTCTTGCCGGATTGAATAAGGTGTATACGCAAGATGTTGCAGCATTGGACGATCATTATCGGCTTTTATGACTCAATGGAAACATCGTATGCGAAATGGCCGTTCGGAACCGGCCATTAATCCTTCGTTACTGCGATGTTTGTAAAAAAAAAAAGAAAAAAGAGAGAGAGAAAACGAAAACGTTTCTTCTACGTTCGATTGGCTATTTTCCGTCTTTGGACACTCGTTTAAGCACGTACGTTTAAGAAGAATGGAATGAATATGGCTGAAAATTTGCCAAATTTTTGTCAGGAATGTGTAGCCATTTTTTTTTGCCTCTACTTTGTATTTTAATTTTTAATTAATTAATATCTATTTCAGAACGACGACGAGGACGAAGGATGTGCGTTGGCATCCTTTTCGAGCGAGTGAAGATTTTCTTAAAAAGGTAAGAAAAAAAAAAATTCACATTATACAAGAATCAATTATAATAACTCATCAAAAGATACGATAGATATATCCGATTAAAAGATGCATATAATTATACTTCTACCATTACACAACGTCGAACGTACAACTTCACGCCACTCTAAATCCAAGAATATATACATTTCGCGCGAAAAGAGTGTCTGAAAAAAAAAAAAAAAAATTCCCTTCCAAAATTGCCGTTCAACAATTCCATCTAAACCTCTTCCCCACGATTCACGCGATTCGTCAACTCCGGAAACGCGCAGCAACGATTCTACGCGCTAATAATTAACGAGCTTGTCCAATCAAGTCCTGAACAAGCAGCAGTCGAACAAAAAAGGGAGAGAAAAAAAAAATAAATAAATAAATAAAAATAAAAGAAAATTATTCCTCCTACGTTCGTGCGATCGTTCGATTAAAAAAAAATTCCTCTAACTTTATGCGCGAGCGAACCGTTAAACGTGGCGAAACAGAGAGAGAGAGAGAGAGGGAGGGAAGAGACAGAGAAAGATGTTTATCGCGCACGCCTATACGTCGTCGTTTCGCGAATAACGTCGCGAACTCGCGAATAATTATTCGAGTGGATCGAGGCGCACAGGTGTTTCGAGCCTCTCATGTTAATCAGACGCGGATGGTGTGTTCGTACGTATGCAAACCGCATTTCCACTGGTCTCCGTATCGTAAAGCCAGCCAACGTTCGAGAATCGCAAGAAAAATCCACACGCGCTTGTTTCCCCATTATATGGGGACTTGATGCGTGGACGCTATCAATGGAACCAAATATAATTAGAACTGCCGTTCCAGTTGCGCAATTCTACGAGTTTTGAAATCGTGGAACCCCAACTGCTTCTGTTCCTTACAGTGGTTCTTAACAATTCTCAAAGGTATTATTAGGAAAATTTATATATATATATTTAACTTTGTCAAGATTTTACTAGTTTGTTAATTTTTGACAATTTTTGTGAGATAAAAATAAAAAGTATTTTGGTTCAGCGTTGACTTGGCGGATCTTGGTTATTTATAATTTTACGAGAATTATCGAAAAACGTATCATTACTTGGAAATACATTTTATCATATTCACAGCTTCGTTTGAAGAATCATTTTCTATTTTTATATTACGATCGAAGAAAACGTATTGTTATCGGAAAATTTACGATCGAAATTAATTCGTGGCTTCGAAAAAGCGTTAAAAGAACCACTGATCTAATCGATTCGGATCTAACCGCGCCTATACCATTCACGCTAACGAACAGCTAATTATTAATGTCCAACAAATTGTTTCGTTTACATCTTAGCAATTTATCGCATATTTAACCGGAGATTTAATTGCTCGCATTTAATCGTTCAAATGAGCCTTTCATATATATATATAGCTGGAATTTTTTATACGTTGACACGTGAGATATTCTTTCCTCTTTAATTTTTTTTTAATTTAATCAAGAAAAATGCATTAATTCTCGTAACAGTTAACTGGTCATACTCTGTTTGCCAAGATATCAAGATATATCTACCTATCTATTACAAATTTAATGATATTCTAATTGAAAACTTAATCATTATACGAGATGTTTTATTTATTATATTCTTTTTTTAGACTTGTCTCGTGTTTAAAACATGAGGATTAAAAATATGGCGGATCACCCCGTAAGAGATTAGAAAGTCAAAAATATACATGAAATTTTCCAAAGAATCCACGATCGAAAAAAATATGTCAAGATAGCCAGGGAGCAAAACTCGAAAAAAAATTTCTTTTTCCCGACGATACAAATACAGAGGATAAAAATTCTCCGTAGCATCCCTCAAAACGAGTCATACGCTTCAGAGACCAGCTATTAAGAATCCACCGCCGACACCTTGAAAGTATATTCCGCGGTGTACGATGTAATCTCTGTGTGCCATCGCGACAACCCGGCTTAAACTAGGCACCGTGTATCCTCCCTATGTCCCACTGCCTCGTACCATGTTCCATTCTCTCTCTCTTCGTCGCTCTCGCTCTCCATTCTCTCTCTCTCTCTTCTCTCAAAGGGAGAGTGACATCATCAGCCACCTATGCCCAACCTCGCGCCCATCCGGCAGTCGGGGCACGTCCAGTTTCGTACAAAAGGAGAATTAAAAGAAAAATATCGGCCGTCGTGGATGTTGAACTTATAAATCAAACGACGCCCCAACAACGGAATCGGTAAGGTCCTTCTCCGTTTCTCCATTATCGTTCCTCCTTCTGCTCGTCCTCTTCGCTCTTAACGCGCGCGCAACTTCCCCCACTCTTCCTTCTCCCCACCACCCAACGTTTAACGTTGAATTTATAAATAATGGCTAACGAACGGTCGAACCTGATCGTTGTCATAATTCAAATTACAAATGAGAGAGGTTTCTTCTCGTGTCTTATTCGAGTCGAATTCATTAATCGATCGAAGAATGGGCCCTTGCAAGTTCTCTGCACTTCGATACGTTCTCTCCTTTTTCTTCGTGCTGATTCGTTCTTTCCGCCATATTCGTTTTATTTCTTATATCGTTATATATATATATATATATATGTATATATATGTATTGTTTTTTTGACCGCTACGACTTCGTAAATCATCGACGCGAGACGTACTTAATCGTTTTAGCGTAAATGTCGTCCGTTTCGATGGGCCGCTCGTGATTTATGATTTACGGGGATGTGGACTGGTGCTCCGAGCTCACAGAGAAGTGTTTGAGATTTTTCTCGATGGGGTCTCGAGACGGAAAGCCGGCGTGGAATTGGCGGATTCGTCGAATTGTCGGGGAACACTCGTGAAATTTTGATTAAGAGGGTACACGTTATGTATCGACATCGCTCCATGCGAAAAATATAACAATTTATTTAGAAATATGCGGATGGCGCTAGTGTCGTCTTCTAGTTATATTAGTTTCTATTCGAGATACGATTCTACGTATTGTTTTCTCTCTGCATCAAGGTATACATCCTACGATTTTTGATGAAATGTACAATTCCAATTTTTTTTACCAGAAACTACCTTCAAAATTCACTTACAGGTCTTGTACTGTACGAATCTTTCCGAAACGACGCAAGCAGCCACGTCAATCACCTTGAAAAGATTCCAACCGTAGAATATCGCCGGGAATTCTTGACTCCACGAAACTCAAAATCGTGACTGTGAACGTATATACATATATATATATATACTCTCCTGTCTCCTGGGAACGAGGCAAACAGCACGCTTCTGGAAACGGCCAAGATCAGTGACCTTCGGCCGCAAAAAGGTCGTAGTTTCATAGTACCGTTACCGGCGTATCCTTCGCAACTACCCAAGTTTTAGGCATTTTAACTTTTTTCCTTTTTTTTTTTTTTTCTTTTTTTCAACCGTCACAAATTTATGGACAGTGGTTTAAGGTCGTTGCTCAGGTAGATGACCAAGATGCAATGGTCAGGTGATGCAATTGCGCTTGACCTTGCTCCAAAAACATTTTCGCACCCTCGCCTCGGCGCAGCCACCCCTCCTTCAAAGGTCGCGCGCGCGTTTCCTCAGGAACGGGCCACAAAGGAATCCCATTGTACTTTCAAACGAAGCTATTTGAATATTTTTTCCTTTTTCTCTCTCTCTCTCTCTCTCTCTCTTCGCACTAAGGTCACACTCGTAGGAGAAGAGGAGCTTTTAGGTTGATCCGTGGAGAATGCAATTTCAAGGTGGGACCAGGGGAATGTTTGCAGCACCGTAAAAAATCGAGCGGCAAACCGTGTTCCACAGAGGTTTTTCGAGAGACAATGAACCGGCGAATTCGTCTGGATTTATGTATTGCCGTTTGAAATTTATTCGCGCGAATGCAGATGTAGATTAAGATTATTACAGTGGTGTTTCGTTGATTATTATGGAAACGAGTGAGACGCGCGCGTATTTTTTTTTATAAAAAAAATTTTCGCGCATAAATTTCTTTTCTTAATTTATATCGCGTTAATTTTCGTTTCGTGTGTACGATTTTTCTCTCTGTCTTAAAAAATTCTCGATAATCTTAACGCCTATCAAGTTGCATCGATTAACATATTAAAAAATCTGGAGAAAAAATTAATTACACCAGATTATATCTCTCTCGGATCTATTCAATTCCTAAACTTTTTACACGGTTTTAAACAGCTTTAATTTACAAATAATTAACATTTATGAATCGGAATTGTGCATTTTTCTGTATAAATTTATCGCGCGAATTATTACTATGAATTTTTTCTGTAAATTTAGAAGAAAAAAAAAAGGAAAAAAAACGTGAGTGAAAATCCAACCAAGGACAGAATCAAGGAGGGCGAAGCTCGATAACAACCGGAAGGATATACTCTCCGTATAATTGCGACGGTGCGGATGAAAAATTGGCGGGAAAGAATTCCTATTCGAAATCGGTCCGACGAACGCTCGATCCGAGGATCCAATTGAAGGTGAAATTCGACAGGCCGCCTCGAACGGAAGGAATAATTTCCACGCGATTGCGGCACGATTCGGCCCGACAGATCCTCGCGGCGTGGACCGGAAGACGTGTCCAATATATCAGCAATTTTCGAGGGGAGGGGGGATCCGATCGAAACGAATTAATTCGCGAGGAGGATCGGCAACAATTTGCTTCGTAACCAGGGGAAAAATATCAGGGGCTGCGCGTGTAACGGCCGAGGAGTTGAAAACTGCTTCGAAAATTAATAGTCGGCCATTAATTCAAAATACCTACTCCACGTGTGATACATTCGCTGTTTAACCACCCGATCATTAATTTACTTACTTTATGCAACGGCGGTTGGCGAGCACGACGGGCATATTTCTTACGCGAAATTATATCAACCGGTAAAGAGACTGGGAACGGCTTGTCGTCCAACTATTTCGCGTGTAACGCACGCGCACTTTTTCCACGAAATATTCAAAAGTGCGTTTAGTAAATCCGCGACACGGTTCCACTGAATGGAATACCGTTTCTTCCGCCGCTGTCGGTCGATTTCGTGGCAACCGTTTGGAAGAATCGAGCGATGTGGAAACGATCCGACGGCAGCCATGAGGCCGAGCGCGCTCCCGGCACCTCGCTTCGAACCTTTCGGTAGTTTTTCTTGAAAATTTGTTTAAATTAATTGTTTTAATCGAGAGGAATTATATTTATCGTGGACGAGGAAATTATTTGTGTGAACAATTCTGGAGATTTCAATGATTTTCGGTGAGAATCTTCGTATCTTTGCTTCCCTTAAAATTGTTTTAACGAGCTTTTTAAATAATAGTTTTTCCAGAAAGAGTTATTCGTGGACGAGGAAATTAATTATGCGGTTTCCAGTGAAAAATTCTTCAAGATAATTGGATAATTTTATGTGAGAAATCTTCGTATCTTTCGATACTTTTTTTTTGGAATCGTTTTAATAAGCTTTAATTGATAATTTTTTTCAGGAGAATTATTTATCGATGAAAAAATTAATGTATGCGATACGAATGAAGCATTTTGGAGATTTAAATGATTTTCGGTGAGAATCTTCGTATCTTTCGATGCTTCTCTTAAAATTGTTTTAACAAGCTTTTTAAATAATAGTTTTTCCAGAAAGAGTTATTTATCGTGGGCGAGGAAATTAATTATGCGGTTTCCAGTGAAAAATTCTCCAAGAGTTGGATAATTTTATGTGAGAAATCTTCGTATCTTTCGATACTTTTTTTGGAATCGTTTTAATAAGCTTTAATTGATAATTTTTTTCAGGAGAATTATTTATCGATGAAAAAATTAATGTATGCGATACGAATGAAGCATTTTGGAGATTTAAATGATTCTCAATGAGAATCCTCGTATACTTTCGATACTTTTTTTCTTCTCGAATTGTTTCAATAACCTTTTAATCGATGATTTTTTCACCAGAATTATTTATCGCGAGTGAAGAAATTAATTTATATGTTTCGAGTGAAAAATTTTGAATAATATTTGAATCTACAAGTAGATGCAATATATCATCCTTTTCCTTCTCGAAATTTTGATCTTGATATTAAAATAAGCACGATTGTATACTATTCCAAAAATCTTTCGAAAAGCAACATTTCAACTTCACAAATTTTTCCTATCATCTCTATTCAAACTGCACACAACGAATCAACCTATATTTCATCGTTTAACCACTCCATATGTATTTTTATTCCGTAAAAAAAGAAAAAAGATCTTGCATTGATTCGAGCGCAGTCCAAGATCCAAGTTCGAATCTTTTTTAACCGCGATCATCCCGGGTATGCATATGGCCGACTTTTTGCTTCCGGACCTATCTTCCTAAATTTCCGCGAATTTAATACCCGCGACCGGCCGCGTTATATATCGTTGAACGTGAATTAAGTGTTTTCGCAGGTGTTATACGTTATTCAATAAAAAGTAACGGTTTCAAGACACGGTTAAGCCTGATAAATGGCCACCTAGATAGTATTTTTAAATGGGGCGGGGATGGGGGGGGCCGGCCGGGCGCATTGCTCGCATAAATTCGTCCAATCTTCCAGTTGAGAAAGCGGAGAATCCGCGTATTTTCTATTGAATTCAATAATTCAAATAATTCGGATACGCTCTATCAGAAGGCTGGCCAGAAGAGTGGCGGTACTTCACTTTACGTGTTCTTAATTATAGGATCGCGAATCCTCGTAATTTGAATTTTCCCCCATCAGAATTCCTTTTGATCGATTACATATCTCTCGTCTTGTTCAATCGTAACAGCGGTGGTAGACAAGTAGTATCGAGATCGAAATATTTGTTTTCAAGAGAACGAGAATGGGTTGAAGCAGTTTTGAACTCGATCTTATTTTTTGTTAATTGGATATTAAATACAGATAATAAAATTCACGGTAATAAGCGAAAAGGGAGAAGAAAATTTTTCGTTCAATCTATATCTGTATACAAAGAATAAATTATTATTCCTATTTGCAATCTATTTGCAATATACAATTAAACCTTACAAACTGTTCCTCCTATAGCAATGTCGAGCTTCTTTCCGTTTCTCGAGAACGATATCGTGTGGTAAATCCGGCAATAAATCGAGGGGGGTTTCGCGGAGGCGTAAGATGGTAACACAAGGCCGGCCTGTATTGCCGCGAATATCGGTATCGAAGCGAGAGGGATGGTTTTGAAACGCACACGAGGTGGTTGAACGTTTCCTAACTGCGTAACGTATAGGTTAAGGGTTCCTTCATCCCCTACGGGCAGCACGAAGCGGCCATTTCTCATATCAGTTTAGCCGACACTTTCGAGAACTTGCTTGGAGAGCCTGGGGCGTCGCGACGTCACCCGATGCCCTCTCACACCCCTCTATCTTGGCCCTCACTCCTCTCTAGAACACCTTAGCTCGCAACCCTCTTCGAGCAACCCTCGTCTCTCGCTCGCTCTAATTCTTGACTCGTGCCTCGACTTCCATTTTGCGTTCGAGAGCCTTCCAGCTTTTGCGATTCGAGCAATAGAAAGGCACACACGCACGCGCGCATGTCCTCCCATCTTTTTCTGTTCCCTTGTTTTTTAGGTTAGGTATCAACGCTCGAATGCCGCCGGCCAGGGAGATAACCGATGCCCGAAACTTAACGAATCACGGATGATGAAGGGCTTGGCGACCTCTTGGATCAACTTTGGTAGAGATATAACGCTCTGCAGGTTCTAGGTATTTTACCGCGATTCGGCCAAGGTGTTGGTAAGGTCACTGGTTTGGTGTTAAACCGAATTTCAATTCAGATTAGAAGAGGAAAAATTTTAAAAAAGGTTAAAACTATTTTTGAAAAATGAACAATCGCGTAATAGAAGTAAAATTTAGATCCTTGATTGATGTATAATAATTCATTCATAGATAGAAATGGCGTAAGAGAATCATAACCTTTGAGACGTGACACAAATAGGTAAAAAAAATGTACAGTTTGTTACTTTGATAAAGTAATTATACGTAGCGTGCTAGGGGGTCGGTGACCATTGCAATCATCTCGCGCAGACCGGCTGGCATTTATTTTAACAACGGCGGCAAATTAATTCGAAACTGTAGTTTAATCCAGTTTCAAGCGCCTGTTCGAGTTACGTCGCTTATATGCGGCGAAACGGCAATAATTTCCCAGCGAACAATGCCGAATTCTGGCGCACTTCAAAAACGGAAGAACCTCGAGGACGAGCGTGTAATGGATATTATCGATGAGATAAACGCGTGGATAAACGAATTTTAACAGGTTACAATCGGGTCAAACGACAACAATCGAGTCGCAATCGCATCGTCCATCCGTTTCATCCCTGAGAGACATTGCACGGAGGGGGCGTTTCGGGGTGTGCGAGACGGGAAGAAGAGAACTACGAAGAAAGTCTAAAGAAGGGGGTAGTGGAGGGGCCAAAGGAACGCTTATCACCGGCTGCAGCCGCACCGACCGTCGGATCCTTATTTATGGTCCCCGTCAGGCGTTGGTGTGGTACACACCACCTATTTTACCCCCGGGCCTCGCGATACCGAACTCACTTTAGTTTCGGTCACCTCTTCCCCTTTTTTCCCCGAGAAAATCCAAGTTAAACGTGACCGACCGAAAGATAGGATAACGCGTGAAATAATAGAAATCGTGGCCGCGTTATTATCTCGGTTCCCTCCACGGTAAGCGTGGATGAGTCGTGAGCTGCTCGAAGAATGTAAGATATTCTATCTAATTGCGTTGAAAACGTAAGAAATACCTTTCGAATAATCCGAGAAGGCGAGATTAAACGCGACGAACCATTAAATCCAGCCAAGTGCAGTAACAATAATTAGGTTTGGTTAGAAACGATTATTCGGCGCTTATACTATTTGGCACAAGTTCTGTTGCTGAATCTTTCGGCGGATGTACATTTTATCGCCGTATGTTATTATCCGCGACTCGTTTACAAAGCGTATCGCGGTATACTAGGTTATAGTTCTTCATTAACACCGGCCGTAAAACACCCGTTTGACAGAACGAGATACAAGGAAAATTGATGCACGCTCCCTCCGACCGAGATTAATTCCGTAATTGATATCTATACACGGTACGTGCAAGCGTGCGCGAGGAAAAAGAAATATCGTTCGGTTTATCGGCGATCGCGGGGGCCGTTTCATGGCGTACGTTCACGCGAACCACGTGCACGCATTTATTTCTCTTCTCGTGGCGAGCATCATTAATCCGACGATACTCTTCAACTTATCATCGTAACGAATATCGCGATATTTTTAGTTTATTTTCGGTCACCGATCCGATGATATTCACAACCTATCGAGTTATCCTAAAGAGTCTCTTAATCTTTATCGCGATACGTTCGATCATCCGAGCATGTGCACTGAGAGGCACATTTTGGCGGGAGAGAGTTTTTTCCGATGTGATCGGGCGAGCAAAACGGTTGGATTCTTCAAACGTTATTCCGTCGCGTGTCCGATACGTAACCTAACCTAACTACCGATCGCGCCGCGATATCGCACGATTTCTCGAGACAACTCGGCGCACACTCCTCGAGGAATAAGATGAACGATCACTTACCCTGTGGCGGCTGGTCGGAAGATTCAACGAAAGAAGAGAGTGGTTTGCGGAAGGGTAGTCCGCGCTCGTTTCTTGCAGCTCATGATAGCGATCGTTCAGGTCGGGATCGGGTGTTGCATCCGGAAGTCTCGTGTTGGCTGACTGGTCCAAAAGGTCTCTACGTTGGTCGTGTGGTAGATATCTCCGGTTGGTAGAGAGATCTCGAGGAAAGATCGTTCCGCGCGTGTTGGAACGATTCCCCGAGTGATGATATTTGTTTGGTTGCGATACCGTCGCGTCGCAGATCCCCGAATGCGTGTCTCTCGTCGCGCGAAATAAAAAAGCGAAGAAGAGCAGCACGATCGAGGCGGCGAACAAGAGGGTGAACGAGAAATCGGTGGCTCTGTCTGGAACGGAACGATACGGAACGGATTAGAGCCACGTGAAGTGGAAGGCTCTGATCCACCTCCTCGCGTGTTTCGCGGAAGGCTCGCTTCGAACGTCGGACGCTCGCTCGGGTGACGCTCTCTCGCGGGCCAAAGCAAACTTGTCGGATGGCAATACGTGAGTTAAATGTTCACCGCGGATGGTTTACGGCCCGATAGTCCCCACCTCGTACCGCCACGCGGCGCTGCCTTCGTTCTCTCTCTCTGTTCGCCGCTCTGCCTCGCTCCTTCGAATTCTCGTCCCTCGTCCAACCGCCTAGAAATCCCTGCCTCTCTCTCTTTCTCTCTCGCCCTGCCACGCGTTCTCGCTTTCCTGCTCGCCCGGCATTTTCTCGTACGCTCTCTCTCCGTCGGTTTCACGGCCCCTCGAATACTCCTCTCGCCTCGTGCCTCGTCCCGGCTGTCCTGCGGCCAGTGCAAAGGCGGGGAATCCGGACCGAGGGAGCGAGAGAGAATTAGCGACAGAGAGAAAACTGACTCTGTGAACGGAGAGGAACCGATTCCGGGGACGCGTGATCAAGACGGAGACGAACGATCCACACATACACACGCTCGAACGCACACGGATGAGATGGGGATTTATATGCAAGGGCGTTGTTAATGGCGGGAGGGGGCACGGCGTAGGGTATAGGCCTGTTGTCTCTTTCTCCTTCTGTTTCCATCTTCTCTCTAACCTCGTTCCTCTTCTCACCCACCATCACTCTCCTCCTCGTCGTTCTCGATCTATCCTTATTTACGAGAACCGTTTGGCGTCTTCTTTCCTCGAAATAGTCGTATTCGCGTTCACCAAGGATCGACTCTCTCTCTCTCTTTTATCTCTCTTTCGCGCGCTACCATCTCGTTCTTTCTCTCGCTCCTGTTGGCAGGCTCTGGCGCTCACGAGGATGGCCACGATGACGTAACGTAGCACGTGACTCGAAGCGGGCCAATGATAGGCGAGGAGTTTGAATCTCGCGGGCACGAAAGACCCCACCTAGTGGCCCACCTTCAGGCTTGGTTATCATCGCATGCACATGCAGGATTGAGCCATTACCTGGTGCTTGGCGTTATAGGTATAATTATATAGCGTCGCGATACACATCGAGTAATGGTGATTTGTGGCCGCTCCTCCGCACACATGCTCGATTCCTCCGTGCAACCACGTGGTGGCCGTACCACGTATCCTCTACACCTCTCTCGCTCTGTTCCCCCCCCTCTCTCTTCCTTTCTCTTTCTCTCCCGATACTACCGGAGTCTCCAGCCTACTACATCCGCGCGAATTATCGACGCGGAAAGAGTATACGAATTTAATTACTCCCTTATCGCTCTCGGCTTTCCTGTTTTCACGCGGCCTTCATTGCTGGAGTAACTCGCATCGACTTCTTTTCATTCTCTCTTCTTTTTCCTTCCTTTTTTTTTTTTTTTTTTTAATCGCACGACTCTCTAACCAGTATCGAGAGATAAATGGAGATTTGTTAATCGAGAAATTAACGCGTTCCCTGGCAGAAGGGGATAGCGAGAGGCACTCTTCAAGCCTTATCGAGAGGAGGATAATTCATCAGATCTCGCGAACACGCGTTCCTTTCCCTGTCTTCGTTGTTGATCAAACACGTCGGCGCGAATATCTCGTAAATATTTGAGTCGTGTGATCCATGCGCGCGCTTCCCAGCGACGGAACACCCGTGAACGAAGGCGTTCCTCAAACCGGGAATCATCGTGCCGGGGCAATTTCATCGGAAATTCTTTTCATTAGAGGGGAGCGCGCGCGTTGAAAGTTGGTTCGGCTTGGCTGGCAATAATTCAGAAAGTCAATTCGTACGTCGTCGCATTAATTCGAATTTCGCAGGGAGAATGAACTCGCCGCGAAATTGTGTTTCACCACACCGGCCAATTCCACTTCGGGCAAATTTAAATCGAGCCGCCTCAACCTACTCGCCGGCGAATTTAGAGAGGCAGAGGTGTATCGCCCTCCCCCTCCTCCTCCACTCCCGGTGAACCGTTGATACAGGTGGTGGGGGTGCTCGCGTGGAAGGAGAGAGAGAGAGAGAAAGAACGTGCATCATCCACGACGTTCGTTCGTCAAGCGTTGTCGGTCGAGGAATTGAACGCACGGAAAAAGCAAGGAGAGGGCAACGCCGCCGCTCTCTCTCGAGTCTGGCAATGAACAATTTTGAAGAAGATACCGTTATTATGGCGCATGACGCAACGAATGGTATCGACAAGCCCGATATATTGGACGATAAATAATGTTGCGACGTAAAATCAATGAATCGGTGCCCGGCTCTCCTTTCCGTTTCGCGTATTTGTTTTGCCGGACAATATTAGCTCCGAAAAAGTCCGCAAAAACACGCGAACACGCGAAATAAATATAAACGGGCGCGCGGGAGAAAAAAAGTTCGCCCCTGTGAAGATATATTACGGAGAGCCTTTTATTAGTCCCTACCGAATTACACCGAGACTATTGCTCTCCGCGTCACAATTTCTACCGCGCACCTGCTGCCCCGTCGATCCGTCAAAGCTCGTGCAACGTTTTATAAAAATACGATTTTGAAAAATTTAATGTACACTGGTACACTGTTGTCTCAAGACTTTTATCGGTAAAAAAATATCGACTGATTAAATAATTTCCTCCAATTTTGGCAATATTTATTATTGGGATTCAATAGAACTTTGAAGCGTTTGTAAACCTATTCCATTATTCTTATCTCTATATCCTCGAAGTGAGTTACGATTCGAAAGAGTGGAAGTGTAATATCCTTTTTCGAATCTTTCGATCGAAATTTTACCTTTCAAATAATTAAAATTCTAGCGATTTTATGAATGAATCGAGGAGAGATCAGATTAGGCAATTACTAAAAAAATAAAGAGGTGAAAAAAAAAAGGAAGGAGGAAAAATATAAAAGATATCGCGGTCGTTGGATCATAGGAATGTTTCTGGCAGCTTAGGTTGGAAGGTCTAGGTACGTGTTCGCAGTTTGACGGAATGTTATTGCGGCCATAATCGCAGGCGCCAACAGGTGCGAGCTTGCACAAGCCTACACGTGAATGTGTGTACGTAAGCTGGGCAGGAGTGTATCGGTGGCTCTGTATACACCTATATTACTGCCATAGGGCAATAAAGACCCCATCCCTATAATCTGTGGCGGAAACAATAACTAAACAGCCGGCAAAGCCGGCCAACCGGTACTGACCCAGTACCAGTCGTTCATAATGCTAATGGCCGCTCGGTTGTCAATATTTTGACAGGAAATTAAGATGTGTCGGTTTCACCTCGATGCCCGGTTGGCTTAACTACCCCGTGCCCCGATTTTCTCTCTCTTAAAACTAATCGTAAAGTAAAACACTGATACTGGAAAATACCAATTTCAAGCTAAATTTTTTACACGAATAACAAATATATCTTCTTAACCTGTTATGTATCGATTTTACGAGAGGAAAAAAGGATAAACTTTCTGCTCTCTTTCTTTTCTTTTCTTCAAATTTCAACCCTCGAAAATCGCATCA
Organism: Apis cerana; assembly: GCF_029169275.1. Classification (NCBI taxonomy): domain Eukaryota; kingdom Metazoa; phylum Arthropoda; class Insecta; order Hymenoptera; family Apidae; genus Apis; species Apis cerana. The sequence continues at coordinate 4,053,762 of NC_083867.1, read as the reverse complement.
CTTATAAAACGAGTCGATATTTAGAGATATACAAACGTCCCCTGATACGAAAACGCGTATCGCATCGCGTATGGCAGCAATGGAGAGTTACGTAAGGGAGATAGCATCGATCAAGGCGCGCATAGACTGTCAAGAAGCGAAGTGGGACGCGCAGTTATCGCGGAGCTTTCGACTTTCTTCGAGAGGAGGTTGATCGATGTCGCGTATCAAGGGACCCCGTGGATAACGCTTCCGGCAACATCGTGAAATAATCGCCGATTACTTTTCGGCGGTGCTTTCGCGAGGAGACGGGCTCGCGAGTGAAAGTCAATGTCGCGGTTACGCGATTCCGACACGCGTCCTCCACCACCTCGTAGATTTTCATTCGGCACAGATCGTATAGCGCACGTCGAATCTTGATCGCTGGTTAGCTATTGAAGTCACGAGTCCCCGTAGTTTAGATCGGTGTGATCGCAGCATATATTATCGTGATAGGGTACAGGCTTAGATTTATCGATCTCTCGGAAACGGAGCTCGCATTTCTCGTCTTGGAATATCCTCTCCAATTTTTTTTTCTTTCTTTTTCCGCGGTTCCATTTTTCTCGCTCGATTTTTTTTAATCTTCTAGATTTTAATTTAACGTTTGAGAAAAAATAAAGATTGGCGGTTGAGAGTTCGATAAGAAAGATAAAAATATCTCGATTTTTTTTGTTTTTATTAATTATTATAGAATTCTTCGTTCGAAAGTAATCGATATTTTACCAGGCACAAAAAATAATTGGTGAAAATTATGACAGGAGCAAATGTTTGAAATATTCTAAATCGAGTCAAAAAAAAAGCAAAAAAACATTTTGATGAATTCAATACACCGTGACACCGGATATCAGAGATTACTTATTCGAGAAGATAATCGTCGTTCCATTAATGCAGATTAACGAAAAAAAAAAAAAATTCCAAAAATTTCCTAACGAAGGCGAATACTCTTCGTTCCCAACATTCTGGCATACCTTCGAGTGCCAAAGAAAGAGTTGCATTCGAAAGTTCCTAATTTATTCGCCTCCGATTGCTCCAATCTCGAATCCAATATACATCAATACCGACGCATAACATTCCTAAAAAAAAAAAAGAGCGAATTTTCGAAAAATTAAGAAACCTGAGTTACAAAAAAATAAAAAAAAAGAGACGAAAAATTAAAGAGATAGTTCCACGAAATAATTCGTTTAACCGAAGAAAGAATTCCTAATTTTCTTAAGAAACACGGTTAGCCGGTCGTGCGCGCGCGCGCGTGCCCCCCACACACACACACACCTTGTACACACGCAGGGAGAGAGAGGATGCGGCGTATCTCCCGTCTCGATCTACTTCCTTATCGCAGCGAAATTGTCCTGGCCGTCGTGGCAGGTCCCTTCCTTCTCCCTCGAGGAACAGGGAGGAAAGGGAGGCCAACAGAGGGTGGAAGATGGTTGGAGAGGGGGGGAGGTCGTACATTACCGCGCACGAAAAAAGACCATCCACGGGACGTTTAATTTCCGAAGCCCTTCCGCCGCCTCCATTCAAGGCGAATCCACGGCCGGGGCATGAATCCCGTCATTCAGCCGCCTTCCACCCCCCTTTTCCATCTTCAGACTTACGAGGATGAAAGGCGTAATCTTTCTCCTCGATATCGTTCGACACCGAGAAGAAGACATCCTCGAGTCGGACTGATTCGGAGGGATCGAGATTCCGGCCCGTGATTAGATTGGTTTAATATAAATTTATAATTGAAAAGGAGTAGTGGTGGGCACGAAGAAGGAAATGTATATTTTTTTAAATTGTGAAAGGAATAACGCACCCGTTAATCCGGAGTTAAATTTGACACACTTTGAAAATAACGAACGCAGCATTGGGACGCGAAGGTTTAATAACGCGAAAAAATAATTTCTCGTGGGAGCCGCGCGATTAATTTTGAAAATTAAACCGCGTATAGGCAATTTTTACGCGGGCGGCTTTCAAGTTTGACACACTTTCGAGACGGGTATTTATAACGTGCGAGTCCATATTGCATTGGAACGAAGGGTTAATGTAAGAGAATAATTTCTCACGAGAATACGCGGTTAATTTATCCACCTGCGCCGGCCTGGGCGCTTTCACCGTGATCTCATCGGCAGTCAGGGTGGACGGGCGCTAAACCATTCGCGACACGTCGTAGCGGCCGATGAATGGTATTTCCTGGTAGGAAGAGAGGAGTATCTCCTTAGTACACGGCCGGATCGTGTAAATCTTCGACTAATTCGGTAAACAGCGGACGTCTTGGATCGGGCCCCAGCTGGTCCCTCGCCGTTAAACAGCCCGTAAAGAAAGCGCGACAACAATTATTCCCCTTGCGCCTACGCGCAATCAAGCTAATCCCGTGAAACGACGAAGAAAGCCTCTCGCCGCCTTTTCCGACTTATGCGCATATTTGTCGAGGGTTGTTGCTCGAACAAGTTGAACCCTCGAGGGGGTCTTCCCGTTAAACTCGTAAATTCCCCGATATTTGTGCCCGATTCGAGAAATCTTTCTTTACTTGATCTCAAGTAAAGTCTTTTGGCATTTGTAAAAATATATTCCGAAGATGGAAATAAAATTAATATCTCCGAAAGAGAAACTTTGTAACCGAAACGAGATCCAGCGAGCAAATCCAATCCAACGAATTAATTGTCAATAGAAATTCCAACGTTGCATCAATAATTGGCTATATTACGTAGGTACGCACGAAATATCGATATATTCGCATCTTTGAATTCTGGAGATGAAAGTAAAATTTATACCCATATTTAAAATCCAAAACCGAAACGAGATCATATCCAGCGAGCAAATCCGAAGAAATGCATACATCACAGCCGAGGAGGAGACCGAGTATCGATATTACGGGGCAAGGACGGAGAAACGAGGAACAATAAAACGCCGACGCATGCTATAACCTATCCCTCCCCCGTATAAAGTATGATCGCGGCATATTTATTTTCCGTGCCATTTAATAGCCGGCTCGCCGCGACAAGACAATCACGCGAGTTTGGAAAATCGTCGGGCTAACTTAACGGCCCTATAAAATTCAGGACCGAGGGGCGAGGGGTCGCTGCCACGCGTGTGTGCGCCTCCCCACCTCTCCTCCCTCCAACGTTCCTTCTAACCCAGCGGCGGGACACTTCTTCCGCCACGTATATCCTCATTTGGACGGCGTTGTTTTACAACTCGACTCTCGTTTCGCAAACCGCTAAATGTGATGGATGCCTGCAACTACTTGTGCCCGGCCGCAAATCATAAAAAAGCGTGAGCGGTAAAGCTGCACGCGGCCTAGGACTTAAACGCCCTCTACGTCTCTCGTCTCTGTCCCACTCGCACTTGTTATTACTCGGTGAAATATATCGCGTTGCGCGACGCGCCTCCCAGTTTGAGATATTTCGCGGCGTGCGTGGATTCTCGCCGATTAATTAAACAGGGATAGGGGGAAAAATGGCGGCGATTTCGGTGATGGTGTTTCGATTCTTCGTAAGAGTTTTCTTCGATGGGTTATTATACGAAGTCGTGTCATTCGGGAAACACGACGATGCAGAGTAATTTATTGAAAATTGAAAACGTGCTGGGAGAAAATATCGTATAATTATCGGAGAGAGGGGGGAACGTAAGTGTTTCGGGGTTTTAAAAAGAAGCGTCGATACCCCTTGGAAATTTATCGTTGGAATTTATTATTTCACCGTCCGCTTGCGAGAAGTGCTCTCGAGAGTATTCCAGTGCGTGAAACGTCATTTCGCTGGGGAAGAAAGCGAGATTTGTGGTTTCGCGCGCGACTCGCTCTCGAGAGTCGGTCAAGGAAAATGAATGGCGCCTCTCTGATCCCCGGCCCGCTTTGCTATTTAACGTGGATTAACATTTCGCACGAGAACGACAAACTTTGACGACGCGGGCCGAGTTCTCGGTAATCCTAGCCGCGCGAGCTGATTTATCGGCCGGATAAATATAACTTTCCCTTGGGTGGCTCGTTCGAACTTCCGTCTTCGACGAATCTGGACGCTGAGACTTTATCGTTTCGTGCCGTCAATTTTTCCAAACTTTTCCAATCGTCTCTACGTGCCAACACTCGATAAATACGTGTTTTTGCCCGTGGAAAAATAATTAACAATTAAAAATATATCGCCTCGCAAGATTGACGTAAATATTCTCATTTATTTTCCCAATTCGTAAATCGGAAGTCGCACTGTAGATAAAGCCACGAAAAAGGAGGAAATTTCTCGAAGACGATACGGAGAGGACGGGAGGAGGGGGGCCAAGTTTACGCGGTCGAGATAAATTTCGAGGTGGCTGCGTAATACCGCCCTGGGATCAGCGAGATCCCTAATGAATCTGGCGTGAAGGGCCCTCGGACCTCGGCCACTTTTGAACAGGGTGCGCAGCTAGAAACTTTGCCGCGCGGTAGCTAAGACTTGGCCTCGAGTTTGCAACGAGCCGAGGATACCTTGCAAGGGCATCTTCCTGCCGACTTACGACCGTTCGCAATTACCCACACTTACAACCGTGGGGAAAGCTTTACGGATTCCGCGGTCCACACCGCGTTCCATCGGCCCAAGTATTCGCCGACTTACTGCTATTCTTGTGAAAAAGCTCGAACCGCGTAAATAACAGAGAGAGAGAGAGGTTTGTGCGGATGGATTCGCCCTTTTTGCTGATAGCAATGAAAAACTACTACAGGCTCGTGAGCGTGTTTTTTTTTTTGCATATTTCTGTGATTTGTATATTTAAAAATTTTTACGCGATTTCTGGAAGGATTTATGTTCCTGAAATATTATTGTAGCACAAACTGTTTTTGTAATTAGACGCGCGTTTGTCGTTACGTTGTATTTAACAAGTGTGAAGAAATTGTTTCTTAAATTTTTTAGTTTAAGTTAAATCGAAATGTACTTTAAGAGATAAGGAAGGAATATATAAATATTGAGATACATTCGAAAAATGGCGATATATTCTTGATAAAGCGTTTTGTTCAAGTTTCAGTTCATAGATGAAGTGAAACTTGCGGGTTAAACGTAAAAGGAGGGACGATAATAGCCTGGAGTGGAGCAACTTTTGCCGACATTTTGTCGTCCACTCAACGTAGTTACAGTTACAATATTCTCGTTGACCGGGTCCATTTCGACCATGATGGCCGTGATACGGTCGCGTTACGGTTCACCGAGCGATTCGACGACGGGACCCCGAAGTCTCTTCGTGGTCCGGCCGCGGATGCAACCGCAACCAGTCGTTAATATGCACTCGTCGGTTGTTAATCTCCGTGAACCTCCGCCTCACTTTCTTTCACGGAGAAAAACTTTCATCGTTGCATCGATCTAAAGTCGATTTTTCTTGAGGAATAATTAATTAGCGAGATAATTCTTTGATGGCTATTTATTGCAGTGGATTATTGCAGAATTTTTGTCAAAGTATAAAAATATACGTGTTACGAAACCGAAGAACAAAGTCATATTTCAAACGATTATTTTTTCCTGGATGTATTTTTAAATCTCTATTTAAGCTTCTGAACAAGTTTTCAACGAATTTGAAAAATTAGAAAAACAAGATTTAAAAATATAGAACGGTAAAGATTCTTAAATTCCCTGCATTCGATTAACGAGACTAGGCACGCTCGAAACGTTAATTCGGCCATCTGCCGGAAGAAATTCGCACGTACACACGCGTGCGATCCACGGATCATGGAAAAACCGTTCCACCATGGCCGTGCAACGGCTAGTATAATTTCGTTTGCACGGGTGCCGGCTCGAGCGACACCGGTACGGAATAATAGCGCATTGCGACCGATAGATCAATTCGAGCACGCCGAGTTAATGATTAGCTCTCTCGGTTCTTGGCAATTTATCGGCGGACACTGGTATACACGCATACCGCCACGCCAGAAGTGACTTCGATAGTTAATTCGTAGATAAGCACACATTGAAAATGACGGATCGCTCGCCCAATAGTGCGAAACGAACGCTCGAGAGAGTTTCGCGGGCATAAATAAAGGTGGCGGGCCTGTAGAATCTCAAAGTTCTCGAAGTATGGCGAACGTACGACGACGACGGTTACAAAGGCGACGACGACGTTATTCGTTTGGGTAGATAGGTGTGGTATATGCTACGAGATATCGTGTATGTAACCGGTGATACGATCCAATAGAAGATGAATTTATGTGTGAAAATAAATCGAAGATGAGAAATGAAATTTTCTCGTTCTAAGCTTCGTTTTCGGATGAATCGAGTTTGGAAACTTTTCGAGTAGAATTGGCTATTAACCGAATGGATTGGGCGAGTGAATTATTGTGATAGTGAATTGTGGAATAAAGTTCTTGTTACGGAAAAATTAATTTTTGGGAAAATCGAATTTGAAAATTCGTATTATACGATTTCCCGAATGCGTATATATTAAATCTCAATTTTCTTATAATTTTCTCGTAAAAAAAAAAAAAAAGACTCGGGATAAAACTTGTTTTTATAAATTTTCATACATAGAATAATAATTTTACGTATATTTGAAAAATATTCAATTTTTATTTATTCCAACGACTCGAACGAAAAAAATATTCTTCATTTTATATTTATACGTAGAATTACATCCAGATTGTACCACTGGTTACATGACACCCTGTATATTCCACGACAACGTGGCCATGAGAGTCTTCAACCCCCTTTCTCTCTCTCTCTCTCCTCCCACTTACTCCACATCCGAAGACACGTTCAAGTACGCGAGATAGCGAGAAGAGGGAAAGGAAGGAGGAAAGAACGATCAGAAACCGTGAAAAACAGAGAAAGAGGGTAGAAAGTTCTTCTCTCTGGACACACGGGCCCGACGCATACGTAGCCATGGTATCCAGGTATGGCGTAGTGGCGAGGCGGCGTGTTGGTAGCGATAAATCATGGGTTACCACATTGTAGCCCAGTAAATCATCGGACGCGGGGAACGCGAGAGCTTCCCAGCGTGAAATGAAACGAATTCATCTCTGTCAACCCCCACTACCTCTCTCCGCCTCCCCTCTATCCGCCTCTCTTTCTATACCGCTCTCTTTCTCCCATTCGCGCACCGCGCTTCGCCATAATACTTCTCGCTTGCTCGAATCCCTTTCTCTCCAACCGTGTTCTCTCGTTTCACCTCATCCACTACCACCATCCCCTCGAATCCACCGCCCACAACCACCCCTCCACCCTCACTCCGCCTCGTGTGTTTTCTATCCTTCGCACGCAACCGGATAGAATGGATACATCTATCTTTCTCGAACTGTGTACGGGAACGAAGCGTCGGTCAGGCACATATTTACCTTACCGGTCGTACATAATACGCGCTTCCACGTACAATCGTCACGCTTTCTTTTAACACGGAATCGTTGTTCAGTCTTTCTCGCGCGATTCTTTCGTCTTCTTCCATCAAATTCTCCGTTTTTTTTTTCTTTTTTTGATGATATTCCACATACGTACAATCGTTATTTTCACGTGGAATCATCCAATCTTTCGTCTCGCTCTTGTTTCGTTTGACGCTATAGGTTTCTTGGCCATCGAAATGGAGTGGTTCCATTATTCTTCTCGAAACTATTCTCTCGGCCCCGATACTCGATTATCTTCGTTTTCATTTTCGAGGTTTATTAAATTTATCGCGGTCTCACTATCCCCGCTATTCTCACTATTCTCGCACGATTCCGGAGGAATATCGGGGAACGATAGTCGATCCAATGTAATCGGCTGCACTGTTTCAATTTCGTGTATTGTTCTTTAATACGTTTCATAAATCAGACGACATTTTGCACATCCCTCTGGACATGACTAAAGACGCTACCGTGTCGAATCAACTGTATTCGAAACTGTATTCGTTGGTAGACGTCGAGTATGAGGGGCCAAAGGTCAACCCTTGCATCTCTTTTGTGCATCCCAACCCCTTTCCATTGGTTCTGCAAAAGACAAGACTAACCCTAGGCCATGGATGACGAAACTTTATTACGTGCAGCGTGCCAGAAATGAAAAATATCTTCAATATGATAAATATATAAAAAAAAAATTACAACGAAGTACAACTAAAGTAATAACGTTTATTATTTTATTGTTTTTATACTAATTATTAAAATAACCCAAACAGGAACATCGAAGGGAAACTCGATCGACGGAAAAACGATCCTGTTTACCGCGTCTACTCAGGAAGCCGGCTCGTTTTCTCGACTCATCGGTCACCACTGTTTACTCACCAAGATGATCGAGAGAGGGATCCTCGTATAATACCTAGAGAGCCGTGGAGAGGAAGAGGCAGAAGTAAGGGTGGCGACTACGGGCGAGGAGGAGGAAAAGGGATGAGGAAAGGGAAAAGTTGGAGTACCCGGTGGGACGAGGCGAGAGGAGTATCGGACGAGTCACAAGGGGTTGAGGATGGCGGGGGCGCGGCTGCGTCTGAGCTGCTCGCGATCTATGGCTCTCCTTTCTGGCCCACCCCACCCCTCTGCACCCCCTTCCCCGCGGCCGGTCTCTAGCTTGGAAGCAATTTTTTTGTTCCTGGCCCGGTTGTATCAAATTACGATAAATATTGCGGTGGCGACGTGCAGCTCCCCCCTCCACACCGTCGCATCGGCTACGTCGCCGTCCCGGCAAAGACTTAACGTCGGAAGAAAAATCAACACGCTCGGAAGGCGTTCCTTCACGGAATGGGCGGATATTCGATGCGTAGAGGAAATGATGAACAAACCGTGGATGTCAAATTAATTATAACATAGGTATAAAGCTCGAAGTTTGTAAATATTTAAAGTGTGAATAATTTGAATTTGATTTAAGGGAGAATTAAAGTAAAGTTTCTCCGTAGAATGGGCGGATACGCGAAAAAGGATATGTAAAGGTGAGCTATAATCTGCTGTAATTTTTAATTTTTAAATTTTTCTAGGTTCATATTTATTTACGAAATATATATTTCAGAAATATATAATACTTGTTGCAGCTTCTTACGGAGTTAATCAATTATTTGCTGTAAAATTTTCCAACAATATACCGTAATATTTGAAATATCGTTCAGTATCTGGCCATTTTGATCGTTAATTGCACTTGAATTTGATTAAAGCATAAAAATTAATATTTATTAACCGATTTATAAAATGTACTTATAATTCCAAATAACTCAAAAAATCAACAAATATTAGACGATGTATTTCATCGTCAATTCATTTTTAATTTCCACGCTTTATTCGAATTCAAGTACATTCATGAGGCCCGATAAAAAATTGTCCGGATACTTATGAACCACTACAAGTACCGTGCTCCTATTTTTTTTTTTTCTCGTTTCACTTTTTATTTCCACTTTTTCTCCCTTTTCTTCCTTTTTTTTCCCCCATTCTGCCAGCACTTTGGAAGTTTAATTCGACGGGGAGGGGGCGCGAGTTTGAGGCTGATACCGAAATTGCGCTCCGTTACATCGTAAATTTCGCGATAAATCCTGCGCGGCCGCGTGCACCGGCTACGCGGAAACGCGCCGCTCTGTTTGGACGAGCGCGGTGGAAATTGTTGCTGACGACGACAAATATTTCGCGCGCTCGTATTTTCGCCTATAATTCTGTTTGATTTAATCGCTCGCGGTGGCAGCTTTCGATTTTTCCGATCAGGATATTACTGATTTACGACACTCTGCAAGGGTGCAAGGCGTCTTCGAGGTGGAAGAAAGCGGAGAAATTGTTGACCTAATAGATCTTAATTAGCATCCGATGGATCCTAAAGCATAGGCGGTATTTATCATTCTCAATTAAACTCTACTCGTGCGTGATAAACGACGCTGTGGGTCCTCGTTCGTTAGCATCGTGGAATAATATGAATCGTATGGATACGTGGGAGCGTGTCAATTTTATTTCACGCGCATTTCTTTCGTGTAATTCGAGAAATCGATTAGTCATGGGAAAGATGCTCAAATGATTTCGCGCGATTTGGAATGGAAGTTTCATAAGAAATAAATGAGATAAGTAAATTAAAGAATAAAAAAAAATAAGGCTAAATTTTAATTCCATGATTATACGGTTAATAATTAATTTTTAAATAATAAAGTATTAATTTTTTCGATGTTTTAAAAGTTTTATTAAATATAAGTTAAATTAAAATTATTAATAATTTAAATTATTTCATTTATACGATTAATATATTACAAATATAACGAATAAATAATGTGAAATCGAAAAGATATAAGAAATACGAGAATAAATGTAAATATTACAGGCAGAACGAGCACCGAGCTAAAGCGACATATAAACATATTTACTTCCACTTAATTGGTTCGTGGAAAAGTATTAAAGTCGACAATATTCGTAACCTCGAGTTCAGTTACCGTTTGGATACCGAAGGAGAACGACGCGCGCGATAACTTCCAACGCGTATAACGTAAGTTTTTCGTCTTTTACGTTATATTTTAATATATCGTTTAATAATTTTTTTATTCGAGTTAAATAATTAATTCAAATAGAATAAATTGAAAACTTTCGACTTTTTTCCATTATTTGGCGATATTTATTGCCGTACAGCGTAATAAATATGATGTTTATGTTTCGAATATTTTATGTTGCACAATAATTGTTTGTAATTCAATATAATAATCGATTTTTATGAAGAAATATACACATCTATTTATATTTTTCGTAAATTTATTGTATATTGATGCGTTTATCGAAAAAAAGAAGGAATATTATAAATTCTTAGCACGACGTGTAACATAACCTAACAATATTTAACGCACCTATGACTATTGCTAAAAAAGCATCGATAAAATTTTATTTGATCGATGAAATGATTAAAAATGTTTCGACGATATAATAGAATGACGAATAAAATAATAAATAATTATCAATACGAAGGAAATCACGTCATTAATCAAAGGTCATTAGCTAACAAAAGAAATATAATTTCCAATGAGACCGCTATAATACTTTTCTCTCGATTTTTCCATCGAAAGATAAATTTCCAATTCACAATCGAAACTCAATCATCTAAAAAGTAATCACGAGGCGAATAATTTCACAAACATCTCGACCCAATTTTGTTGTTCGAGTGCGTAAAAATACCGTCCAAACCGAATCGTTTGTCTTTCCATTGAAAAAACAAAATCGTCTCGCAATCGCATCACGGAGGAGGAGTTTCCTTAATTCACCAGGGGGGAAAGGGAGGGATTTCTTCGGTGGGGGATATAACGCACGACTGCGATTAATCCGCGGCGGAAGATCATTGGTCACTGGGCTAGCAAGAATGCAAGGAAAGTAGTGCACTAATTAGGAGTCACCTCCATTCGTTCTTTTATTTAATCAGTGCAGCGAAATACGGGGAGCAGGGGGAGGGGAAGGAGGAAAGAACGACGAGAAGGAGGTTTCTCGCGTTGCGGTGGCAGACTATTACGGGGACTCCCACATAAATTGGATTGTCGCTCGGTCCAAATGTATGTAGCGATAAATCCAGCGGGCAAAAATAATGGCGACTCATTTTGTAAATGGCGTAAAACTTAAAATTGTGCCGGCCTCAGGGGGGGAGGTGTTTTATGGACGGGGTGACAGTGTCGCCGCTCTATCGGTATCAGCCGGCTTAGAAAAAGAGATAGATTGAGCGCTGGGTGAATAGAATTGGTTACGTGAGCAAAAGAAAAGAGATTGCAACGGGGCTAGGAGAGAAAGAGAGAGTGTCTTACCGTCTAACACCGATAAACCGTTTCCTTCCCTTTAGAGACTGTACTCCGTCTTCCATGGTATTTTGGGGATGTTTTCGAGAAAGTGTACGGTTTTTTTCGTGAATGAATGAACTTGACAATTTTTACTTCGATGTATTATTTGACAAGTTTTGTGTGGAAAAAATAAAGGTATAAATTTTAAGAGAGAATTGGGGGATAACGAAGTTTTAATTCCAATTTTTATGATTATTAAAGGATATATATATATATATATATTTTTTGTGGAAGTAAATAACAGGACACGCTAAAGTAATCAACTTTAATAATACATGAATTATTTGACTTTTGATTAGATTAAGCGCTTTAGCAGGAAAATTAAAAAATTCTCCCACAAACTCGGATTTTTCGTATTTATTCCGAATCTTTTGTTAATTTATCATATTTATATTCGTATTATTTATAATACGAATATAATATACAATATAAATAAAATAAACTAAAATACGGTAAAATATACAAACGTAACAAAATTCGCAATTTATCTCTTTGTTTCAGGAATCAAATCTAGGGGGAGGTATCATTCCAACCCTCTCCTCCTATTCCATCACCACCTTCTTCATCCTGCACACGGAAAGACAAAATCCCCAAACCCCTTCATCTTCATTTACCAATGAACCAACATTGATCCTCGTTCCTCTTATTGTCGCGAGACGGTGCTAACTTAAACCAAGGGATGGCGCACCCTTTATTTATCGAACGGCCGAACACAGTCGAGGAGAAGGTGACTTTCTTTCCTTTCATTTTTCTCGAATCTCGTCTCCCCTCCCCTCCCCTTCGAAGAAAAGGAACCCCTGGAAAGGTGTTTGGAGGGGAGAGCCGCGGAGAGAAATCGAATTCGGATAAGGAGGAGACGGCAATTCCGTTTCGTGAAGTAATAAAAGAGCTGGTGGCATAAGAAGCACGCGCCACGTAGATAGATAGGAAATCTAATTCGTGGCGGAGGGATGGATCATCCCTCGGTGTATTATTTATACGGGGGTCGAAATTGGTGGTCGAGCACGCCAGGCACGCTCCTACGCCATCCTGCCATGCCAGAGGAGTTGGCGGCCGTTATTTTCCACCCTTTTCGGCGGGAAAATTTCATATATGGAATGCCGCGCGGCCGACAACATTCTTTAAATTAATATACTGCCTTACAACCGTGAAACGAGGTATGAACGTAATAGGTTAATATCTTCTCGCGCCTTGGTTTCGTGACTCTATTTTGCCCGAGTTATTACTCGGCCACGGTTGATTTATACGCGTGCCCGATGCAGGAGTGATTATTGGCGTTAATTTACGCGCGGTGATAGGAGAGTCTTCGTTGAGACGTTTTCCTGAATTACGTTAAATTTTAAGAAAAATTCTCAAAGATAGTTGCGCGAATATTTTTAAAACACTTGTAATCCATTCAACTTGTCAGAATTGCCTCCTCCCAAGATTCGGATACGATATAATAATCTTGCAACAATTTTTTAAAATTTCCAAAATTCACAACGGGCCTTGGAAAAAATTTCCGAAAATTTCTGTGTTCAATCACGAATCCGTCCTATTTCTCTTCGAAGAGATAAAAAAAAAAAGGCCGAAAGAAGAAGTCGAAGAAATCGATCCAAAATCACAGGTTGGAGAGATGGTGTAAAACGAGGGAGGGGGAGAGCTGATCGAAAGCCAATAATTGGGATAAACCCGTCCCAGGCCGGCAGTTTCCGGGTGAGGATCTCGTTTCACGGCTCGATTCTGTCACGAACCGAGCAACGAGTTTCGGGACCGCATTCTCGCCTAAGGGATAACTAGAAAACTTCTTTTTCCCCGTCCAGACCCCCCCTCCCCCTCCCCCTCCCGCGCCAAACACTTACCCCCTTAACCTTATCCCTTACACCGGTCGCATATACGTGGAGGAGGGGAGGAGACGAGAGGAGAGAGAGAGAGAAGGGGAGGGATATTCCTCGCGAAGCAAGGACGTGTTCACCCAAATGCGCTGTTAAAATTTTAGACACAATCTTACCATTTGTCTTGCGGGACCTGGGAATAAATCTCTGCCGGCTCAGGCGGACTAAGAAAAACGCCTCGCCCAATGTTACTACTTCGTGCGCGCGCGCGCGCGCCATGTCCGTGTGGATCAAGCTTGGCCCCCATTGCTCGTTTCAGTACCTATGTACGCGTCACACTCTTGCGCAAAATTGGACTGTCGATCATTGTCGAAATTAACATCGTCAAATGCGTTGAATGTGAAAGTAATACAAAGAAAGTCGAATTGGTCTTTCACCTTTGGCAAAATTAAAATTTGAGTTATTTCAAATATCACGATGATTTTTATGCTATCAAGAATGGAGAGTATACATACGCGTATGAGGTCCTTTACTGAGCTTCCCCCCCTTTTCCACCGCCCTTCTCTTCACTGGAACACCCCTTGCGAGTCACCCTTCTATGCTCCGTCGATAAATCGTAATATTCGTATTAACATTCCTCGCGCTTCTTTCCACGTTACGCTCCACCCCGCCACGATGGACGACCCGTCCGACCCACCCAGCACTGCAAAAACTTTCCGATATGAGCGTGGGTGGCGCGTGGTTTCGCGCGAGGTAAGCAAACGCGAAGGGAGGAAGAGGGTTGGTTGGAGGAATTGGCCCCGCGATAAGACACGAGAATCGTTCAATAACGGGGACCTGTTATTACGGGAGAGAAGTTTTCCTTTTTTTCTTCTCCTTCTTTTTTTCTTTTCCAGCGCGAAGAGAAGCACGAAGTTGGCTAAAACAGGCTGCGCGGCTCGAGCGAATATTTCATCCCGGTTGACGTTGCGCCGCGGTAAATCAGCCTCTGTGTTCTTGACTCGGTCCGTGCCTTCGATACCTCGATCCCAGCATGCGGGATTTCGCACTTTTTTGCGGGAGGGAGGGTTATATCTGAAGAAGTCGAGAAGTCGAAGGAGAATTAATTCTTGAGGGGTCTGGAAGATGTTTCTTCGTTCTTCTCGCCATTTTTTCTTTTTTTGGTGTTTTTTCCTCTGGTAACGTGCGCAATAGTGTATAATTATCATTATTATCGCGCGAATATTTCTTTGATTCTTCAATTGAGAAGAATTATTTTCGCACGAAAAAACGACGACGATCTCTATTTAGACTTCGATGCATTAGTATAGAATCCTAGAGAATTATAAACGTATCGATATAATATAAAGATTTTTTTTCATTTCTCGTAATATTCGAGTAGTATAGAATACATTAATATTATATCGAAACAATTAATAGTATCGATTAATTTCATAAATAATTGTTACGATTTTGAATATTCGAATTATCTTCCACTACTGGCGAAGCGTCAGGTTTGTCAACAAAGCGTTCGAAGCGGGGATAGCCTCTTTTCGAGACTTTTTTCCATCGGTGAAACGCGATACGTAGCGTGAAATTAGTTTGAATATTTTTTTAAAACGATTCGTCTCCTCCGCGAGAATACTCCGTCGAAAAGAACGGAATCTGCAATTTTTCCTTCGTCTAATTCGTCTCCGCTCGAAAATATTCGAAATGGCAAAAGCATCGTAGCAAGCGAGCGTCTACCATTTCGGTGCGGTGCTTTATACGACGATAACTCAAGTAGGCGACGTCACAGCCGCTCGCGAACGATATTCTCTCCGTCGGTGAAGAGGCCCGTGGTAAAATATGCGTCTGCTATCTTATTCTTCACGCCGCTTCTTCTCGATGCAACGGCGAAACGAAAGAGACGCGGAAGAACGAAAACAAAGCGGAAGGGTGGGGATGGGGAGGGAAGGCGGTGGGGAGGGATAGGTGGTTACTCGGGCGCGCGCACCTCCCCTCCTTTCCTTCGAAATATCGTTATTGCCGGCCGACTTGCCGCGTTTCCACGGCTCGGAGTTACGATTATTATCGAAGCGGAGCAAGATGACCGCGAAATGCGGCAGCTGTCACATTACGGTTTCGACGGAAGATATCACGGAGAGACGGTTCGATGGTCACCGGCATGCCTCTCCGTCAATTCGTGGATGGTCCGCTTAAATATCTCGGAGTTTTCATCGGTTTTCTCGAGACGATACATGGTTATGCTTCTTTCCGAGAGGTCTCGGCAGACGTTGCTCGCGTATTTGAAACGAGATATCGTTAACAATCGCGAACATTTATCTATGCGGAAATGCGATAATTTTACTCGTGATCATTTTATTTGACGATATGAATTTTTATGTCGTGTAACTTTCTGCTGATTTATATTCAAAGCTCGAAGATCCATTGCAAATTAAATTTATGCAAGCATGATTATTTTTCAACAAGATGAATAATACATCTTCCACTTTATTTTTCTCTCTCTCTCGGTCATCGAAGAGAACTCGAACACTATTCTTCCACGATATATATGTATATATATATAGGTTACTTTGTAATAAAATAAAAAAATTTCACACAAATAAAAAAAAATACGTCACACACCTTGGTTTATTTTTCTCATTTCGAGCTTACTTCGCAGCCGTAATGCTGTAATTTGTTGAAGGGACGGGGAGGAGAGGGGGGTAGGTTAGACGTACCCTTTTATACCGGGCAACGACACAAGTCGGTTCTTCATGACGATGAAAGGGAGATTACTTCGCAGCGGAGTTGCTTTAGGAGAAGGGCGGAACGTGTTCTTGCATACATTTAAAATATTCTGCTTCGGATCCTCCTCGTAAACCCTGGAGAGAGCGCGGGGGGCTCTATGTACCCGATACACGCGGGCCGGCCGTAAGGGAAGTAATGTATGCGGTTCTGGTAATGCACTTAGGAAGATAAGAGTTTCCCCACTTATTCGGGGAATATTACCAGGCCTCTGGAAAAACCAACAGACGTTGCAGAAAGGACGAAATGCGCCCCTTCCGGTGGCTCGCGAGACACCGTCAACGCCGCGGAAAAGGTAATAGGGGCGGTTAGTTACCGGCAAAATATCTCTCTCTCTCTCCGACCGATTTAATTATCTCGATCCACGTGCGAATTTTTTCTTTTTCAACATCGTCCTTTCTCAATTTTCTTCAACGACGCGCATGATTATTTCAACGTGTATATTGAAATAATTACATTACAAATATATTACATTAATAATAAGAATATTATCAATTTAAATAATTTAAATAATTGTGTTTAAGGATACGTGTCGATTCGATGGTTGAAGGTATATAAACGTTCGTAAAACGTGTAGTCCGAGCCGATTAACGAGGCCTGTCGATTGAAGAGGCGCTACGCGCAGTCGCAGTGGTCGACGCGTGAATCCGTCATAACCTATCGCGAGGGAACGAACGCGAGGTCTCGAAACGGAAGGGAGGGGAAAAAAGAGGAAGAAGCGGTAGTAGAGCTTCATTATAAAGCCAGGATTCGCCGATAAAACAATGACAGAAGCGCAACACGCCGATAGTAAATCGAACGTATAAATTGCGCGGGGCTACGCTGAAATGTGGAGGGATCAGGCGACGGGATAAAGAGACGTGAATCGAACGAGGGAGGAGGAATGATCGGTAGTGTGGAACGACAGAGAGATAGAGAGAGAGAGAGAGAGATGGTCGAACACAGGAGATAGGGAGGAAAGGATCATGCACGCGCTAGAAACGATGAGGAGCGAGCGAGCGAGAGAGAGAGATAGAGGACGGGTAGGCCAGAGTAAGTGTTAGTGGCTCGTCGCTTCTCCATTTCAAGCCTAAGCGCGGCCATTCATCAGGATTTCGGCGCGCAGACGTGCTTTATTACTGCTCGGTCGAAATTGCTATCCTACGACTCCATTCCGGCCTGCGAGCTTGCATGCGCCGCTTCGAGCCTTCCCCCTCCCCTCCCCTCCGCTCTAGCTCCGTCCTCGTTCACGGTGCATCCTCCTCTCTCTCTCTCTCTCTCTCTCTGGGTAATGCGTTAGACGCTCGTATAAGGTTCAAGTCCGCTTCGTGGTCCGAAGTCTTGACGGAGTTAATCAGATTCTGGGTGCAATACGTTCCGGAGGGAAATCGGTGGAAAATTATGGACGTTTTGTGAAGTAATTGAACGGGTTACGATATGAAAGATATAATTTATTTATATACTTTAAATTAATCGAGAAATGATCGTTCCTTTTTTTTTCACCCACCCTCGTATACTTTTTCCTTTTTTCTTTTCTTTGCAGTTCGGAACGACTCGGAAGTTCGAATCGAATTCTCCTCGAAATCGAACGAATCTATATATATATATATATACACGAATAGGAAGGCGGACACGCGGTGTGTACAATACGAAGAAACGCACACGTGGACACGGAGAAAGAGGGAGGGAAGCTGGTTGGCCGGTGAAGCCCAATAAATCTGGTCATCCCGAATTGAGAATGTAAAATACATGCGGTTCGCATCTGCGCGAGCGTGCGCAGAGATTTATCAGTGCGCCGCTCTCGATGGGCAGGTACTGCCTCTAATTTATTCGTCTGTTTCATGGACTCCGGCCCTGATAGCGCGGCCGCCGTCTTAATTCGGTTCCCGATTTTCGCCGGGGCCGGTACCCCTCTCTTGTACTTTAATAATCTCCCGATGATATATACTACTTTTCCTGCGTGGTCGCGTCGGGGCCGATATCGACGCGCAGCTAAAGCGGTCGTGGGAGGAGGGGAGGGGGAGGGGCCACGCGCCCGATTCGCCGATATATTAATAAACCGACCGGTTCACGCCACCGAAATCCAGTTAATTGGATGCTAATATCTAGGTTAGATTCGTAGTGATAAAAATTTTCGTTGTGCGATATTTTTTTTTTTTTTTAAGTTAGAATATTAATTAGGTATCGGGTGTTTTTTTTAAAAAAGAAAACATTGATAAGGATAATTTTTTCGAATTGAAAGCGTAAGCGAAAATTGTAAGCGTCGAACACGGATGGAAAAATAAAGTTGCAATGTATAATGTAATAAAATGGATATGATTGGATGGATGAGGAAATGTTGGATGGTGTACACAACGGGTAGAGGTTAGAGAGGGCAGCTAGCACCTATACCGGTAACTTCTGAGCCTCTAAATCAGCCTCCGTGTCGTGATTCATGGAGGGCAACCCGTCTCTCCCCCCGCGCTTCAGTTCCTCTCAACCCTCTTCCACCCTTCCTTTCCTCTTACGACTCCTTCGGCAGTGACCTCCTGGACGACCCTTTTACCTCTCCACCTTCTACCTTCCCGCCAATCCAACGTCTTCCACACGCTTATCAAGATTGCGCCACTTTCGTTCCATCTATATTTTTTTTCTTTTTTTCCTTCCAAAGCAGAGCTGGTTAAGGATAAAGTTCAACCGCAAAATTCACTAGTTTTCGTCAAAAACGTGGCCTATGTTGGAGTACTTTTACTTTTCCCCCACGGAAATGGTGAATAATTTTGCACGGTTTTGTTCCAATACGGGCCGTACGGGACGACGCTCGATGCTCGATTAATTCTACGTGAAAATTCTGAATGGGTCGGTGAAGAATATATATTCGGAAGAGGCCGGTGCATCGTAGACACGGAAGACGAATGGGTAACCGTCCCTTCTTGATGCTCGATTAATTCCCGCCGCGACGGCTCGGTAAAGAATCTCGCGGTTCATTTCGATCATCATGCGCACATCGTAGACAAAGTTGCTAACGGGCAGCATTAAACCGTCCCGCCTTGAAACGTCTTTGACGAGTTTAACGCGACAACTGGTGAACATTGCCAGAACCACGGTCCCAGACGAATGATCCGGCTGACCGATCATAATCGAACACTCTGGTCACGAATGCTTGCGTACAGCCGAAGCGAAACGAAGCAGAAAGGCGACACGGTGAAATAAGTAAGTTAGCCAGGTGAATTTTGCCAGTGATAAATTCGTGGAGAATCGAATAGGATGTTTGGATCTTTGAACGATCTTCATTTCCTTTTCAAACAATTAAATCGAACATCTTTTTTTTCGCGACACGAGTGAAACGAATTTTTGGAAATAATTAATTTATAGAAACAGAGCGATGACAATCTACGAAGCTGCGTACATCTCGAGGGCCGATATTATTCTCTAAAGAATTGCCGCTTAACAATACAGATACGCGGTATTAGAAGTACAGAGCGGGTCGTGCACCTTCGTAAAATACATTCCCGTCCAGGGGAATCCCCTCGAGATATCTGTTGGAGAAGGCTATTTTCGAGCTCATTGAATAGACAGCCATGATTCTATGACCGCAGACCGTGCCAACTCCATTGTAGCGCCCTCTGCACACTTTATTCTCTCGTTCTCTCTCTTCTGTTCAACCTGCTCGTACATCTCGCGACCGGTACCTTTAACGTCAGACCACGTCGATATACGAGGTTCGATCAAAAAGTTACATAAAATTTTTATTCATTTCGAAGAATAATTTATTTTATATATATATATATATAATCGTTTCTTTTAATTTCCAAAATACCTGTGGAATAAGGTGAGGACGATATTTATAAAGTATTTTAAAATCAAGATCATTGAAATTAAATCTTGTAAACTTTATGAAAAAACTTCATCTCAACTTTGATCAGAAACAATGAGATGAAGTTTTATACTTTCTCGTGTTATGCGGTGTACTTTTCAGACATCTTCATTCTTAGCTTCATTATTTTTCCGTAATTTTTTTCTTTTACGAAACGTTTCCCTGGACACATCGAAGTTTCATAATTTCTCCAGAATTCGATCGTTGAATAAATAAATTTTAATTCCCTTCTATATTGTCGTCCATAATTATCTTCCTCGTCAATGTCGCATTGTCTAATCTTTTCGAGAAAGCATAGAATACATGCAAATAACGCCTCGATCCGCACGGTGAACACGAAGCAAATAATTCACTGGTCTAAATAATACGTAATCGTTATTAACGATGGGCTGATTTAACACCGCCCCGACACGGTATACAAACTCACCTGGCAATAATACCAGGGATGCGTGGATAACTCTCCTCCGGTCGTTTCAATTAATTATCATAATTAGTATTAATTGACTAATAAAAAGCCGAGCGCAGAATGATCGAGTCGAGTATGAAGAACCACTTAATCGATCCTAGAAGACTTTTTTATCAGAATAGTTCCGATACATCATAATATTAGATATCCAATAAGAATATTTTTTTCTTCAAAACGAATACAAATAATTCAATTATATTCGTAATTTACGAAGAAATTTATATAATCTCAAAAAAATATGTAAAGAAGAAAAGAAATTGCTCTTTTTATTCGTCTAAACAGTTTACGTATATCACTGCTTCGAATTTGTAACCGATATTCAACTCGGCGAAAATTACCGAAAAGAGTTCGACCATCATCGGCAAACTTCGGCTTAATAAAAACGACGCAAGCGCAATAGAACACTAGCCAGTAGCTCGCGTATTCTTACGAAAGTAATACACGAAAATAGATCAAAATTTAGAATTTTTGTTTTAATAAAAAATGTTATCGACTCTAAATTCTATTCTAAACAATTAAAAAATCGATCTCGATTTATGTTAACGATCGTCTCGTTTCGATTGTCGGTTTAATCGAAGAAACGAATCACGATGGGACTTTGAACAGGGTCGAGCATCGTTTGGGATAGGCGACAGATCAATTAAAGTTCGCGAGACAAGTCGCGCCATTGGTAACGGACGATAATTTAACTCGGTGACAAATAATAGAAGCCTAGATGATCGATTCGATCAAATTGTGCGACCAGAGGACTGAATTTTGAAGCGGACTGTAGACTACATTCTTGCCGCGGCAAATAAAACGAGCCGACGAAGACAACATTATTACGGAGCGCTGCCAGCCATTGCTCATGCCCCGTTTCCTTGCGTATTTCCATCCTTATACGTATACGCAGGCATATACAATCGAGGTCTGTACGCCCACACATAGTCCTCGCGATACGCATCGCGCGTTCTCCTACACGCGAGAGGAGTCGCGAGTGAACACTGCATAAACAGGCGTCTTCACAAGAGCAATAAAGAGGAATAAAGATGGAATGGAAGTGGAGACAAGGTTTGAATTCGTATTTCATAATTTCTACGTCTCGTTATTATATAATAATGGCGTCTGATATAGGCTGGTTTAATTAGGAATCTCTCGTATGTTTCGTTACGTCGATCAGTTTCATCGCGTATCGATCAATTTAAAAATTGCAAAATAGGAAATATGATAGAAATGAATAGAAGGAATTATAATATCTAAAATTTTAATATTATAATTTATAATACGTCGAAAGGATTCTTGCGTTGAAAATACAACTCACGGAAATAAATCACTTGTACTCTGAGAATTTATCATATTATTATAATATCATATTCGATAAAGGAATTTTCAATTTGTGATTATTTTTGGAGCAACGAATTGAAGCAATTACGAATTTGTTTAACCAAAGAAATTTACATCAATTCGGATCATGAAAATGTGGGCTGGGGGTTATCATCCGTGCGTTATAAATATCGTCCTTATTATCATACAAAGAGATATCGAATGGCTCCCATTAAACTATGAATTTCTACACTGAGGGATAATAGCAGTTTGAATGCAAATTTCACCAACGATTTAATAAATATACAAAGTTGTAACTTGAACCACTGTCGAAATCGGGGAACGAATTAATATACATTGACATTTCGAATTAAAAACTAAACATCCGTATTCCTCCTCGAATATGTACTTTCGTAAACTCTGATTTATATTCGAGCCGCTTACTCTCATATTACATTTCAACGTTATACAAAAAAATGATATCAATCCGAGAAAAAAGAAAAAAAGATCACGTACCTTGATATACAAGATGGTATAAATAAAGTGGTATCTATTAAGTACGCATGTGAATTGAAAACCACGTAACGATCTTCCAAAAACTGGATTAATTTTTAAAACGAATTTCATTCATTTAACCGACGACTGTTTTCAACAGGAAATGAAAACGCGCCGTAAAAGTGCCACCTGTGGGTTATCAGACGCGGTTTCTCTTCGCGCGGCAACATTTCAACGTGTAGGCGAAGCAAACGACGAAGATATCTGACAATCAAACCGCCGTAACCGTAGATCATAGCCAGGGATAACGATGGGAATTGGCTCTTGCAAATACATTAGGCGGTTACCGCCGCGGTAGGAGGCCAATGGAGGAAGAAAGATGGAGAAACAGAAGTGGTGGGGGGAGTTACGATATCGGAGGAGTGGGACTCGAAGGCAACGAGGCAAACTGGAAGCAGATAAAATAGAAAAATCGTCACCAATCTTGAGTTTCGGCAAGGAACCCGTACCCGCGACGTGGAAAAAGTATAAATTTCTTTAATGGCGCTAATAATTTCATATCGCATAATTTACTTACTGCGAAACGTAACGCCAGTAGCTACCAGAGGCATTAACGAGGAGCCTAATATTTATGTTGCCGCTCGGTCCTCCGCCACCCAGATAACACCCTCGCCCCCTCCCCCCTTCGCCAACTTCTCTGCCTCCCCCTCTAACGTTCTGACGCTACCTTCTTCACCCTGCCAGAAATTCTTTTTCGCTCGTGCCTCCTTTCTCCTGAGTTTGTAGACTAGATAAAAAAAGGGAATGAAGGAGAGGAAGAGTGGGAGGGGAAGGAATATTATTCATACTTTCGAAGAGATAAGTATATCAGGTCCTTGGACGAAATTTATTTGAAATAATGCCGTTTGTAATATTTGCTTAATGTAATTCGATCCGAGCTGCGTTCTTTCTTAGCTCGATCGATGGAATTTGAAAATAATCGATCGAAGGATCGAAGGTTAGAAGTATGTAAACGCGCATTAGAAGATTAATTATTTTCGTCGAAATCGAGTGACAAATAATTTATTTCGTGAAATTATAATTTAGAAATTAATTTTATTATGAAATAATGTCATTTGGAAATTTTTTTGAAAACATTCAGGTTTTTGTTGCGGTATGGGCCACAATTGGTTGAGAACAATGAAGGGACAAAAAAGGACAAAGAACGAAACGCTGGTGGATTTGATACAGACATTTTCTTTTTTTTATTCCTTTTTATTCTCTTTTCTCGTTGGAGGGGAGAGGCTCGACCCCAGCTCGAGGGTTTGTAATGCTAAGTTCCAGTTAATTTCGGTCGGGAACACGCCACGCGGACCGATTACTTTCAATTGGAAATGAATTTATAGGTGCGGCATTATTCTTCTCCTCGTTACCGAGAAGAATGACGGATCAAGATATCTTGGTTTACAAAACTCTCTTAATCCGGTTTAAATCAAAGAATCGGAAACTTTTGAGGAGTGAAATCAATCACAATACTTTTGATACATTTAAAAGATAATTTTCATAATTAAACGATCATTTCACATGTTTCACAATCCCCAAATCACGCTTCACGCCAACTTCGAAAAAGGGAAACGTGGAACGAGGGTATCTCTTTTCGGAAAAAGAGCAGCGATAAAATCCGGCTTAAAAAACGAGCAACGCCCATTCGGAAAAATAAAAAAAAAAAAAAAAAAAAAAAAGGTATATCTATACGGTTCGAGTCAGAGGAAAAAGGTACATTAATCTGGCCGTGGCGTGAATCCGTAACAAATGGCGCGTATCGTTTGTTGGCTCCGATCACATTACACGGAGGGGAGGGTGGCGGGGGGGTGGCCTGTTCCACCGGTAATTAACAGGTAATTATTTATAATGGAACAATGGAATTTAAATTAATAGTTTAGTTTCATTAATAACACCGCGTAATTTCGCCCCTCCACAGCGGCCGTGTCAGTGTTAAATAAAATATATGTACCGGTGCGAACCCGACGCCGCATTACCGGCGTCCCGGGTAATGCGCGTGCTGCTGCACCGCGCGAAACACCGACAACCTCTGCCCATCGTGCACCCTCTCGAACGCCGGCCAACCCCCACCCCCGCCCTGGCTGACGCATACGCCCTGGCTGGGATATAACCACTCTACGTCACGTCTGTTATAAACGCGTAAACACGTGCTGGTGTACCCGTGGAACCAGGTTGTCCACTATCAAGTAAATAATGGCGCATTAAGCTTTTTCATTCGTATTCAGATATGTGCGGTTCAGTTTCCGCCCGTGTGGCCCCGCCACGTGTGCGTTCCTGCACGTGGAACCGCTCCCTCTCTCTCCCTCGCAATTGCGCGCCAGCAGGTTGTCGAAGGAGGCAGCTCCGACTTTAATTTTTGGACGCCGATAATTATCGTAATTGAAGAAAAATAAGAAAATTGATCTATCCCGAGTAGAAATTTTCCAGCCGTCGATTGAAAATGAACACGACTTAATTGCGCGGTAAATTAATCCAGGAGCGCGAAGCAGAGCCGTGTCGCAGCGACAAATGGACAAAAACGGTGTTCCGCGTAAGGAATCGATCTCCGAATCGGATTCAGTCGCAGAGGCGTATCGGGAGGATACGGCTCCATTTGGTTAATTCATTCGCATATTAGAGCTCTATATCACGAGAGGAGTCGCGTACGCGAGACTCACGCTTGCTCGGCCAAGATGTCGCTTGCCTCTCCCTGTGTGCGTGTACGTGCCGCACACGAGCCTTCTTGGCCAACGCGCATACCTCGGCTCACCTTCCACTACGTGTCGTTTGTACCGTTTGACGCTTGGAAGATTAACTACGAGCACGTAGCCTCATCTGTCTATCTCACAGCGTGTAATCGCATGTACGCGACTAAGTGCATCGCAAGAGTAATCAGCAGCGGCCGGGCCGACGCGGCTTTGATTAATTGAATCCGCCCTAAGAGACGAGCGCGAGCTTTATACCTGCTGGCACGCACGCATTGCCACCGTTCATTCACGGACGTTCACGGCCGGCCTCGCGGTTAATTATACACCGTAGCCTGGCAATCATTTCTTACGATTATATTTCGGTGCGATCGCGCTTTCGATTCAACTTTGCTTCGGTGGATGGGCAGCTGCTCGAACTTTTCGAGGGATAATTCTTCGTTGTTAATCGTTCGAGAGCAGTTTCCTCGATGCGGTAATATTAATATTAAAAACGCAGCGCGGAAATTTTGAAAGAAAGAGAGAGAATTGCGGCTCTTTTAAGACGATCATTGGCCGAATACAACGGTCGAAATTAAAAAAATAAGCAAGGATTGAAAATATTGAAAGTTGTTGGCACAAAGAACGATATCCTGATGAAATATCAGGCGGAAGCAGCGTCCATCCTTTGATATTTATTTACCCGCGCGGTTCTCACGTTAAATGTAGCATTTGCTCTATTCGTTCTCTTTTGCATCCTGCCATCCACAGCTACGCGTAAAATATACACGTATATTTTTCGATGTCCTCATCAATTAAGGCAATATTTTGATCAGGGCAGGAAGCTGCGGAAGCCGCGGCGAAATCCTACGCGGGATTAATTAATAGTACGCCGTTAATAATTTACGCACGCGCGCGCGCGCGCGATTGTCGATAAATTGGAAAGCGCGCACGAGGCACAATTACACGCTCAAGCGGAACCACTTTAAATCGTCAGAGCGCGCGTCGATCGCCAATACGCGAGGAACATAGACGATGCGGAGACGCATCGTACATACTGAAAAGTCGAAACGTGATTAACGTAGGCCTGGCACACGCTCGATTCCTCGGCGTGCATGGCCGATCAGGAAATCACGATCGGGAATACCCGATGGTGTGCGAAGTGGTTTTCGCCCGTAGCGCCGACGAGATTATCGAGCAGATATGGAACGATCGGTGTAGACAGCGATCTGGTAAGTGAAAAAAAGACCATTAAATTATGCTTTAGACCGTTTTCTTTTCCTCCTTTTCATTTCTTTTTTCAGCAAACAGGTGCCGCGTTTTTACGTACTTTGAACATGCTGGTGATGATGCGTGACAGGTACGATTTAGGTTAGGTTAGGTTCGTTCTTTTGTCCATCGGTTAAGAGCCAGTTGAGCAATTCTTTTTAAGAATTTTGATGTTGGATAAAGTTACTAATTATCCTTATGAATTCTTACGGAACTTTAACGACGAACTTTGGAATATCTGTCTACATAAGCGGTTCTACAATTCTCGTTACGTGTTAAGAAAAGTTTCAACTTTTTGTTTGTTGTAGACGAAAAAATTTCTCGAAATGTAAACATCGGCGACGATTCGTGAATTATCGCATCTCTCCCATAATTACCCCACAATATCTCTTCCCTTTCCTTCCCATTTTATAGGACGTGTAAATTCTCCACAATTAAAAGCCACGCTGTAACGCGTTAATTCGCATCCCATTTATTTTACCATCGGGCATAAAAACGTTATTTCGTCCATAAAACACGCGGAATGCGGTAAATCGATGCTATCGGGGGAAAAAGTATCAAAATAATCGTTCATCCAAGTCGTGTGAAAAAATTCGCAACAAGAAACAATAGAGATACGATGCAATCCAAACAATCGTTGAAATTAAATTTCAGACGCGCGTCTTTGAAAAAAAGACGCACATAGCCGCTAATAAACAATCCAATAATTACTTGAAATTACTTTGATTAATTGAAACATCGTAACAACACCACCGAACGAATTCAAAGCGATTGTTTTTACCGAGCAAAGTCAATGGAATTATCGAGAAAGAGGGAGAAAACAATTGGACGCCTAACGGTAGGCAAGATCTGGCGGCGAACAAGCGCTTGTGCAAAACAAATTCATCCATATGTTAATACCGCATTAAACGACTCGGGAAGATGACATAACGAAGACACACTGCCGGCGGAGGGAGAGGGGGGCGATAGGAAGGCATCGAAGCGCACCGGCGGCGCCCTGCCTCGGCTCCGTCGAGGCGCCGGCGTCACTTCCGCCCTCCGTTCCGACTTCCTCCGCGCCGCTTTCCACTCCGCGAGGAAAGGAAGACGAAAGGGAGAGGAGAGTCTGCCGCTTTCGCGTGCACGCGCTAGAATCGGCTCGAGCCGATCCCAGCCACCGATAAATAAATATGAGACGCACCGGCTAAACAGCTCTCCCGGTTGTTGATCCTGCCCACTCGTATAAATCAGCGCGGCACCGCTTCGGGATTCGAGTCGCGCGACCCCGAACTTACCAACCTCCCTGACCATCGATTCGCCGCTTTCGAATTCCACGCGATGTCGCACGATCGGCGCACGAGTTGGCCGGGAAGGGCCGTTGGGATTCCGATTCCGTCCGCCGAAGCCCCGCGCTTCGAATAAAACTTGCCACTTTGGCTTTCTCTGCCCGCGGCCTCTCTCGCTGCTGAATAATTGGAATTTTTTTTTTTCAGAAAGAGAGAGGGAGTATACGTGCGTGGCAGAGTTATGGAAAATAAGAATTTGGCTTTGTTATGAAAAGTTTAAGGAAATTTTTAACTTAAGTTGGAAACGTGAGGTAACGTATTTGTTAATACTTCCATGTATTAATTGCAATGCAAAAATAATGATATCGTGATTTGTTTCTAGGGCACTTTTCGTGCAAGAGTTGAGGGTATAAAAAAATTGCATCGATTCTTTCTAACTCGTTGAACCCGCCATATCCTTCCCCCCTCGGGAAGGGGACAATAATCGAGAGGGTTGGCTCTCGAGATATAACGTGGAAGACGGAGGAACGAGGGATGACAGGATTCATAATTTCACGCGAGCTTATTGCCCTCGGTTATTTATCCTCTCATTCCACATGCAGCTCGCGCGGATTCTCTTCCTCCGTCTTTTCGAGCCCGGGACGACTCACGATACACCCTCGGCAATGTCACGACGTAATTTTCCAACGTCGACACGACCTGGCCCCTCGTGCGTCCTCCTTGCGATTATCAATCGATTACACCGCTCCTCTGCGCGGATTATTGGTAATTCGCCAGTAATTACGCGGCCGTGCGATCGGTGACGGTTCAATGACCTCGACCTTTAACCCAAATTTTAATCTCTCCTCTCGACATTGAGGAGAATCTGTTACCTGCTTCGACGAACAATCTGCTCGATCTTGAAGAGAATTCTGAAATTTGTTCTTGTTGAAGTTATGCCAAGTAAAAAATCGTGCTTTGGAAGGAGCTAATTGGTCTGCTGAATTTTCTACGACTCCAGGCGTAAATTACAGAAAGTTAAGAAATCTCTTATTAATCGATTTACTTTATCGAAGAAAACGACGAACGTTCTGCTTTTGAAAACGGTTCGGTCCCATGGCGTAAAAAGCAGAGGTGTCCACGGAACAACGCGCCTCTTTATAGAAAAGATGTACGAGGACCGAACTATGGGCGAGCAGGGGGGGAGTAGGGTAACGCTTAGCCGAAAGGTAGCCGTGGAAGAAGACCTGTAGGAGGCGTTGGAGGAATAGGAGGCGCAAGCCCAGACACACACCGGTCGGGTTATTTATTGTAACGAGGACTTATGGCGACAGATTTAGGAATTAGGGTATCGCAGCAGGCCCGGCCCCTAGCAAGGGTTTCCATGGAGAACCCGGGCCACGATACAAACACGTAGGTGTATTCCACGGCATACAAATACGGCGTCCTAGGGCATCCTCCACCGGCGAGCACGTATGGACCCACGTGATACCGCAATAATCCACAAGGATTATCCGCCGTGTTCCACACACCGAGTACGTAGAGAGGGAGGGGAGGGGCCTATCTGGCCACTGAACTGGCCGGGAATATTCGTATCGTCCTCTCGGATTCGGCCTACGAAATCTGCCTGCGAAACCGTTCGGATTCGCTCTCTGCGATCATAAATAACGGCCTCCCTTTATCCGGCAAAGAATCGGGAGGAGGACTAATGATCTTGATATCGCTGCTTATCAATCGAAACTCGAGCTTTATTCTCTACGACGAATTTTCACTTTTAATAATCGTTGGAGGATCGGCAAGAGTTGGTTACATGTTAGTTTCGATCGACTGCACGAGAACGATATGAAAAATTCGTTCTAATCAATTGTTACAAGGTTACGTTAATTTATTTCGTAATAGTTTTCCTTTCTTCGTTACAGTGTCATTCCAGCGGGATTAGAACGACTTTCGAGAGAAATTTGCGAGATCAACGGTCAACCTAACCTTACTTTTCTCGTTCGATTGTTATTCTTTCAATCTCGCGCGATCTTTTCCTTTCCTTTTTAAAAAAGATAGAGTACGAAGAGTGAATAAGAATACCGAGAGGAATGAAATAATTGATCGAGCCGGAGCGGAAAGTAGAGGCGCACCAAACGATGGAACGTGAATACTTGCTCCCGGCCGTTGCAACGAGTAGGCTATCGATGAAGACATAAATTTTCGTTCGCCGCGGACGGATGGCTAAGATGATAAACAGTTAGTAACCAGTTGTGGTTATAACCGAAGAATGAAAATGAATGGAGAAATACGTCATTAATAATGGGTGAATGGAATTTATGCCTGTCGTGTCAATTATATCTTCCTCGTGGCTCATAGAGTTTTGCCTTGCCTCGAGATTTATGATTCGTGTTTCTTGCGCGCAACCGCGCGCGATTCATAATTTCTTAATATAATATCGCGGCTACGATTTTCTTCTTTTTTCTTTCTTTATTTCTTTTTTTCTCTCTCTCCAAACGTGACAGAGGTTATATCGGAATTTCGGCGATTCCTTTGTACAACCGAGGTATTTTTCTTCGCTCTCCTTCTCTCCGCTTTCGAAAGTATTTTCTCTTGTCCCGAGTCGTCGATATTTGATTTACAGATCGCAATTACGACCGAAAGAAGCGCGGCTTCTACGAAATATTATTTAGTTCAAGAGGACGAACGAAACGTGTGAAAAATTTACGAAATTTTTCTTTACAATTCGAAAGAATATCAAAAAGATTTTTGTTTACAACGTCCCTCTTGATGACGCGATACCCCCATAACTCGAAGATTTTAATTCTTCCTTCGAAATTCTCACTTACACGGGATAAATTATCATCCGGGACAGCATTAAACGGGTACACATACGGTTGGACCGATTTCGCATCGCGATACGTAATCTCTCGTTCCTTCTTCGCCTCGTCATCACGGTGATCGTTGCATCTCATTTAAAAAGAGGCAGCGATAAAAAACGCTTGCCAAGCGTGAAATGATCCATTCCATAAATCCTAATAAACGTCCACCTGCCCGGTGCAGACGTGCATAAATAAAAGAGAGGTCGAGCGTGTTCGAGAGCAAAGAGAAAGAGAGAGAGAGAGAGAGAGGCAGAAAACGTGATCAGCCGCGTTTTACGCCTATGTGTGTGCGTGGTCACGTGCGTGCGCGCGCAGCGCCGGCGCGTTGCACAGCTTCATCATGGACGCGGAAGAATAGAGTGGTGTTCGTATTCGCACGGGCGGACGAGAGGGAAGAGAGAGGAATAAACGCGAAAAGATGCCGGAGGAGAGATTGATAACCGGATGGGAGATTGCATTTTAAATACGCGATGTAAACAAATCGATAAAACTATTTTTCCACCAATTCGCGATACATCGAGAAGAGAAAAAGTATCTCGAATTTTTCCTCTTCTTTTTTTTTTTACGACCATATGGAAATTGTACCGTCCTCTTTAGTCGAAATGTCCTATCTATTTTTTCATTCAACAAGACGTATCACCATATCCGAAGTTACATACATCTTTTACCTTTTAAGTAAAGGTTAGGATGGCCGAACTTTTCCAAGATCCACGAACGGTGTAATTTATTTATAACTCAAAAAGAACATAAAGGGAACGGATAAAACTTGTCGGACGTTTCGAAATAACTATATAGAAGATTTTTAACCAACTTTTATCTACCGTTTCTTTTCGCGGCCATACGTCTTTTCAAGGAACCGCGTATCTCGTATTAATCGGACAAATCGTCCGCTAATCGAGCCAAATAATTTTATTCCCCGACTCCGTAGAGATCGAGTATCGTGAAAATATATACGCGAGTGTACGTGTAAAAAAGCGGACGATATCTGGCCGGGGCTCGATATAAAGACGCTCGATATAAGAAGAGGCCAAAAGAAATGCACGGAGAGGCGCGCAATGGCAAAAGAGAAGCCAAGAAAGACAGGGGGACGGAGGTGGAGGAGAAGCGGTAACAAAAAGAGAGCAAATAGCGGGAAGAAAGGGAGAAAGAGATGTATTTCGAAAGTGTATGAGGACGAGCGATGTTAAGGGGTGGGAAAGATGGTGAGGGGAGGGGAGAAATCGGCAGGGTAAAAGTAGGAGGGGGGGAGGCGGCACAGCGGAGGATGAAGGCAGTGGGGGTGTGCATTGCGGATTTATTCCCGCCAACACATTCATCATGGCGGATTTAGCTGAACCCGTAACGCATTGCCGTGGATATATATCTGCTTCCATCCCCACCACCACTTCCATCCCTCCCTCCTCTCCTCGCCTGCCTCTCATCCCAATTTCGACCCAATCCTCGCCGGTATATCCCGTATTCTGACAAAACCTCTCTTTTTCAATGACTTCCCGACTCTTTTCCTCGATACTACCGCCACCAGCCGGGCAAAAGGAGAACGATCGACGTTTATCGTTTACGATGCTCTTTTTCGAGCGAGGCGGCGTTATGGTCGCGTTACATATGCCTGTGAGCATACGATCTTTTCCCTCTCGATCGTGGGAATCGTCGTAAAACACTTGCCAATATTTTCCCCACCCGCGATACAACGGATTGATGAGACCTGTCCACCGGCGCTGGGGTATGCTTCGCGATTCGGAAATGATTGATCAGCGGCGGACGATTTACGAATAGTCCGAGCGAAAACAGCGGCGGCTTTTAAAACGTACGCAACGTCCCTGGCGGACATTGTGCCACATCGTGCGTTCAATCGATAATGTTCACTGCGTCCTCGTCTCTGGCGGATTCGATCTTTCGAAAATATTTTCCTTCGAGAAAAATCATCCGCATAAACATTATCGAAAATTTGCTTAAATAGCCCGTCGTATCTCGAATGTGTAATTTCAAGGATCATTCTCTCAAAAGTATATATCGGGAGGGAAAATTAAGATTAACAACTTTGCGTGGCCGCAAATAGGGTTCTTTAACGGATCTTGGACGCGTTATCAGCGTTTGATCGCGATACATCATCCTGTACCGTTGACAAACCCCTCTTCACCCTTCGTCACCCCTATGCTGCACCGCGTAGATACGATATTACAGGGATCGGTATAAATCTATGGCTCATCCATCCACATTTTATCCCCGGAGAACTAGAATACTCGCGCGGAGGAACGCGAGACGAGAGCTCTCTCGCGCGCAAACACCTTTCAGCTATGGGTCTCTTCTCCTATCCCCTCCTGCCCATCCCTTCTCCCCTCTCCATCCCTCGAGACGGTTCAAATCCGCGATCTACCAACCTCTACCCCACCCCTTCAGTCTTCGGCTACCCCTATCGAGATTCCAATAGCGGCCTTATCGAAGGGCTTTGCGCGATGAAGGATCGCAACCCGACGCTACGGCCACTTTCCGCGGTCCTCTCGATATTTCACCTTTATTATCATATTTCAGGTATTCGCAATCCATTTTTCAGCCGTAACAGCGGCTCGTTATTAACGACGTCGCGCTACGATCCACGTATGGAGCGTATCCCCTGGAACGATGGATACCTTCTTACGCGTATCCTCGCCCCTCGGTGGCGCGGGGAAAATTAGTTTGACCCAGTTCGCGGCGAGATAGGCGGCGGCACTGTCGGCTGGGGGAAAAAACGTTCCTAGTTGAGAAGAGGGCGACACGAGGATAGAAAGTATGTAACTACTTACGATGGCTTGTTTTGATTCCGTTTTTAACCGGTATTTGAAAATTGATGGAGAGAACGGACGAGTTATTGGACTTTCGTGCGCCCTTTCAGCAATACGGATGAGAAAAAATGGAGGATAACGATGGAAAACGTTGAAGATGGGAATATATCAATATCGCGCAAAGACGTGTTATGTGATTTCGCTCGTTGGAAACAAATTATATAATCGTGTTAAATATCGTTTTTACGAGAAGAATGAAAGAATTGCAAAAGACACAGTTTTATTACGATTATATCTGGAATTCTCTTGGCTTTAGCTCATGTAATAATTAACAACTTAACGAATGATACAATAATTTATTTACATGTATATGCACGAGAATAAGTTTAACGATTTTGCATCTTTATTCCTTGCACACAAGAAAGAATATTCTTTAACGCTAGTAAAGTCGAGGAAAAAAAAAACCACGTCAATTCCTTTTTCCGTATCAAGAACGAATAATAGATAGATTGCGCATATTTAAAACATGCATTTATTTATAAAGCAGCGTATTGAAAGGAGAAAAGAAATCACAAAAAGAGCGTATAAAAATTTAACCTTACTGTCACGCAGCGTCATTACACGAGATTTAATATTAATGCACCTCTACGTCGTCCCAGCAGCAAGAAACACGTGGCCGCCGCCATCACACCTCGTCCAGCAAGAAATCCAAACGCAAGACGAGGTCAAGGTGGAAAAATTACGCGACAGGCGTCGATCGAAAAAGGATACGCGCGGAGCAGCAGATCCGAAATCGGGCACGCGATGGACTGGCGCGTAAGCCTAGAAAAAATCCGTGGTTAAAAATGGCCGTGGGGTGGGAATGGCCGTACGTAGGAAAAACTTGCTCCGACCCATTCCCTCGAACAAAGTGCGATTCACCATAGGACAACAGCTGTTCGAAGCAGCTATTGCGACGAAGACGAGGGGACGGAACGACGATTCCCCTCCGCTTTTCCCGTCTCCTTCTATCTTCACGCGCGAAGGAAGGTTTTGTCCATTTTGTCGTTTCGACGAGGAAAAGATTTTTCTGGGTTTCGACGGTGAGAGAAAGATTGGTTGCGTTTTAAAATAGGATGAGATTGTTTTTTGGAATGGTGAGGGATATCGGTTGGTGATATTTTAACGGACTCCATGGCGGGTCGAAGAGCTCATGCAATATGGCGGCCATTACCTTTTTCAGTGTATTTTGTATTATTTGAATTGTGTGTTTCTTTTTTCTAATTCGTGAATTCGGTGTCTTTTGACTGATCGTGTGAATATCATGGTTATCTTTTCGATGCAATGTCGCTTTTTATGTAGTGGAATAATGGTTTTGAGCAAGTGTTTGTAAATTAAATATAAATGTCAAATAAATGTACAATGGCCACTCTCTTGTATTCGCAATTAAAACGTCCACGAGATAATTTATTATTCGGAAAATATTATCATTCCGCAAAAGAAAGCAAAGTAAACGGAAGTTGCAGGGGGAAAAAGAAGAAGAATACAATTCTTTTTACGCTGCAACAAAAGAAAATTCCGTAAGTCGGTCACGCGAAAGAAAACGTATTCGAAACAAAGCCTGCGATTTAAAGCCATTCTGCCGAAGTTAATGCAGGATGATGGTTCAGGATGGCCAGTTTTTATTACAAAACAAAAACATATTCGGAGTAAATTCAGAGATCTTATTTGAAGAAATAAATTACCTTCGATTTCTTACAACGCTCGATCCTCGTCTCGTCGAGATCAAAAATTGCGAAATTTGAAGGAAAAAGGAAAGGAAGCATAACGAATCGATAAAATAATTTAAGTCTCCTTCTTGAATAAATTGATAAATAAGAAGAAAAAAAGATTAAAAAAAATTGTACACGAATAATAATTCATTTCGTCCGAAACCAAGCATCGCTTCGAATTATTCCACCACTTTTTCACCGTATCCCGCAACAAATAATCCGCAAATATAATTTGCAACGATTCGAAACAACACTTGTCAACCGTATACGGTCACAGGCCGGCCACGGAGGAAGATTGATCGAGCGGCCGAAAAGCGATCTCGGGACTTAAACAGAAACAGCACCTCTCGATTTCACGACAAAAGACGAATCGTCCCGTAACAAGAAACGCGCCACCGTCTAAATCTCTCTAAAACCCGATGCAAACTAACGGTGCCGACCATTCATTTGTACGATAAAAGCGCGATCCCAAATTACATTAGGGAGATGTCGCGAGCTTAATCTTTATAGGGTGTGCAGAAAGAAAGAAAGAAAGTAAGGGTACGTTCTTTTTCTCGTTCGATCCATAATCGATAATTTATTAACTTGAGAATTTGAATAATTACTCTCCAACAGTAATTATATATATATTTGTATCTCGATGCATTAGCGTAGAATACAGAGAATTTTAATGTAAAAATGTAATGTAAAAACGATAGATTTAATTCGCGGACATAATTTCGTATTCGATGTAATTAACAAAGCATCGTATCGAAATAATATTCTCGAAAATATTTCGGCTTTCAGTCTTGGACGATTATTCCAACGTAACTTCATAACTGAAAATAATTTTTACGATTCTAAGTATAGCTATTTTATTACTGGCCTGGTGTCAGGTTTGTCAACAAAGTTTGTCCGAAATAAGCGAGCGAAGGACGTCCCCTCTTGCCGCTGTGCCGTCCCGCGAGACTTCTTTCCAGAAGTAAACAATACCTTCTTCACCATTTTTATATGTTCCAACGAAACGAAATTTATTTATAATCTTGCATCGTTCTTCTTAACAACAAAGTTTACAAATTTCAACGTTGCATCTCTCTCCGTATAAACATATATTTTCAAGAGTATTATTATTGAAAATACAATTTTTCTTACAGAGTCCAATCACCTTCCTATCGCCTCTTCTCAACTTCTCGTCATCAGACTTTCATGAGGAAGCCCCAGCGATACGCGAGGAGGAAAAACTTGCCTGGAAATTACCGGCGAGTCGAAAAATCGGGAAAGAAAAGAAAAAAGGAAAGGGAAAAGGAGAGAGGGGAAGAGAGAAAGAGGCGGAGATCCCGACCCAAATCCGAGAGACGAGAAAACTTGGCTCGTCGATCAGTCGACGGAAGGAAGGAAGTTCCGGTACGAGGACCGCCGACTTCTACTTCTGTGTATCTTTGATACCTCTCTCTTTCTTTCGATTATTCCTGGGGGGTAGTTCCCCCCTCCGCCTTCTCATTTTCTTTATTTGCGAGCCGGGGAGAGGGATATAGGGTCCTGGGAACCCGATTGTATCGGTACCGGACGCCACCACATCAGGATGGAGGGGTATTGGGACGGAGTGGAGGAGAAATCTCGTAGGAATGGGCGAAGTTTGGTGATTTTAATATCACCGTAGAAAACTTGCGGTTCCACGGATAAATCGTGTTATCCACGGAATGGATTTCTCGATGAATTTTGGCATTGATAAAATCAATATCCAACATAGAAGAGAAATATATATTTTTCCTTCGTCCTATTGAAATTAAACATCTCGAAAATAACGATTATCGATACAATTAAAATCTACTTCCAAGTCCAACATTTTCAAATTCCAAAAACTCTTGGTCCCAGTTTGACCGGCTCGAAAGTGTGACAAACAACCGTCATCCCGCATTCATGGGGCCGAGATTCCCGAGATGCGGAGAATCTCGTCGTAAAGAATCCAAGCTTTGATACGTCTCGAACAACGCCTCCTCTAAATCATTTTCCCAAGACCGGGCAAGGAAATATTCGTTCCTTCCACGAAGGAGGAGGAGGAGGAGGAGGGAACCACCCTCCGTCGTTTCGGCGTCGCTGTATCTCGATCCGGCCATCAGCATTTTCCAACTTGTCTCACGAATTCCCTACCGCGTGCTCCCTGACGTAAGTAACAACATATATAAAAGTAAGTGACTCGGCTCTCTCGCGAGGCGGTGGTGATGCAGGGCCCCGGCTATCTGCGGAGTCTATCGGGCAGTAAACAGCGAGCGGCAGATAAGGCGGGAGATATATTATAGACTGGTCTTTGGTACACGAGACGTGGAACTGCTAGCGGTGGTGCTAGAAGTGAACCAGAAGGGATAGCCAACACTTTTGCTTCTAGGATACGTGCTGCTAGCCGCTAGCCAGTCTAGGGCCTCTCTTGTCCTGTTCTATATATATATATACACATTTTTTTTCTTCCTTCTTTTCCACCGATTCCTCTCTCCTTTTTTTTCTCTTTTTCTCTTCTTTTTTCTTTCTCTCGTTCGAGCTGGTATAAAAACGCCAACCGGCGTCTGAATAGTCGCACGGAGGACGGAAGTCAGTTTGCAAGCCAAGCATGGGGCGGTGGCGCCGAGCTACCCCTTATTTTCCTCACTTCGAGCTAGCATCTACTATTTTCTTTTTTCTTTCTTTACGTATACTTGTTTCTATAATCGTTCTTTTTTCCTATTCCTCTTTAATTCTCTCGCTTTAATTCAATTATACATTCGTTTTTTTCTTCCCTCTCATTATGAACTAATTCTTTCTTATTTATATTTTTTGTTCCTTCTTTATCACTCTTTTTCTCTTCCACAATCTCCTCCTCTCTCCTCGAGATCTCGATGCTAGAATCGTATATTCTTTTTCCTTCTTCCTTCGTATTACATCAAGGGTCTTTCTTTTCTCTCTTTCTTTCCTTTCTCTCCTCGAATGCTAGAATGCTCGAATGCTACGATGCATCACGTTGCCGATACACCTTTTTCCCTCCTCCTCTCGCTCGTACTCGGCTCGATGGTCGGCTCTCCGTCCCGCTATCGGTGGACCTCGATATCGTTTTCTTCTTTTTCGTCTCCCTGCACCCTCTATCTTCCTTCGGCGGAGACGCGTTGTATTCGCGCCGCGTTTTCATCCCTCCACCAGGAAAATTTCTTCTGGTTTCGATTTTTGGCAAGCTGCCTTACCCTCGAGCGTTGCAATTTTCGCCGTGTTTTTTTTTTTCCTTCCTCTTTTTCACGATAGGAATATGCGAGAGAAAAAAAGAATTATCGAAGTAATGTGTAACCAAGAAAAATCTGGATCTATTTAGTACATTTTTGGCAAAATAAATTGTTTATCTCGAGACTCTTTTTGATTATGATGCTCGTTACGTTTCTTTTCGACTTTTTAATATTTCAAATATTATCTCGAAAAGTACAATCCTATCGAATAAACGAATAACCGATCTTATCCTTAATTTGCATTCCATCCAAAATCCTAAAATTCTCCACCGTCCGACGATCGAGACCTCATTCACGAGGCCTCAGGATGATGATTCACGATAACGGAGGATGGCAGATGAGGCGTTTTCTCGCCGAACTCGACACAGGGGAGCAGGTTGGAAAATAAGCGGAATTTTATTTTCCTCCCCCTGCCCGCGGGAGAAGGGGAGAGGATTGCGAAACAAAAGGCGCGATAATTGTAGTCGGCCCCAGGGGGATTCAAGGGTGGCGTTATACGGCGGAACGCGCGTAATAAACTCGGAAGAAGCAGCGGCACGTTAATTCGTAATCGCTTTTGCGGTTGGCTGATGGTCGCGCCTCCATCGGTTTGCTTTCCGACCAAGCAACGCTGTGGAAGAGGAGAGGAGATGAAGGGGTCGCATGCAGATCGACCGAGGGTGGTATCTGACAACGGTGTAATAACTCGCCGGCTGACGAGGGAATAAAGGCCAACCCTTTCGGCGGGGTGGGGCCGTGACGAAATTCGATTCCGCCGGCGTGCGTGGCCTCCTCTCTTTCTTTTCAGCGGCCATCTTTTTATCACTCGCCTCCTCTTTCGAAAATATTAACAATCGTAACAAATGGAGATTAAAGATCCGAGTTTTTCAGATTAAAATTGCAAGTCGCTTCGAACATTTCATTCAATTATTCATCCACGATACAAAGCAGCGTCCATGGGACTAACGTTCAGGGACGAGACCTCAAGGTTTCTTCAGGTATTCCAAAAATTATTCCAATTTTCGAAAAGAAGCATTCTGGAAAAAACGGAGGAAAAAAAGCAGCTACCACCTACCGGGTTGCTCTAGATTTACGACGGGTCTTCATTGGTTCCACGCAACGGTGGAAAACAGAAGGCTCGGGGGTGTCCGCCTTTATTTCCCGGGGACAATGAGACGCCGTATTCCTTTTTTCCCGTCTCCTCGTTCTTCTTATTCTCTGTTTCCAGAGGCCAGTGGGGATAAAAGAGAGGCGACGCGTGACGGAACGATCGGCGACGTTTCCGCAAACATCCGAGTCACAAGTGTCCCATTAAGGTCGAATCGTTACAGTTTTAGGTGTCTAAAATCCTCCTTAAAGATGCTCCATCCTTGATCTTTAACGAGATGTGTGGAAATGGTCGAAAAATTGGCAGTTGATTGCGAGTACGAAGAACTATTTGCAGTTTGATATTTAAATATTTAAATTTTAGATTAGTCGAATGTAGCTGAAAGGAAGGAAGAAGGAGATGCCTATTCTCACGCGCTTTTTCCTTCCTTCAGATCTCGTCTAAAGGAACGTATTGATATAATATAAAGATCTTTTTTATTTCTCATAATATAAAAACGTGTAAATTAATTACGATTAACGTATAGAAATAATTAATAATTTAGAAAATATTTCAGTTTTCAGTCTTGGATGATTATCCTAACGTAACTAAAAATAATTTTGAATACTCTTTATTATAGCTCTTTTATTACTGTGTAGCGTGTGGTGCCAGGTTTGTCAACAAACCATTTGAAGGACATAAACGGTCCACTAGGCGAGACTTGTTTCCAACAGTAAACAGTTGGAAGCAACACTTTGTAAAAAGTATATAGAAATAATTTCAGTTTTCTTGGATGATTATCGTAACTAAAAATAATTTTAAATATTCTTTATTATAGCTCTTTTATTACTGTGTGGTGTCAGGTTTGTCAACAAACCATTTGAAGGACATAAACGGTCCACTAGGCGAGACTCGTTTCCAACAGTAAACAGTTGGAAGCAACACTTTGTAAAAAGTATATAGAAATAATTTCAGTTTTCTTGGATGATTATCGTAACTAAAAATAATTTTAAATATTCTTTATTATAGCTCTTTTATTATTGTGTGGTGTCAAGTTTGTCAACAAACCATTTGAAGGACATAAACGGTCCACTAGGCGAGACTCGTTTCCAACAGTAAACAGTTGGAAGCAACACTTTGTAAAAAGTATATAGAAATAATTTCAGTTTTCTTGGATGATTATCGTAACTAAAAATAATTTTAAATATTCTTTATTATAGCTCTTTTATTACTGTGTGGTGTCAGGTTTGTCAACAAACCATTTGAAGGACATAAACGGTCCACTAGGCGAGACTTGTTTCCAACAGTAAACAGTTGGAAGCAACACTTTGTAAAAATATAGAAATATATAGAAATAATTAATAATTTCAGTTTTCTTGGATGATTATCGTAACTAAAAATAATTTTAAATATTCTTTATTATAGCTCTTTTATTACTGTGTGGTGTCAGGTTTGTCAACAAACCATTTGAAGGACATAAACGGTCCACTAGGCGAGACTCGTTTCCAACAGTAAACAGTTGGAAGCAACACTTTGTAAAAAGTATATAGAAATAATTTCAGTTTTCTTGGATGATTATCGTAACTAAAAATAATTTTAAATATTCTTTATTATAGCTCTTTTATTATTGTGTGGTGTCAAGTTTGTCAACAAACCATTTGAAGGACATAAACGGTCCACTAGGCGAGACTCGTTTCCAACAGTAAACAGTTGGAAGCAACACTTTGTAAAAACGAAAATTTGCTTGGATATGGAATTAAAGCCTGAAATTTTGCTTTATAGGTTGGATTCCGATACATCGTTGTGCAATGATGATGCAGGTATGAATTATTTCTTTCCATGGTTTTGAATATTTATCGATTTTTTTTTTTTCTTGTTAATTTCTAAGCGGTTGGGAAACGATAAGTGTACATTGATGGATGTGAATGTTTTTTTCTTCGATAAAGAGATATCGGAGATATATTGTTCACGCGTTGAGAAATAGGAGAGGTAAAAAAGCTTCGTTAGAGATATCTAATCTTTGGAAATGGAATACAGCGTCCTTAGATATTCTAATGTTATTTCATTACAGGGAATAGGTTTTGAAATGATTCGATTGAAATGAAGAATATCCAGTAAGAAAGAATACGTTTAATAAAGGAAAGAACAGGAATAAACTGTATTATATAAACGCGTCGATGCCTTTGTTCCGCTACATTGAGCTCGGCAATTCGAGAAGGGGACAAACGAAACACGACGTATTTTTTAATACATTTCGCACGAGAAGTAAAACAAATAATTTATTTACGAAATAATAAAAAGTAACTAATGTTATTACTATTTCTTTTTCTTTTAATTTATCGTCACATTTCTCGTCGATAGAAATTTTCATTAAATAATTATTTGAACGCAATATTTTTCGATCGTTACTTTTTCTTTCTCTCTCTCTTTTTTTTTTTTTTTTTTAGACAGTCGAGCTTGGAAAATATGGATATTCCCGAGTTCGAAATTCAAGGTTTCCAAAGTTGTCCCAATGAATCTCGAGATAAAAACAGCGCCAATGGTCTACGAAATATACACGACAGCTCGAGGTCAAGTTTTATTGCCAGGTAAGCCGCGGCTTGCTCTATTTTCTCCTCGCCATGGATCTAAAATGTAACAAGTTCACAAAATTCTAAAACGCCGTGACCTCTCCCCAAATGCCTTGGGAACGAGGCCTTGGGAATTACAATGGTAAATCTTGCGTCATCTTCCTTTATCTGATATTTCAGAAAGCGTTATTTTTCACCTAATTGGACGAAACAGAAATGGAAGGATCCGTCCGTATCCTTAAAAAATATTGAGAAAAAAAACGTGCTCTCTGAAAAAAACAATTATTTTTACCTAGTATTATTGAATAATAAATCTTTAACATGAAAAGTATTAATAATTATTCTCAATCAAAATAATTCGCCTCGTCTTATCCGAGCGGAAGCCCTCGTTATAACAAACATCCAACAGCACCG
Organism: Apis cerana; assembly: GCF_029169275.1. Taxonomy (NCBI): domain Eukaryota; kingdom Metazoa; phylum Arthropoda; class Insecta; order Hymenoptera; family Apidae; genus Apis; species Apis cerana. Next base: position 4,011,545 of record NC_083867.1, on the reverse strand, counting down.
ATCTCTCTCACCACCGATAACTTAATTCATAATTGAGTTCCGGCTGTGTAACGAACACTCTGCGGCCAATATAACGTCTAATAATTCTAATAATTCGTTGGACGCGACGCCAGATCTTGGGGGGGGAAGAGGAGGAGGAATCGCGGATAAGGGGGAAGGGTGAGAACGTTTCCTGGAGTCGTGCCCAGCCTGGAAAGCGGAGCCCAAGATGAGGCGCAGGGAAAGAGAAGGGCTGAGGGAAGGGAGAGAGAAAACGGACGAAGGGGGTGAGCGAGATAGGCCGTGAGAGAAGATGGAGTGGAGGGGTGGAGTGAGAAGCGGGAGAGAGAGAGGAAGAAAGGAGGAAGGGTATGGGACGAGGAAATGGAGGGAAGGCCAATTAGAGGGCGGGAAGATTTATCTGCGGACGACGGGTGTGCGCGGATGGTAAGGGGTAGGTCGGTCTCCTCTCTGCCTAGCTTGTATTATTCCTTAGTTGGACAACCCCCCGCCCCAAGACAACGACGTGGTCCAGCTGGTATCGAGTACGGTTCGGTTTCTAGGCGGATTAATAGGTGGATAATTTTTCACGGCAGTGGGTCGGCCAATTTTGGATCGAAAGGGATGCCTGATCCGGATGGCCGTCCATTAATGAATTTTCTTCACTGGTGTACGGATTTCTTACTTATTAATTTAATTACTTAACGAGTAATTAAAATGCTTTGATAACGATTGTTATTCGCGTTTTGAACGATAAATTATGGAAACAAGTGGCGGTCTTTGTATCGTTTCAGAAAGAATTCATATATATATATATATATTCATATTTTTATCGCGTCGTTTTCTAATTTCGTGCCTATAAAAATATCCAGTATCTGACGCACCGAGTTCCGAGTATCCAGCCAAGATAACGCGATCCATTGGTGGATGCACGCCCGCTCTGTTTTCCGTATAAATAGTGAAAGGAACTGACATCACCTGCCAGACCCTTTGATCTGGCTATCCGGGCAGTTAAGATGTCAAAGCCTTCTTATTAAAATAATTTAAGGGGCGACGACGAGTGGCGCGGTTCCACGAAGAAAGCGTATATACGAAACCGTCGATGAAGAATGCTCGTACCACGTGTATTCTATCCAGGCCTCTTATTTCTCAATGCGTCGATTTTATTATACCTTATTAAGTATTTGTATCATTGCTATTGAATTTAATAGAAAATTAAGAAGAATTAATATATAATAGTGATAAGATAATGGATACAATCTCACTTTTCGATGAACATACATTCGTTATACTATATTCTTTATTTTTTAGAATTTTCAAAATTCATAAAATCTTTAGAAAAATTTTCTATTCAACATACTCGTCAGAATTATCCAATAAAACTCGCACTATTTCCCTACAAACAGCGAATAAAGTTACTCGAATAACTTATTTCTCGAAACATAATAACAATGTCCAATTTATATCCATAACCTAACTTTTCGACATATAAAACACGTTTGCCATTAAATTGTCGATTTAACGCGTTTAATAAGATACTTTTCACTTTAATTCGATCAATCGAATTTAAATCGATCGCTAATCTCTCAAAGTATTATCCCACACTATTTATCTACAATCACATTGTCTTCGATATCCAAGAGCAAACAACAAAGAAAGTTGCTAGAACCGGCGATGCACCGAAGAACGAGAGTTGGAAAAATCTGCGCAGGCTATACTACGGAATACTCGAGAGTTACGAGCGGCGAACGCTTATTTCGAACGTGGCCACGTTGTTAGCTCGCCGTGTAATATCAGGGGCGGCGGCATCGGGGCTAACAACGGAACACCGGCACCGGCCACGAAACAACACAGCGCTGGAACAACCTCCTCGGCTCTCTCGACCGGGCCGCAGTTCGTTTCCGTGTTGTTACATAATACACGCTGCGGTGCGGTTACACGGATGAGGGATGAGGTGTTGCGTTGCCTAATAACCCCCCCTCCCGCAACTATCCTCCCGTGCAGACAGCCTTTCGAGGAGCGGGAGGGGGAGGGAGATCGTATAGGCGAGCAAAGGCTCTACGCTCGTGGAATACGCTAAAAGAGGGAGCTGGCAACGGTGTGCGTGGCGCACCGAGCTTACTCCACGGAGGAGTTGAAAAGTTGTGGAACTTGAGGAACCTGTGAAATATTACACGTTACGAGTAATATGTGATAAGTATTGCAACGCGTTACAAGTAAAAAGTGATCTTAACGGGAATGTATCGAGAGATATATTATATATATTTAGAGTTTATTGTATAAGATTAATTTTTTCCTCGCTTCGATAATTATTTGCGTTTAATGGATGTGTGCTAGGTTTTCGGAACGCTGTGTGTATCTAGATATACTGACGCGTACACGTAACGAACGGAGGAGCGTCAAGTAATTATATGAGGGCGGAGCACGCTATGGCTACACGTATTATATATATATATATGTATATCGTATTTTCGGTGTGTGAAAAACGTGAAAATCAGAACTTTGAAAAATCAAGATAATAATCAAGATTAAATGAAACAATTTGTGTATTCGAATAAATACGAATATGGCATCTTGAAGAGGTAAGTATACATTAGATAAGTATAAAAAAGCATAGTATAACAAATTTTATGCTTGGTTATAAGTAAAATATTATAAAAAGGTATGAAAGAAGGTAAATATATAGAGGTAAGTACTTTACATACCATTATCTCTCAGATTATATTCCCTTGATACAAAGTTGAAAAATTGGTAAAAAATGTTTGTCGCATTAAAAAGACACAAATTGATAAAAGTCCGGGAATTTTTCCAAAAATTTCCCGCAAAAATTCTTGGAAATAATATCAAATTTCTGTAATTATTGAAATTCTTGAATTCTTGAATTAGTTAAAAAAAATTTTTAACTAATTTTGCGATTTTGTATTAGGAAAACATAACTTGACAGGAGGTCGATCGAGAAACTCTTTCGAGAATTTCAGCAATTCTTGAAAATGATATCAAAATTCGTAGAATTATCGAAATTCATAAACAAATAAAATTTTTAATAATAAAATTTAATTTTGCGATTTTATTAGAAGAACATGACTTGACAGAAGGTCGATCGAGAAACTCTTTCGAGAATTTCAGCAGTTCTTGAAAATGATATCAAAATTCGTAGAATTATCGAAGGTAAACAAATAAAATTTTTAACCAATTTTGCGATTTTATTAGGAGAATGTAACTTGACAGGAGGTCGATCGATAATTTCAGCGGTTCTTGAAAATGATATCAAATTCCTGGAATTATCGAAATTCGTGAACAAATAAAATTTTTGGCCAATTTTGCGATTTTGTATCAGGAGAACATAAGTTGATAGAAGGTTGAAATTTCTCTACGAATTTTGGCAGTTAAATTTCTGAAATCTTTCAAATTTTTTGAATCGGATAAAACGAAGTTTTCAATTGTTCCCAGAACATAATTCGACAGCATGAAATTCTTTAGATATTTCCACAGGTTAAATTTTAATCATTTATCTATACTTATCTATCACTTACCTTTCACAACTGTCATTCATTTGCAGCATTTGGATCATTTTAAAATATCTCTCTTAACTCTACTAATACTTACTTCTTCGACATGCTATATATTTTGCTATACGCTCTCCTAATTTCTAAAGGATTCAAACACAAAGATAAAGAATATATTTTCATTACTTATCCTATATCTATACATATATATATATATAAAAGCTTTAAATTTATACACAAAATGTATCCCAAATCTGATAAAAACAATGCAAAAATTATTATCACTAATTTTACAATACAAATTGCAGATGGTGGCTCAATACGTGTTCGAAGCCATCTATCGTGGAAAGAAGATCGGGCAAAAGGGGGAAAAGTTATACGTTCGAGTGGGTACATCTATATAAAGGGAGGAGGGGCTTACTGGGATTCAATTACCGCAACGTTTGCGAGGCACGCTATTCCCACACCCCGAAACCTCGCCATTCTTCGCGCAGCCACCTTTCCATTTCTTCTTGAAGAACGAACAGGTGCTCTCGCGCCTGCTGTAAATTGCACCCCTGTAATCCGAAGTAAAGCGGCCGTTTTATCCGCGCCAGGCCGGGAGATGGATGCTCGCTCACTCTTTCGGTCTAATAGGTCGCGCAGACGGGGCTTTCCATCTTTGATGGAAATCTCGGCGGCGGAATTTATTCGTTGGTTCGAATCTTGTTCGAATTTATTCGAAATTTTGTTGTGACAGCAATAATTGCGCGAGAATGAGACGAGACTCGACGCGAATTTGTGTCGTCAAGATTTGTTTTCGAACAGGTAGCATATAAATATATTGACGGATTAAAGTTTAAATTTTATTGCGCAGAATTTTCAGGATTTTTGTTTTTCAGGCATTGGAAACGGTTCATAGGATCCTTGCTATTTCTAAATTTTAACGATATCTCGTTGATATCATGAGTGGCTTGACTCGTATGCATACTTCAATCTCGATTCGAGAAATTTCACGAAGAAAAGGAGGAAGTTCCAAGAAACGATTCCTTTTAAACATACAAATATCTCATTCCACTATCAAAAAACCCCCAAACTCGTTCGCCAATCTCAAAATTTTCTCTATAATAATCCATCGCAAACCGAAGGGGAACAAGTGCACAATTTATTTCACATTTAAAAAGAAAAGAAAATCGCAAAATTTTAATCCGTCGCGCCAAACTAAAATTACCGCTACCCTCCCACTACAAAAAACCTGCTTAATCCAACTAATCGCCTGCTCAAAAATTCCATCAAAAGTCCCAAACGCTCCGCTCGACAACCCCATCGCTCAACCCCGAGGCGAACAGAAAACCGGAAAGAAAACGAGGCGATCTCCGATTCTCCAAAACTCGACCTTTTCCCGCGCGGAACGACGCACAGTGACGCCGCCACCGACGCCGAGGAACAGTGGCGGCCAACCGAGCGGGGTGCGCGGAGAGGGGGGGCCAGCGACGAATCAAAGGCGATGATCCGCGTTTCGTTCGGATTCGAATCTCTAGGTACATAATTCATCGAGCGTGCACCATTGTCGGGCGGTTCATTAATACAAATGGCGTCTGGTGAATTCCGCCACACACCCCTCCCCTCCCCTTCCTCCTCTCCCCCTTCGCCACGACGGTAACAAGGCCGTGCGGTACGAAGGGCATGCACGCCCCCCTCCTCCTCCTCCTCCTCCCCCGCGCCGCTCGTGGGCGAGACCCGCGTCGTCGCCGTCCCCACGACGACGACGTCGGGACGGTTGGACATATTTTTCCGAACGCTTGTCGACTTTCATGAGGGCGTCTTTCCGCAATAACGTATTAATATCCCGGGGCATCGCGAGACTTATGGCCCCGGGCGGAAAAACGCTCGACCCTGGATCAACGGCGGCGGCCGTTAAGGCGGATCCGCGAGGGACAGTGGACGCGGCTTAAAGCGTCGTAAAGCAACCGTTGCACGTACGAGGTTATCGGCTGGAGGAATTGACAACGAAATATCTGACCGAAATATCTCGCTCGTTCCCACCGAATTCCCCTATCCGTCCCTTATGAGTCGTGGCCTGGATTTATCATTGGTGCTTTTTGTGTACAAAGGGTTCTCGCTTGTGAAATGGATGAAGTGAAAAAAGTGGAGGGAGGGATGATATTTTTATATTTTAGTTTTGAAGGTAGACGGAGTGAAAAGGTACGCGATTGCAGGATAAATTTTCAGAATTGATCCACTCAAAGAAAGGAAAATTATCTCGGTTGTATCGCGGATAACGGAACACCTTGTATATGCTGGTCTTTTTCCGTTCTTCGATTACGTAAGAGTGGGGATGTTGTTGCGTAATCGAATACTTGATAGTGGATAGTAGGTAAGGAGATTTGTCGAGGAAGTTGGAGAGTTTGAAATTTGCAATGATAATGTGTGATGGAAGGGTAGAGTAAATTCGAGTTTCTGGTCTTTTGATTGTTTTTTTTTTGAAAGTAACTTTGAATCGGTGATTTAAAATTAAAAAGTATCTCGTTCGTACGTTTTCTTTTCATCCGTATATAGTTGGCCATTTTGTGAAAAAAATGTAAAATATAGAAACTTTTGAAGCTCGAAAGGTTAATATCTTTCCCTTTTTTAAATAAATTTTTTCAACAATGATCATAACCCATTGCTCGAATATTATAAATATATATATATTTCCATTCAAACTGCAATGCGAAATAAAGCGGAAAAAAAAGCTACTACTTTTCCATATACAACAATGGAGCTTGCATACGGTCACGAATGGAAAGGAAATATTACCAGGAAGCACGGAATCGCCGGAAGGAGAGGGATGTTGGAGAGATTCACAGATGGATTGGTACACGGCCAGGGCCGCGGGCAAAAAAGCGAAAAAGACGCATGATCAAGTTTACATCGCATTTATTTTGTTCCTTTTTTTCCTTAGTAATCGTATAATCAAGGTAATATTACAATCAGCGTTCAGAGCAGCAACCGCCCCCTAGAGAAACAAAAATCGTCTCTTCAGTTTTATACACGTCGTTTTACAACACGTGGTTTCCACGCATAGGCAGCAGATGCGGCCCTGGTCGCTCTCGCGGGTATACATACAATCAGGATCCAAATTGGTAAACAACCGATATTCTAGAATTATATTACAAAAGAGGATGCTGTGTGTTTGCCTTGTAGATATCCGTTTTCCTTTCATTCTTATGTCGCCATCATCGCGGAAAAAAGAAATTATAACGTTTACAGTGAAATAAATGATGATGATGATGATGATGATAATGATAACGACAATGATAATGATGATGATGATGATAATGATAATGATAATAACGATGATGATGATGATGATAGTGATGATGCGGCTACCACTACGCATGGATACGCCTATCCCTAAGAGATATAGGCCTATTCGCCTATAAAAAAATCCGTAATTTAAAACATTTTACAGCACAGCAGAGCGACGAATGTGTATTCTTTCTATTCGTATATATATATATATAATTCTTTTTCGCGCGTTCTAACTTCGTATCTTTTTTTTTATTGTTATTATTTTTTCATCAGTTTTATTTTTCCATTCTTCCCGTTTCACCGAGATCCACAAAATAAATAATTATTAACATTACATTCCTCTTAGAAATACTGCGTTTACCTATTATTCTTGCGTGTCTCTTAGCGGCTATTCGTATACATTCATTAACTAGAATAGTTGTGTTTTACTGCCTTAGGATAGCGCCACGCACACTTTGTGCCTGGGTAGGCGTTTATAGGTACTAAGTAGGTACGTACAATGTAATAATCTTGCTTCGTTAAAAGTGTCTATCGGAGTTTCGTTCGATTTCTCGTTTGGAACGAGGGATCGTAACGATTCACAGATAGAGAGAGAAATTATTATAAACGAGCACAGTGAAAGAAAAAAAAGGAAGTACGGAAGAAGTAAGGAATCTGTGTATCTTTAATGTTTTTTTTTTTTCTTTTTTCTTTATACGTGTTCGGCGTATAAAGGTTACATTCGACTCGTAAGAGAAAAACCGCGCATGCGCCGTCTCACCATTCTTTCGGCCTGGTATAGAGGCGCCTATACGCATCGCATAAACGTTTCTTTCTATAATATATAATATTTAACAAAATTATCGAACATCAACATATATATTTTGTACCGATCGAAAGAAACACGTTTTTATCGTCTTTTGGTGTGCCCGAAAAAAAGATCGGGACATTGTCATAGACAAATATTCTAGTATTATTGCTATCCCCTTTTTTCTTTATTTCTCTTCGAAAGAGGTTAATGCTCGAAAGAAACATCGAGACACACGATGACGATAGAGACGTGTTCTCGTGTCGTTTCCGCAGAGACAAATAAAAAAAAATAATAATAATAATAATTAACAAAAACATAACATCAACAGCAGTCGTAGCATTATTAACACGCTATGGAAGGGATCGTGGTATCAGCGAGCGTATGCGATCAAACAAGCGAAATAAAACGAAATAATCGCCATGTTAACAAAAAACAGGGGAGGGGAGGGAATGGCGGTATTCATAAAATATATCAATCCTTCTTACTTAAAATTTTCCTATCTGGCTATTTCTTTTTTTTTTTCATCGAAACAACTTAAGTTCTTTGCATTTTTTAATTTTAAGGAATAAGATCAAATTTATTTCTCTTAACCCTTTAATTACGAAATACATATAATATTGAAATACATATATACGAATTCAAAGATTCGATTCCACAATTAAAGGATTAAGTGCTTTAATTTTCTGCTAGATAAAAATTTTAAATAAGAAGAACGATATATCAGCAAAATATATTCTATTCTTCTCTCTCTCTCTCTCACTCATTCACTCACTCACTCACTCACTCACTCACTCACTCACTCACTCTCACTCTCACTCTCTCTCCGTATAATATATCGATCCGCGAAAGAGAAAAAAGTAATTATTTTAATCACTGGGGAGACAACGCGTGTCGATAAAAACGAAAACTGCCGAATCAACCCCCCTCCTAATCGTTCATATATCCGCGTCGATCGCCATAGCGTGTGGACACTCGAGGATACTTGTGCTCTCACTTCCCAAGCGTTAACTTACTAATTATTAACTCTTAGCCATTTCGTTTACGTATTTAGGTTTTCAGAGAGAGGATTGCGCGCATCCCAACGCACCATTTTTACCACCACCTTTGCCTTTGAGCAAAGAGACGAAACCCGAGACATTATGAGAAACATCTGGACACATACATAACGTTTCTCGGTGATCGTTTCTATGAACGATATGTCGTTGTTCACGCGCCTTTTCGTCGTCGCCTTTTCGCCTTTTCACGCTCGAAAACGAGATACGGGACGGAGAGATCGGTTGTTTTAACGAGCGGAACTATACAACTCCGTACAACTCACCCCCTCTATCTACACACACTACTGCGCCAAAAGCAGGGGGGGACCACAGATAGAGAGAGGCCAGAAATGTGGGGGAGGGGGCAAAGGGTGAACTACGACAATACTAGGCTTGTACGGACGTCACTGTGCACTTGGATACTGATTGGTCTGCGGGATTATTGGTCAAAGTGAGCTGACAGGAGGTTTCTCCATGGGGGTGGTGATGGTTGCGGTGGCGCGCGGGGGGAGGGGGGCGGGAGCAGGAGGCGGGTTCGTCACTCACCGGGTGCAGCATCCGATTCGCCGCAACCGATAAATTGACGATCGACAGATACGCACATCGACCATCTATTTGGCATTACAGAGACAGTGGATGCAGCCTGCCACTCACCTGAAACAGAAATCAGAAACGTGGGGGTTAGATGACGAGCTGTGTGTGAACAAAAAACGGATTTTTTTTTTTTTTATTCCTTTGTGAAAAAATTTTCAAATATTTTACAATTACGCTTTGTACACGGGATTTGTATCGTCGTTAAGAGAAAGTTATTGATTTACAAGTTTGAGATCTTTATACGGAGGAAAATGATAGCTGGACGTTGCAAAGGTTAATTAAAGCTAAATAACGTATATATTTTCTTCGAAAGAATAGGGGGGAAAAATGGGGGAAAGAGGAAATGAATAGTCATAGTCGTAATAAAAAAGGGGAGAGGGGTGCAGTTTCACGAATGCTGGAACGAGTATCAAAGGGCGAATCTTAAGAAAGAATCGGTCGAAAGTAGCCGGGCGGTTATAAAAAGGAAGATATAGGGCCGGGGGCATGCGGAAGAAAAGGCAGAGAGGATTGGCAACGCGCTGCCTCCGGTGTGCGTCGTGTTCCTCCCTAAGACCCAACCCCTTTCGCTCTTAACGCGGGCTATCGATATCCCCGAGATACAGACACCACGAAAGCTCGAGCACAACGTGCGTGTGGCCGGACAAGGCACCACGTGCATTCATCCCATTACAAAAGGAGCTGAACCAGCGCTGGACGACCCTACCCGTCGTGTCCTCGACACACGTTCAACGTATGAACCCTATAGACAACCTTGAACCGGCTGCACCACCTTCCTAAGAATCGCCAACCCTCCCGTACATCAATGGCCACGGTTAATATTTTTCAACCCTTATGTCGACATCGAAAACTTTCAATGTTATTAAATTTCTAATTTTAGTAATTTTTTTTTTCTTTCTTTTTTTTTTTTGATGAAGAAATTCTAAATCTCGATGTTTTCAAATCAAATGTTGAATAATAATATATTCAGCTGAATTTGAATTTTTTGAAGTGAAAAAAATTATTTTATAAACATAATTATATTGTTACAAGATAAAAGATAAAAATTTTTATTTGTTTTGGGATTGAAAGTTCTGATTTAGTTGATATTGAAACAAGAATAAAAATATTTAAAGAATCAATAGGAAAAATAATCGAATTATAAATAAAACGATGCTTGATTTAAATGCTCACGAATTCTTAAAAAATCGATATATTAAGTTTTTTTTCATATTTTTCCTATTTTACTATTTTTCTTTTTTTTTCTTAAATAAGTTTATCATGTATTTCCTTTCAATTTTTATGTACTTCGTTACGTATATAACTGATATTGCGTAATTTTACGATTTAAAATTTACGAAATATAATTTTCTTTAACGAAGAAACGAGTGAAGAAGAAAGGAGAATATCTGTTTTGCATCTGGTCTTTTCCTTTATACTTGCTTCTTCTCATTCGATTTCGCAGGTTAAGTGCAGTTGCAAAATCGGAGAGAATGAATCGCGATTGTACCCGCAAGGACTTTGAATAAAGTTGTTTGCCCTGGCTGCGTCGGCCGTCGCCGTGACAAAGGCGAACGAAGGAAACGGAAAGGTGGAGAGGATGTTCCCGGAGCACTTGGCAAGGTCGGCACATTTTACAGCCGCAAACTCGCGCCAACTGTTCAATCTATCCGCTTATACGACCTGCTTCTTTCGCTTGCCTCGGAATATCCTCGATCCGAATCCACCGAAGCTGGCTCGAGTTATTCCTTTCAATCCTATTCTCCAGACGTTGTGATAAATCTTTCTCTTTTTTATCTTTATATATTAAACTAGGAATAAATAAAGAAAATAAGAAAAGAAGATGGATAATTCGTAATAAGTATCATCAATTGCACGATCTCAAATGTTCAGTTTCTTCATTTTCCATCCATTTAGATTCTTTAAAATCAAATAAATAAATTGATTTTTTAATCATCAAACGTTTCTACTTCTTATTCAAGTTTCTAAGATTCTTTAGACAAGCGATGTTCGTTCGGCTACGGTCGGTTATAATCGGTTACGCTCGGCTATAATCGGCTATAGTCGGCTATAGTCGGCTATAGTCGGGATTCGTGCTTTCGGTTTTTGCGAGCTTTAAGCAACGTTAGACTCGCGCGACGTAAAGGCACGCGGGAACGGAAATTTATTGCGGCTTAAAAAGTCCGGCTTCCTTCGGAAATCCTGATAAATGCGCGAAGGAGCAACGCCTCCGCGTATATATGTACGTACGTTTAAACTCGTTGCACAGCCAGGGCGAAACGCGAAGTGACTCTAGGCCGAAAGGCAAACTTACGAGCAAAAATGAAATACAGCCACGGACAAACAACCGTGTTCTCACTAGCGCGCTTCTTGAATAATTTCTCCCCTATTTCTTCATTTTCGTCGATAAGATTCCTCGAGTCTTATAGACATCGTAACCAAACCATTTCATCGTAATAATTATTAAATCATTAACTTAATCTTTGAACATAACGTTGGAATAATTTTCCTCCAATTCATTTTTTTGCGATTTAAGTAACCTAATTTTTAATATGTCACTTCTATAAAATTAAACTATTAAAATTATCAAAACATCAAATTGATTGGGGATTTTTTGTAACTGCTAATCTACTATATCTTTCTTCTTGTTATTTCTATATTTATATAATTTTTATCATAACTTCCATCATATGGCATTCAATTCTAATGTAATCCATTCATTTCAGTATCTTCACATCCATCATCCCGAAAGAATCTCTCGAAGAAAAAAATAAATTGAATCACTTGTATCCGATTCCAACAAGTATTTAAGAAATCCAGGCGCGAATTGAGAAAAAATAACCCTAGGGATATGTAACGTCCCACGTGGAGTAGCGTCGTTCAGCTAGAACAAGAGGACATACACGAAAAGGGTGGAAGCAAGAGGGAGAGAGAGACAGAGAGAATGGGATGGGGTTGAGCACGGAGAGCGGTTATTATCTATCGCTCTCGTTACCACAGGTTGCTCGTAAACCGGCCGCATCAAGAGGGTGGGGCGTTTGGGTTGGAGAGCAGAAGCATAGGTAGGTAGAGATACCGGTACTCATATCGTTGTCGTCGTCCCGTACCCTCGCACGCTACCACGGGGCTAAGCTCTCACCCCACCCTCCTCTCTTTCTATTTTATTCGGTTACCCATGCAGGGTATCGTGCCGGCGTGCGAATGGACGGCTGCGTCGAGGGGGCACTTGAAAAATCTCCACTTACAAGCGCCTTCCTTTTCCGATCCACTATCGATGGCGATTGCTTTTTATCCTTCTCTCGTTTCGCTCTTGTGCATGCGGCAATGGAGCTCTTTGTTTGAAGGAGATTGTATCTGAGATCGCTCGAGGAATGCTCGTTCAAATGACTTCATCGAGCGAGGAGATGCTGTACTGTGTCCACAGTTCTTTTAGTGCGATATAAGTTCGTGAGAAAAAATCGAGATGTAATTTTTCATACAATACAATACAGAAGAATGAAATAATGTTTGAGAGCGAATATCGAAAATTTTAACTAGAATAAATATACGTTAACCAGAAATTTCATTTGGTACATTGCCATCAAGCGATAAATATTCTAATCCGTTATGGTTATAAATAATGAAACGATACGCTAAGAATTGAAAAATATAATTATACGTACATGTAACACGAAAATTTTTAATTTAATTTCATAAATTCCAATTAATTTTCGCTATATTTAAGAGAATTATATCCACGCTAACTTAACCACCAGCCTAGCGTACGATCGAAAAAAAGAACATAAGAAACTCAAACTGTTCCCAAGCAACGTACCTTCGACATAGCCCCATAATAATTTCACCGCGTTCGCGGTCTATAAATGCGTAGGAAACACAATGATGATCGATATTTCAAGTCCGAACTCGAAAGCGAGAGCGAGAGACAGAGAGAAAGTGAGATCGCTAGTCGTCGCGTCGCATCGAAAGCAAGAAGCGAACGAAGCGAGCGAGAGAGAGAGAGAGAAGATCCGATAGCCCGCCAACATCAGAGCGAAAGAGACGATCGCGACGGACACACGAGACGGCGCGAGAACGGAGAAAGGTTCGCAGAAGCATCGGGATTGAGATCGAGTCGCAAGAGTTTTTTATCAGGGCGACGTTGCACGGAGCGCGAATTGCGCGTAACCCCCGCGGGGCAACAGCACGCCCGTCGCGACAGGGGGCAGCACCAACACCGGACCCGATACTGCGTGGTGTGTAGTTGCTGCGAGCAGCCGCTGCACCAGGAACTCATAAATCTCCGGGGATATAGATGGCTCTAGTGTCGCGTGAGGTTGCAAGCTACCCCATGCAGGGTGCCGTGGAACGCCCTCCCGCCCCTACTCTATCCCCCTTACCCAACCCATTCCTCCGTCTTCGTCTGGCTAACTTTCTCTCTCTCGCTTCGCATTTCTCTGCCTCCCCACTCCTCCGCCTCGGCCATATCTCTGTCACACTCGCTTGTCGTTTTCTCTCGCTTGAACGTCCTCCTCTCCGTTCGTTCGTTCGTTCGTTCGTTCGTCCGTCCAAGCCAGGCCAAGTTCCATCGGTCTTCCTCCGTTCTCGAATGCGTCGAATTACCGGAATCCCACCTTCGAAACCAAAGGTGGTCCCTTCTAGGCGAGCCTTCCCTTTCCCTCCACACTTGCGCCGCGATATTTCACGCGGAGTTGTACCGTTTCGAGCGGCTGTGTACACGAAATTCTCCTAGATGATCGCTTATCGAACGAGCATCGATTTTAACTCTTCGCGCTTCTTTCGCTCTAGGGAATTTTCGAAGTATATTTACTCCGGTTTCGTAACTAACAAATAAATTCCACATTACGTATTATTGCATTATAACCTGGTTTTAACTTAAATTTTATAACATTTTTTTTTTTTATAGAAATGATTCTACAAACGCTTTAAGATACAGAGAATTGAATTGAAGAAATAATGTTACAATTTCCAAGAATGGTGCAAAAAAAATACAGTATAATAGTTAAATTGCCTTTACATCTTCGTTCGAATTCCTATGCGAAATCGATTAACCGATAGTCGTTTAACATGTTGGAGACGAAGGGAGGCCTCTAAACGAGAAGATTCTTTCAGGTTAAAGACTCGAGTTCGAACCCTGTTCCGTGTCACCTTATAATTGACTCGTCCATTGAATAGGAAAGAGAAGGCATCATACCCACGATGACGAGTGAACATCACTGGGCAGGAAACAAGAGGGTATCTCTTGGTGATCCCCAGTGCCCCCGCAGTGTTTACACCGGCAACATTTCCAAGCGTTCACGGGGCGAAATATTACCGTATTGCCTCGTGCCGGAGAGTGATATCGCCGGGTAATATATCGTTTCGCGTGTTTTATAGCGACGCGTACTCGCCCTTATAGTGGGTGTACCTGGCTGGTGCGGATATCTTGGCCGGGTGCGATGCGAGCCAAGAATATATCGTATTCTATGGGTTTCTCGAATGGAAGGCGAAATAGAATGCTCTGATGCTCGGATATAGCACGCACAGAAGGATGACTAGATCGGACGCTGCTATCTCGCTGGAATGGAGCTATTGTTCATTATCTTAATAATTATTGTAATTATACGTGTTGTGGATATTTATCGACACTAAAAAATAACTAATACAAATTTTTCCAACGAACGAAATCGTACTGGGGATATAATTGGATTTAGGCACAAATCGGTCGAATCGAAAGAGAAGAACCGTTAAAATTTTGCGCGGAACCGATCTCTTCTTAGGCTCCAGGATGTGCCAAGAGAAATGCGGGGATTCCTATAAGCCAACAGCGCGAAAGAGCGCCCTGCCGAGCCAGAACTGCATGTTGGTACGGCTCCAGTGTAGGAGTAAAACGAGTACATAGGTCTGAGGAACGGCAGAAGGAAGAGAAGAGGAAGAAAATCGAACGACAGAGCAGGAGGGAATGCGAGGTACGCGGGTCCAGGGGCCAGAAAGTCAGAAACCGAGCAAGCGAGCGAGCCAGCCAGTCAGACCAGCCAGCCAACCGAGCCAGAGAAAGGAGAGAGGACGTCGATGATGAATCACCCACCAGGAGTGAGCAAGAGTAAAGGAGAGAGGAAAGCAATAAGAGGACGAGAGACACGCAAAAAAAGGCTCCACGCTGGAACGCGCTAGAGCGAGTCGCTAACTGACTTATCTACACATCGGAGTATCAACCCGTCCTCGACGCCCCTGTGTAATGGGCCGTGGACCGGTATTTCAGTTGTTCGAGTTAAATAAGCCTCGATCGGTGGGATAGTGTTGATTTTGATCGTTCCTCGGATGAGAATCTCTCTCGAAATGAGACGGGAATAGAAAAAAAAAAAAAAAGAAATCGCGAAGTATATCATAATCGGTATCGAGGAAAACTGAATCCTTCCCGTGGGCACGTGAACGAAGAAAATCCGAGGGGTCCAGTTCCGTCGCCGAGGAAATTGGGTTCGTCGTCACGAGTGAGGACAGGAGGAGGAGGAGGAGGAGGAGGAGGGGTTGGACGAAGCGAAAAGAACTTCCAGTATCATCAAAGAATCGCGTGGATCGAGTGTAAGGATGTGGACGTGGTACACACCGATGCGCTTTATATAGAAGTTGCGTTCGCTCGGTCACGGGTAATGGTTTTACGAGCGTCAAGGGTGATATAAAGAAAATGAAAAACACAGCGGAGCTGCTGCCAACATGCACGGGATATAACTACGCTTCGTCGTCCCTTCCTTTTCGTCTCCGCTACTTCTTAAGTTTATATACATCCAAGTGGAAGGGGAAGGGAGAGAGAATCACCTCAAAATTCTAACCGTCCTTGCCCATTCTCCGTGCAATTTAACTCCCCGTGGATCGCGTCGCAATTAGTTCTCATATTTCGCTCATATCGCCGGCTGAACTTTTAACGCGCCTTCACGCGCATGCGCACCTCTCCATCCGTACGATTTATTCGGTCAAGAAGCGTAAACTTTTATCCCTCCCAAAACTTTTATCCCGTTGTCCGTTTTTAGTTAGAAAACGAATAATTTGCCATGGTCTCCGTGTAATCCTCTTATTTCTCTCGTCTGTGTTCAGCTCAAGTTTTACGAAGTTTCGCATTTTCTTTTCATACATTTCTGGTCAAATCGAAGATATACCGTACGTATTGTTTCATAACTAATTGTTTATATATTATAAGGTAAAAAATCCATTCTCCTTTAACGTAAAAGAGAAAGAATGATATACATAGAAGAGCACGTGAAAAGTTAGATGCACTTTAACTTTTTTCCAACTTTTGTCGCGATCCAGAGGTGTATCTTCCCGCGTCTCGTCGAGTGTATCGCAATTAAGCAGCTCGTTCACCCCGACGGCCGCGTCCTCGTAAACTTGCTGCCTTTATGCGCGGCCCACGAGCGCAAGAAAGTTTTCGAGAACTTGAATGAGATTTCAGAAAGGTTACTTCAATATCTGTGTAAGTGGGTTGCAACAAGGTGGAACTTGATGCAGCCAGGATTTCTGACCGCGTACAATGAACGCGTTACACGAGGAATCTTTGAAAGTCGAGGAAGAAGAAACGCGTTAATGTCGTCTATAATTCATACTTCGAACACCTGCGCGGCCAATAAAATTTTTCTTCCCCTTATATATATATATATATGTAATCATTTCTCGCTATAAAATTCTCACGATGGGAAATTTGTGTATTTCGGCTGCACGAAATAACGAAGCGCGGATAGTCGAGGTGTGAAATACGCAAAATCGACGGAAGTCGAGCATACCACGGATAAAGACATTAATCTCGTTCCGCGATAAAGTAATGCGAACAATGATAAATTCCACGCAGGATATTTATTACGTGCGCGCGGGCGCACTCGTGGTCAAGGAACATTTAGCTCGTACCACTTTATTTCAACGCGATCTCGCTCCCGGGTGGTCTGTATAAATAAGCAGTCGTCCGAAACTGGAAACGTTCGGCTGGCTTGGGAGAAAGAGAGAGAGAGAGAGAGAGAGAGAGCCGAGCCAGATATCCCTATTCGATTGGGGCAACGATTTTCACGCGTTTCTTTTTAATTAAGCTGCCGACCGCGTTGGTGCGGCGCTGTTATCGGCCGCAATTATTCGCCGTTGGACACGGCACGGGATATGAACAGTACGGGGACTCTCCCCTTCCTACTGTTCGCGATTGATGGACACAACGCGAGAACGCGCGCACGGTCATTCTTGCCGCGTTAAACGAACCGTGTAATCGCGCACACGAGACACGTAGCAGAAATCCAGCGCGCACCGAGACTGGCTGTGCTTTTTCAGCCACGACGAAGAAGGCGTAAAACTACTCGTTTGTCGCGGCTCTTTTGCCGCGCGACAACTCGTGAAACGGTTAACGCGCCCCTGTTGAGCTTTGGTTACACGAGTTTTGACAGGAATCGAACATTTTTCGTGTAGAGATACTCGAAGAAATGAAATTTCTCGCGCCACTTCGTACAGGGAAAATAGAATTTTCCCCGATGAAATACGATTTTATATCAACGATTAGCACAAAATATAGATGAATTTTACGGAGTGGTTAGAGCGAGAAAAATTCCGACAAAGATCGAATTCGTTGTGTCGACGGTTGGCTAGAAAAATTAAGTGGTTATGTAAGATAATTTGGCAACGTCGCAGCAGCCATCACGCCGTAGTCCGAAAAGAGAAGGGAAGGGAGGAGAAAAAGGGAAAGACGAAGGGCGACGATGTGGCGTGTATCGTGTGTGTTAGAAATATCCAGCCAGACGGAGCGAAGCGTATGCCGTCCTCTCTCTGTGGCTAGCCGAAAAGAAAACGAGGGGAGGGGGGGAGAAAAAAAAGAGATGAAAAACGAAAAAGGCTATGGAAGGCTTAGGTTTTGTTAGGTTGCGAGAGGTTCTAGTCAGGCCGTGCCGTTGCCTCCTGTCCCGTTCTGTGACCCACACTACTCTAACCTCAAAACCGAAATGGAAGAGGTTGGGGCTAAGAGGAGAAGGGGAGAAGAGGGTGGGACGAGAGGAGGAAGGGAAAGGAAGTAAAGAAAAGATCGAGATGGCGTTACGATTCTCCGTTTCTCTTTCTTTTTCATCCGGCGTCTCCGCCGCTCTTTCCATCGCGTTCGCTTCGAAGAGCCCGGGGATTCTGGGAGTTTTTAGAGTGCGGCCCCTCATTGTTGTGTAAATGCGGGCCAATGGCGCCGCCAGACGGGGCGCAGAGCTCACTTTTAAATGCTAATACCCCTGTTGTACAAAACCGGGTTTTACTAAATTCGCGGCTTCCTTCGCGGCGCGGATCAGCGGCCACAATTATTAAGCTATCAAGCTGCGCGAAAAAGCTTTTGTTTATGCTCGTTCGCGCGAGCCGTTGTAACCGTGCTGCACCACCGCTCGAAAATTCGTTGTATCGCGCCCGGTGGACAGTTTGTGTAGATTAAAACGGGATTCGTGGATTCGTGTATTCTTTGTATTCGGATTTTGCACATAATTAAAAACGAAATATCGAAAGGGAGGGGAAAAAAAAAATATTTTTACGTTCAGAGCAATTTCGTACCGATCGTATAGCACGAGAAGATGAATCGAACGCACGACAACCGAGTATACAAGCCGTTGTTGCCTGTTCGCAATTCGTCACGGGAAATCTACGGTCTGAATTAATATATGATCTTGCCTTTCGAAATGTGTGTTCATAAATCCATAAGAGAAAATAATAAAAAAAAAAAAAGAGGAGAAAAGAAAAGAAAAAATAAACAACTTTGAATGTTTAATTATCCATCTGTCAGATGACAAATAAATTTCCTGGATACCTTGAGTTTGCATCGAATCATCGAGACATATCCCAGTACCACGGCTCCCGATCGTTCAAGGCAGAATTTACGATGGAAAGTATAAGTGTACGCAAAATGAAAGGAAAGATAATAAACGAGAGTTGAAAAGGAGAGAGATGAGAGAGATACGAAAGAAAGAGAATAAGAGCCGGCGCAATCGTTTCCAAGCCCAAGGCTACGATGATTCGTCGCGGAGAGATAAGAGGAAGAAGAGATCTCGATAAATGAGGTATGGCATTAAGACGTAGTGAACTACAAGGGCGCGATCTGCCGGACGATCCGGCAACTCATAAGTCTCCCCTCTCCGCAAACAACCACCCTCTGACCGGGAATCCCCCACCCCCCCTGTTAGCCAGCGTGCAAGCGGATGTCCCGGACGCACGGGCGTAGACTTTACGAGAGTTCAAGTGGTATCAGCTAATAATGACGGTCGTAAACGTCGCGATAGAATCAACAACGAAGAGTTATTGCCAGCCAGTTACGTGGCAGCGAAAGGCGTAAAATGGTAATGAAGTGTAATCAAAACAAATCATAAAACAGCGGACAGAATGGTCCGGTCTCTCATAAGACACGAGAAAGAGCACGTTTTGACGTAGAATTCGTACGCACCTGCCACACAGGATGAATCTCTGGTGTGCACATGTACATTTTAACTTCATAATATTAAAAATATGGTTAATTGTCAATCGAAAGATATTGATTTGTTAATGGATGGAATCGATAGCATAGTATTACGAGAATTACGAGAATGCATCATTTTCTTTATATATTTCAAAGAAAATAAATATTGAATATTCGATTAGATAAGTATTAGATAATAAATAATCCCTCATGAAGTAGAGGGATGTCATAAATATTAAAAATTGAATGGGAAATAAAGGGATAGTGGTTTCATGGGCAATGGTCACGCTGAAATTTTTCTAGGACGTCTACGCGGGAGGTAGGTCAGGGTCTGATTGCAGGAAGGAAGCAGTTAGGCCCGGTTAAAGTCGTTAAGCCAAGTTTACGAGGTGTTACCGGGAGCGTAACCTGTAAATCTCAAAGCGGAGAGAGCGCGTGCCAGTGGCCGCCCTTGGAAAGGCCGCGGAAGGGGTAATGGATATAACCGGGGTGTAAGAACCGAGGTAAGACTGCTCGAGCGCTATAAACGCTTTTATGGATCGTAAAATGTCTTCCTTTACAGCCAATAAAGATCCCCCGACCTACCGTTTGACGAGCAAGCAGTTGAATATATGCGCGTAAAAGAACGAACGAGAAAGAGAAAGAAGATGGGATAAAGAGAGAAAGAAAAAATCGTACATCAATCTGTCGGAATCACGCTTTACTGCGCAATAAAATCACACGCTGTCGGTACTTTATTCCGTCTTCATGAGGCCGCTAGTAGCGCGGCTTTATTGGATTATTGACGAATAGCTGTGAGAATGCGTTCGTCGGGAAAATGCAAGTAATTCCAGCCGAGTCAGCGCAACTGCATACATATACAACGATGCACATGCACGAGTCTCCGAGTATACCGAGTCAAGTTTGCACGAACGGCGGAGCCCTACGTTGAGAACCAGAATCATCAACGTAAGTTACTGTACGACCATGTCGATAAAAACACCCATAAAATGCATTACCGGCAATCATTGGACTACCGTAGAATAGCGTTAAGCTGGGTAAGTAGGAGCGACTTCTAAATTAAGTGTACCGATTGAGGCGTCGGTAAAACAGAATGGTAGCTTTATCAACCGAGAATGCGTCGACCCGTGCTGCCATCTACGACGGAAACGACCAATTAATAAAATATAGCATCACAGAAATTTTCCACCTCAAAGATTTTCTCGTTTCCTTTTGTCTCAAAATATTGGCATACTTTTTCGCACTCGGATTATCGTAAAATATAATCGAGAAAAAAATTTTTTTTTCTCGCAAAACAAAGATTTATATCGATGAACGAACAGATGACCGATACAGAGTGACGAGCCAATACGACGAAATATTCGTCGCCGTTCGTCCCCGCCTTAACCACGCCCTCGGAAGCAGGAGTGAGGCAGCCATAATTAACTTCGATGTCGTTAAAGCCACTAGATGGCATCGCAATGCCATAGACAAAATCGTATAAAACTTATCATCGTTAAAATATCGTCTCGACAAATTTCCTATGATACAACTCTAAAATTCACGTTCGATAATTATCTTACAAGCTCAAAATTGTTATATAATTCAATAAATATAAACAAGATCAACATTCACGCAAAAAAAAGAGTAAAGTTGGATCTGAGGAACTCCATAGATGCTCTGAGAAGTCCATAGATCTGTAATCCTCGTTCGGAAACACGATTTTGGAATCGAGATATGTACCTTTAAATATTTCTAGCTTTTAAACTCGGGCTCGTTGGCGCGATTTATCACCCATACACGGGCAAACTTTCCTATAAAAGTAGATCGCCGGAATTCCTCTAAATTGCCTTTTCTTGTTCACTGTCAAAATTTATCTTCGCGTATATCTGCGTCATGGCATCGACTCGGCCCGTGGCCGGGCAAGAAAGAGACAGAAATCGGCTGTCGTTGTCTCGTTCTTTATTTAGGCGACGAAAAAGGGGTGACGTATGGAAGCACGCCTCAAGAGAGGTCCATCAAATTCTTAAGCCGTGACTACGAGAGTACGACGATAGCGCGGCCGCGTAGTGGGTTTTCTTAATTGGACTCGGTCCCCGTTTCTTCCTCGCGGTGGCGGAGCGGACAAAAACGGGCGGTCGAGCGGCGCCGACAATGAAATGTAAATTTCACGCAAATTCAACGACAGGTATGGAAAAAACGGCCCTGAAATATGTATATCTCGTTATATTATCGAAGCGTGGCATAGTCGCGAATTTAATGCGGCCCCTCCGCTATCAATGCGCGATTTAATGAGGGCGCGAACAATGCAACAGAGACGCGCGCGCGCGCGCGCACCGAGCGATCCTAATAAATAACGTCGTAAATATGTAATTAATATGGTAATATAATTCAAATCGTAATTTATCGTCCCGCTAATCGATTCCGCGTCCCGATACGATGACGTTACTTCCACCGCCGCAATTTCGCTACTGTTCCACCGTAACGCGATTATAGTTCCTGGCAGTATTCCATGCACCGAACCTAACGATCTACTTTGCGTCGTAAAAACCGGCACGCGGTTACGCCGATGAAGAACGCGAGCAATAAAGAAAGAAATCGGATAATAATCGGTGGGATAAGAGAAATTTCAAGGATAAATTGTTCATTTCTGGTTCTAGTACTACATTATACATAAGTAAATCTTTGTGAATTTTTTCTTTCGTGAAATCTTTAATTCGGTATAGATCTTGATAAGAATAAAAATTCGTTCCAAGAAATTTAACCATTTCTTATTAATTCTCGCTAAAATTCAAACGGTCTGTGAAAGTAACGATCGAATTCTCGATAATTTTTCATCGTAATTAAATTGTTTTTAATTAAAGAAGACACGTATCTTATACGTTTATTGATTATCAATCTTTCGAACATCGGCTCGTTCCGTGGAGACTTTGATGCGCGATGCGGACTAGCAGTGCATGCATGATGCATGCACCATGCCTCTGGCTATTTGCAAGGCTAAAATCCTATTTTAAGATTGTTGTAACAACGGCGTGCAGTGATTTCTAGGGAAGCGAAATTCGGATTTCACATCGGGGGTGGTACAAAGGGAAAAGCACGACAAGTCGGACGAGCAACGAGTCCATCGATTAAACATTGCGCACAGAACTGGATCAGTATCGTGGAATCGGCACGCTTTCGGGCTACAGCCTACAATTACCAACGCGGTTCGTGGAGTTAATTGGTGAATTGCTCTGGCGGCAGGATGCCGACAAAAGGGAACTTTATAAAGTTTTCCGTTTATCTGGAAAACCAGGAGGAGGGGGATATGATTTGCAATCGGGTAAGAATTATCGCGCGAATTTCTCTTCCTTCCAGTCCTAATGAGATCCTTAAATAAAATTTCAAGAATATTTGTTCGTTATTAATGCCCGATTGAACACTATTGTTGTACGTTGTTGTACGTTTATTATTGAGATTTTGAAAAAATATATCGTAGAAAATCGAAAGAAGATAATAGAATCAACTTGCCCTTCTATTTATCATTTTTAAGGTAAAAATCTCGACGAGAAACCATTCCAAGTAGAGCAACGATCAAATTACGAGAAGTTGACTCGAAAATAATTAATTTCCTGGTTACAAGGACAAAGAAAATCCAGCGTGGTGAACACGAAAGAGAAGAGGAGGAGGGATAGAGGGGACGAACGTAATAACGAGTCAAAACGAAAGCGGCATGTCGGCATGGCCGGCACAAAGCATTCAACGGGCGAGCACATTTCCCGGGAATCCTTTTTTTTCCCAGCCAAACATGGAAAGAGTCATAAAAGCCGGGTAGAGTCAGCGTAGCAAGTCGGGAGAGAGAGACTTTCGTGAAAGCGCAGAAAAAGCGTGGACCTTCTTCTTTTTCTTTTTTCTTTTTTTTTTTTTTATCCCGATATTGCCTTGGCAATTCGAAGGGTCGTTCGTTTTCTGGGAACGAATGGCCGCCCCGTGGACCGAAGTACAAATTATACCAAGGAGGATTCTCGAGCCAGATAACGTGCAACGATAGAAATTGCCATCTCTTTTGGCGAAATTGTTTTTTTTTCTACCTGGCCAAAAACTTTCTATTTTTCTTTTTCTCTTCTCCTTTTCGAAAACGATTTCACCTTTTCCTTCTTTGAACATCCTCGCTGCAGTTCGAATTTTTTTTAGGGATAATTTCGACAATGGCGAGAAACTGGGAAGGAGAATCTTGCAAATTGCAGTCGCTTCATTAACGGTCTGTATATCCTTTGTAATATGGAAAAATATTGAAATCACGATGGAGCCACATTTCAAGCTTGGACCAGTTGCCTCGGCAACAACAACCACCCTCGAGATGCAGAAGGCTCGCGAGAGAGTTAAATGCACGCAAACAGAATAACTTAGAAAATTATGGAGGCACGCTCGCAGGTGGTTTATCCTCATTAAGTGTACCGGCTAAACTTAATTTTAAAGGCCGGGGAGTCGGCTAAAAGCCGACCCTCCCCACCATTTGCAACAAACTCTAGCCGACGTTTTCTTCGGGATCCGGTAATTTTCGCCGATGATGTATCGGGCTTAATGCTCAAGACCTCGCGGAACGGAATTGCTCAACTTCGCCGAGGAATCCATTTACCAACGGCTCTCACCCCTCGTGAATCCGGAAGGGTTAGCTCGTTGGAAGATTTATCAAGCCACGAGAAACGTAAGCTTTCTATGATTGCGGGCAATTTGTTTGACGAAGAATAGGAAAGAAAATTCTCGATGCGTTTTTAATACGATTTTACTGGTTATAAGAAGTCTAGTTTGATTCTATGCCAAGACGGATGATTAAAATCGCGATGTAATTGCGTATTTTTCGGAATAATCTACAATCTTTTATGTCGCTGTAAGAAAAGGAATACGTAAAGAAAATTTCGTAAGCTATCTATATAAATTTTGATATAAAGTATTATAATTTTTAAAATTAACGAAAAAAAATATCTCTTCATATTTTCGACTAGTACGACTATTTCGAACCTGAAACAATTTCCGAAAGCATAAAATATCTCGAGGCCGATCCCCGCGCACAGAAGGTGTTTTCGATCGAGCTAGAAATTGGCGTTTAACAGGTTAAGCGAGCGAGGAGGAGGGAAAGAGTATCGAGAGGGAGAGGAAGCGTGAATGCGAAGAAGCGAGAAGCAAGAAGAAAGAGGGAAAAGGAGGGAAGAGAAAAAAGAAGGAAGGGCAAAAGATAAACGTGGAAGGGTAAAAGGAGGAAAAAATAATAAAAATGGTTGGTATCGAAGAAGTCACTCACCTTTAATATAGCTGTGTACATTGCGGTGCTAGCAGAGGGTGGTGTGGATTGGTGGTGGGGTGGTCAGGGGGGCTCCGGTGCAGGGCGTACCCCTAGTTGGCCCCCTCCGGTCCCCCACCGGCCGCTTGCTGCTGATGCGCAGCCGCGGCCGCTGCTGCCGCTGCCTTCTGCGCCTGCGCCTGCTTCTCCTGTTCGTTCAGCTCCTTGATCGCCTGTATCTCCTTCTTCAGCTTCATCCGCCGATTCTGGAACCAGATCTTGATCTGCCGTTCCGTCAGGCAGAGCGAGTGTGCCATCTCGATCCGCCTCCGCCTGGTGAGGTAGTGGTTCGTGTGGAATTCCTTCTCCAGTTCGAGCGTCTGGTAGCGCGTGTAGGTCTGGCGGCCGCGCCTGCGCATTCCGTTCGCTCCTGCAACCAACAAAACCACAGGCCAAACGTTCAAACGAGCTCCACAGAGGGAAGAGATCGCGTGTCTTTTCGTGGACCTCGTTTTCAGGCTTCCCGAGGGGAAACCGCGTGTCCTATCGAAATAATACATTTACACACGCGACCAAATGCATGTGTATATATATGTACATACTATTTCTTTCGAAGGTTTAGCTCAGAAGGTGCGAACGTTATTGGTATCTTTGTACGGTAAAAATTTGTTATTATGTATTGAAAGAAATGATCTTCTAATTAAAAATCTAAGTAATTTATCCCTTTTGATATGCACCACGAATGATAAATGCCTTATTAAAGATCAGGTAAGGTTATATACACACGAATAACACGATGCTATTATAAATTCGCAAAAAGTATTGAAGTTTTTATAGCAAAATATTGTAGCAAAATTTTATGATAGCGTGCATTGTATGTATTAGAAATATTAACTCGCGCAGCGTTTTAACGCACGCTTTATTTTACAGGAAATTGAGCGAGCGATAAGAAACGAAACGTTAGAATGTCCAGCAATTATATACATCCTTATAAAAGGATATTAGAAATAATAATATCGATCTTGGATTATTCGTATCTCGTTTAAAACGTTAAAGCAAGTAAACTAACTCATCGTCGAATCTACCAAGTGGAAATTCTACTTCTAGAAAGTTTATTATATCGTATTACAATTTCGAACGGACCACGAGATCTTTTAATCCGGTCTTTCTTCTTTGGATCGCCTAGCTACAAATACCGGTATTCGGGATGTGCAAGACGTGAACGGGTTCGAAGAAGCCAACTCGGAAATCCCGGTAACATTGTCGATAACGCCAAGAGGCTGGGATAACTCCTAAGCGAGACTTTAGAAAGAACGAGTTGAAGACAAAAAAGGAGGGGAAAAGAGGAAAAAAGAAAGGAGAAAAGGGGCGCGTAAACGGTTTCAGATAGAGCATGGCAAAGTCACAGCAAGCCACCAGGAGAAAGTAAGAGAACGTAGGACAGTATAGGTACACTGTCGAACAGCCACTTGGGTGCAGTACCGGAATAAACCCGTCTGTGGGGGCTCAAGCTCACCTTATCGGCCGTTACTGCCTCGTAAAAACCCTCCCGTTTCACCTCTGCCAACAGCCGAGACCAAAGCAACCCTCTGCCCGTAAGCAACCAGTCTTTTGCTCGCATACGCTTTATATCGAAGTACATAAACGACGTCCCCTGTATAATACGATTTTCACCGCTCGACGACACCCTTTCCCTATCCCAAATGTTTTCCTAGCCGGTCGACTCGTTCACCCGGAACAATTAATTTTGGTTAAACGCCATTTTATTATTTTATCGGTTACCGCGCGATAAACCGAGAAATTAATTTCACTCGAAGGACTTAATTATTACGAATAATTAATAACGGGAGTACATATTCCATGGTTAATACCGAGAAATAATCGTGACGAAAATGATATTTCGATCGTTTCCACGAAAAAAGGTAATACGAATTTAATCAGAAATTAATTCAATCTCCACTTACTCGCGTCACCAACTAATCACGTGACTACGAAATCAACATGGCGTCAAAATACTGTTTTTCGAATTTTATACCAAAAGACTCGAAAATAAATAAAAAATACACATTGTAAAAAGAAATTTACAAAACATCTTAAACACCTTTAAACACCGTTCGAACGACAAATAACGCAACTCTCTCATAAATTTCGCAATAATTTTTATCCAGCTAACCGGAAGAAAGTTTATCGCCGATTTCCTATCCGGACGGAACGAATCTCGTATCCGAACGGAATTCGAATCAGATTTGCGCGCGAAACGTTTTCCATCCTTCGATGGGTATCAGGGCCAGTTGTGCGCACACTTTCGCGAAACAACATTTCGATTCGAAACGGGGCGAGCAATAAACGCGTCATATTTACAATCGCATCCGTGCCGATCTATTATCGACGCGCGCGCCACGTCGAACAGCCGCCACCACGCCACTGGACCATTTCCAGTTGGCCATTATACAATATCGCGCGCAGACGAGCAACAACAGGCAGCGGCAGAGTTCATATCGGCATCATGTATATTATCGCAATGTAATCAAGTGTCCACTCCCCTCCGCCCTCCTCCTCCCCCATTCTCGCGCTTTTCTCCCACCACGATGGGTCTCGCGGCGGCGGCGCAACGTCCCCATGATTTTCATTTCGGCTTGTCAAGCAGGGCTCGCGGAGAGCCGCAGAGTTATGGGGAAACGTTTATAAGGGTTATTTGTCACGCGCTCTCCTCCAGCGTCTCCTTTCCAACCCCAGAGCGGGAGAGGAGGGGAGGGGAGGGGAGGGAGAAAGATAATATCCCTACCTTTCCGTTTCGTCGGAGTTATATCGTTCCCTTGGCCCGGTATTCCGCCGCAACACAGCGGCGGGAGGGGTTCGATAGACTCCGCTCGAACTTATAAATAAAACCGGGGCTTCGGCCAATTAAGCCGGCCTCGTACGTCTCCGCAAAGTAGAAAATGTGACAAGCACCGCCGCCTCCTCCGTTCCCAGCCTCCCTTCCTTCGCAAAAGGTTTCTTTAATTTTCCATCGACCGCCTTTCCCATCCAGACACTCCCTGCTGTATTTCAATCCGGATTCGATCCCATTTTCTTTCCACGTATCGTGAAGCGGAATTAATTTTTGTTAAAAAAAAAAAATCTTTATCGGCGAGTTAAAATATTATAAAACATCGATGAATAATTCTTATGATAGATTTAAATTTACAGAGATCGATCAGTGGACGAATATATGAAAATGGAGGGATTAAGTAATTCTCAATGAAATCGGCTATTTCCATTCGAACAAAGATAATAAGAGAGGAATAAAGATAAATCTTCTCGCGCGATTCTTGGTCTCTCGTGATCCAGCCAGCTATCGTTCGTCTCCTCCCTCGAACCCCGGTCAGCCATCGCAGTTGCTCACCCTCGAGTTTACGCACGCCCCGTGGGATATCGCGTGGGGGGTGAAACGAAGTTGAAGGGAAAAATTCCAAGGCCGCCTCGCTCCCCGGAAAAGTAAGAGGAGGCGTGCGTGGCTGTTTAACCAAGGGGGTGGATAAATTTTATGCTGAGACCGTGAAACGTGTTTCATCCTGGAGAAACGAGGAGGAACATCTCTCGAGGCTCGAATAGGGGGGACAGAGAGGCGATCACCCAACTTGTTCCCGAAGAAGAGTAGCGCGTTTAGGCCGAGTGAAAATATTTCCGTCGTAATTCACTGTTTTTTTCGAAAAAAAAAAGAAAAAGAAAAAGAAGAAGAACGTTCTCCTATATATCGTTATAAATAGCCACCCGCGGGCGTTTAGGAGAGGTCGGGGTATTATAGATAGGATGGCGGATTTATCGTACAAGTTAATATTTAATTTTGTATAAAAAATAATCCCAATGTTTTATTCGAACATTATTTTACAGGGAAGATTTCGATTTTAATTTAAGGTCAAAGGATGGGAAATCAAAATTTCGTCGTTCGATGTAAGCGAATTTCGAATATCATCTTGCATTAGATTAATATAATTATTGAATTTTGAATATTTTAAACATGTGCAGAACAAGGAATAACGAAATTGTTATTATTAGAAAATCTGATTAATCCCCAATAAAATGTAACAAGATAATTAACGACCCTTTTCCGTACCAATTTCTTTAAGAAAAATGGAAAACAGAGAGGCGTGTCACGCGAAAACGATCGATCCCTTGCAATCATCCTGAACGCGAAGAAAATTTCGCAAGCAAATTCCAATTCTCTCGGCTCGTTTAGAACGGCCATGGGGTAAGGGCTTTCCATCCCTTATTGGAAACTTTCGACGTGGCCGAGCATAAACAAGGAAGAGAGCTCGTCCGTGCCAACTCTAATAAGAACGAGCAATACGTTGATTGCTGCCAGGGATACGATCCACGGTTCGCAAAACACGAGGCGACGGCATCACCCTTCGTTCCCTCGATCCCTTGGACGATCATACGCGGGGGTCAATCGAATCAAAGTAAGTGAATTGGCCTGAGAGCATGAAGGATTCCCGCGATACACCCCCGAGAGATTCTTCTTGAGGCGAGGGTTGCAACCTTCGAGGTTAGTTACCGCATCGATTGAAAAAGCCTCTCGCGTTTCTCGTTACGTGGATTAATTCAAACACCACCAATTTCGTCTACTGTAAATCGCGATGAAGCGATACCAAGCATTTTTTAAATTATTTGATTCTTTTTTTGGAAATTATTACAGATATAGAGAGGCATTTTCGATAAAATTAATGCTTTATCGTTGTAATTGTAATTATCTTTATAATTATAATGGTATATCGAGGTATATACGTTATAGGTTGGTAGTTCTGGTATTAAAGTTAATAGGTTCGGGAATCTTTCATACATTTCGTTGAACCCGAAACCATTAATTTCAGGCACTATTCCTTCGCACAACTACTGTTATTAAGAAATGTTTATTTCTTGATCAAGCGATATCAGTTAAAAATATTTCTTTCCAATTATCTATCTCAAAAATCTATTTTCCAATCCTATCGATATCCTTAACAGTCTTCCATATTCAGATTTTTAAAAAGACCCGAAACAATCCATACTACGGCTACTTCAAACTAATTCCAAAAACCTTAATATAATAATAAAACAGATTAAATTCTAAAAAAAATTCTCAATTCTTCTTTTCTAAGCCAGCTCGCCTACGATTCAAAATAATCGTATCAATTCCAAGCTGCAAAAGAAAAAAAAATAATCAGCCGAGGCGAACATTTAATTTAAGAAGGAGGAACATCGGCCGGCCAAATGAAATTGACCGTGTAAATCAGTTAAAAATATTTCTTTCCAATTATCTATCTCAAAAATCTATTTTCCAATCCTATGATATCCTTAACAGTCTTCCATATTCAGATTTTTAAAAAGACCCGAAACAACCCATACTACAGCTACTTCAAACTAATTCCAAAAACTTTAAAGAAATTAAAAACAAAAAATCTTCGATCTACGCATTAAAACCCGATTAATAAAACAGATTAAATTCTAAAAAAAATTCTCAATTCTTCTTTTCTAAGCCAGCTCGCCTACGATTCAAAATAATCGTATCAATTCCAAGCTGCAAAAGAAAAAAATAATCTATCAGCCGAGGCGAACATTTAATTTAAGAAGGAGGAACATCGGCCGGCCAAATGAAATTGACCGTGTAAATCAGTTAAAAATATTTCTTTCCAATTATCTATCTCAAAAATCTATTTTCCAATCCTATGATATCCTTAACAGTCTTCCATATTCAGATTTTTAAAAAGATCCATACTACAGCTACTTCAAACTAATTCCAAAAACTTTAAAGAAATTAAAAACAAAAAATCTTCGATCTACGCATTAAAACCCGATTAATAAAACAGATTAAATTCTAAAAAAAATTCTCAATTCTTCTTTTCTAAGCCAGCTCGCCTACGATTCAAAATAATCGTATCAATTCCAAGCTGCAAAAGAAAAAAATAATGTATCAGCCGAGGCGAACATTTAATTTAAGAAGGAAGAACATCGGCTACGATGGAGGAATTCTTGCCGGCCAAATGAAGTTGACCGTGTAAATCGTAAACGCAATTAGAAGGCCTTTGGAAACACGATGTGTCGTAAGTTCCCTAAGCTTCCGGTATACGTCCCTCCCGAAACGCGAACGTTCACGGCCGCAGCGGAGACTCTGCGTTTGCGAGAGTTCCCGGGGACACTCGGTATGAGGAACGCGTAGCTACGCAGCAAGACCGTAGCTCAACGTAGGACGGGGTACACCCTCCCTCCAGAGGCTTGCCAAGGTAGAGGTAATCCTCTCGGGGGCGTGAGTTACTGCCTAAGCGTCTCTCTTCCACTCTGTCCCACCTTTCTTCTTCTACGCGTCCCCTTTCCTCTCTCTCTCTCGTCATCCGACCTTCATTCTTCCCCTCCCTCGCCCATTACTATTCTCGTCCCGCTCTCTCGTGCCCCTCCGTTAAGGGCTGCTCCTTAGTTGGAGAAAATGCCGAGAGAAAGTTGGGAGGAAAGAAGGGAAGAGGTGAGTAAGGTTTCGGCGTAAGGCTGCGCCACAGCTGGAGAGCGTTAGTCAACCGTAATTAATAAGTCACGTGGAAGCTAACGAACACGGAGGGGACACGTGGAGCTCGTTGTCTCCCCGTTTCGAGAGAAAGAGTATAGGAGGAGGGGAATTTTCGCCGGAAGCTTCTACTCGTGAACGGAATCGTGGAAGGTTTCTGGAAAAATTTATACGCTTCTAATTACAACTTTTAAAAATATCTCTTAAAATATCGACTCGTCGAAAGATCTATCCAGGAATCGAACCAGGAAGCGATCGGACGTCGAAGGACCGGGAGGCGCATTCGCGGCGACATTCGTCCCGCGAGAGATTCTCTCACGGCTGAAAAGTGGGGATCGTTATTCCACGCGTTTCTCTGGCCTATCGAGGTAAACTTGTCGTTACCGCGGCGCAATCGCGATCAGGCGAAACCGTGCAACGGCGGATAGGCGAGGAGGAGGGGGAGGAAGGGAAGGGAAGGGGTGGCAGGGTAGAAGTTACGCGACGCGGACAAGAATGTCGCCGGCAGCCAGCAGGATATACCATAAGAAGAACGAATGGAGCATTCGAGAATAAGATATCGGCTTTACGTGCAGCCACTTTTGAATAAGCGTGGTGCCGCGCCGCGGGCAAGGTGGCGACTTTGCTCCCACGCGCGAAACACCGCCATCCGACACTGAAACCCCAAGGGATAAAGGGACACTCGTTTATCCCGGCCGCGCGACTCGATCTCGTCCTTAACCTTCAACGGACCCGCGAATCAAATATCATAAGAGGGAAATAAAACAAAGGTCTATTTCCAATTATCTCTTCGCGTTCGTATTTTCCGTAAAAGCATGAATTTTTATCTTTGGCAAAACACAACAAAAATTGGTCGCGTATACACGTGTATATTTATATACCGAATGTTATTATGTACCATAAATACATGTACATGGATGAGAGCTATTTCTCAAGTTCTATAGTCGAGCGCGACTATAGTGGCTCTCCTCTAAAGGTTAATACCGTATTTGCTTGTCCCTGTGATTACCTGGCCATGTCTCGGCCATCTCTGTGCAACTGCGCTATCTGGCCTGGGATCGATGTAATAATTCGCTCAAAACGATGGGCGTGAACGCGTGTAACATCGCATTCGAGATCGTTGGAGACGGGAAACGAGAGCGGCCACGAGGCGAAGTTTCACGTGAACGTACGTATTTTGTCGGAACCCGTTGAAAATTACGTTGCCGCGGTAATTGTGTCCGTCCTTTATAATTTGTAGCGATACACTTCCTTTCGTAATGCGAGGTCTCCCTCCGCTTCGAGAATGTGGAGCGCCCCCTTTCCTCTTTTTTTGTTACTGGTTACCATAGCCGAGAGTATGGAATGTTGCAAAAACGATTAGCCACAGGCCGCGAATTAGTAGTCCGTACGGATACGTCGGCTGGAACGTTGACGAAATCGCGCGAAGGTCGTCCATAACTCACGTCCTCGTTCATCAATCAGTAGTCGAGACTAAACTATTCCGTGCTATGGTATTCCCGTGAGGGAGAGAGAGAGAGACGGCTCATTTAAATGTACGGCATTATTTTCTGCGTCGCGAATTGAACGATACTTTCCAGAGGTGGAGACACGCGAGAAAGGAACGAGCGAATCCGCGTTTCAACGGGAAACTAGCGAAAATATTCATACAACACCGATCGTTGGATTTATTCGTTCGACCTTTTGTCGTGGATATACCTTCCACGACGCTGGGAGAGGGGATTAATCTGTTTTGAAGCCAGCGAAGCGAGTAATTCGACAAGGAAACCAACCGTCATAAACTTCTTCGAGCGTTGTTTTCAATCCTTCTTCGTCTCTCGCTAGCCGTCACTCTAGCTTCGTCATTCTCTAACGACCGTCGTTAAAAAAGCGAGATAAGACGAGGATCGAATTTCGTTTCTAGCAGCTGTAACTCCCGGATCCGTGAGCTCGAGTAGAATCTAATAAAAGAACCTGCTTCGCTTCACCGAAAAACGCTGCACGAAACGCCACGTCCTTTCGAAGTGGCTTTGGAGAGGAGCTGAATAAACTCGACTCGAGCGGCCACTTGTTCCATACGAAGAGCACACGTCGAATTATCCTCGATATTAAAAGCTATTGGCCAGCCTTCGATTGAGAAAAGGAAGGGAATCGCGAGAAGCGTTGCTCGTTCAACTATGGCGGACATGGCTCGAGTAGGGCCTGGCGCGAGAGGACAACGTTTACCGGGTTAGTGGCAGTGGCGAACGGAGAGACAAGGTGGCTCTCTTCTACAACGACAAGCCAGCTGCTACTCGTGGTAACTGTAATAATTATGCAAAGACCGAATGCAACGGTGCATCGCGAGCAAGGCGGACCAGCGCGAACGGAGAAGCTAGAGAGAAAGAAGAGGAGGACGTTCCAGGGAACGGAGCGCAAAAGGAGCAACGCGAGGCAAGATGGTGGAGGAGATGGCATGCAAAAGAGGCTTCGTAGGTAAGCGAACCGAGCCGGTTGTAAGGCGACACCTCGCGGCTCCATATATCTTTCTCTCTTTCTTTCTCCCCTCATCTCTCTTCCCCTCGAGCAGTCGACGCCACCATGGGTCGTCTCCTTCTTCCTTCTTGTTGCTCTCTTCCGTCCCAACATTTCCACCTATACCTTCCTTCTGATTCACTTTTGGCCTCCTTCGTAGGTGTCTCTTTTTCATCGCGAAAAAGAAAACAAATTTGCGGTTTTCTTCCATATGGAATGATTCGAACGATTGCGATACGAGATCGATATGATTTTTCTCCTCTGTTCTATTAAACAGAATTCCACGCTCAAGGAAGAAGAAGGAAGAAGGAATTATAATCGTCGTGAGCGAAGCGACGACAAGAAACACACCCTTTCTGAAGGGTCGCAGCAGCCAATCTCTCCCCACGTTTGTCGTTTACCCAATTCGTACGAAACGTCAGCGTGTACAAGGCGTGTACAAGCCGATGGTGGTCGATGCAAATGGGCCGAGATATAAATGGCCGGCCGAAAAACAAGAAAGAAGCTGAAAGGAAGCGAGGAGACGGAACGGAAAGACGAAAAAGGACGGGGCCCGGAGGGTGAGGTAGGTGGCGGAGTTTGATACAGGTGGGTAACCCCGCGACACCATCTAACGAAACGGATCGTCCGTCTTACTTACATCGGCTCGCATCTATAAACTCACGCGGTTGGTACACGCATACGAAGGACCCCAGCACGCGTGTATATCCAGCATTGGATGTGCAAGGGGGACGCGGTTACCAGCGGGCAACCGACCCACCAACCACCCATATATCTGCGTCCTAAAAGGAATTCCAGAATATATTTTACATATGCTTTATTGCCGCCTTATTTCCAACTCTATAGGCAGAGAGACCTCGAGCAGAGACTGCGGACGAGCGGAGAAAGAGAAAGAGAGAGGGGCGGAGAGGGAGAGAGAGTGCACGCGCACACTTTCTGGCCTCACAAAGAACGGATTCGACTTGGCCGCGAGAGCGTTTTTCTCCGCGTTTTCGTGCATCCTCCCCGGATCGTTAGTCGCTTCGTTTGAATGGGAATAGGAAAAATGCGACGCGAGACTTTTATATCCCTCCATCTCTTGGAAAGAATTTGTTTGCTCGATCGTCACGGAGGAAATCTACTCTTTTGTAATTATATCGAATAAATTACAATCCCTCTTCTTTTCCTTGGAATTATTAAATGAAATTTTGATTGGATAAGGTGGAAAAAAAAATAATTTAATTTTTCCTTTTATTTCAGATAAATCTTTTTATTCTCTTGTTATCGTAATAAATTCCAGTCTGTCGCCTAAATCTTAACGTATTATCCGATATAACTGTGACAGAAAGAAAAAACATTATGATGCACGTTCTAACCTCTTTTGAATTATACGAAATGCAAAGATTCTCGAAAATATATAAAAGAATTAAAGTAATAAATATAAAAAAGAATAATTATACTTTCGAATTAATTTTACCAGAAGAATAAATGCACGTTTTTGATATATTTATGAAAATAATAAATTTGTAATTAATTAATCTCGTTTGGTACTTTCAGCGTTAAAAAGTTAGAAAGGGTTGCAACCGTATCGATGGATGATCGGTAAACACAAAATGGCTAGTAGCGCATCGTAGACTTATAACAGGATTGGATTAATGTATAATGCATGCTCCCGCGCGACGGCATTCCGCAGTAATGACTTAACTTGTACCAGTTAACAAGTACCTGGGCTAGATAATTCGATAATTTGCAAGATATAGTGGATGGCTATTCATTTAGGCCTCGACAATAATCAATCGTGACATGCAAATCTATTTCTACTCTCGTTAATTACATCGTCGCACGACATCGTTGCCAGATTTTTATGTTTACGATCGGTAATGGACTTGATCAAAGCCAAAGATGGACTTTGTTAAATTCCTTCGAGAAAAAGATCGTCGAATTTAACAGATTGGACAGAATCCAGATCCCGAAAACTTTTGTCATTCATTAATTTCTACGAATTAAAAGATAACAATATCTTATTATTAAAATATAAACCTAAGAAAATTATATCTTTATTAATGTAATATAACCATAAAGCCTTGAAAAACTGATATCAAGTTCATATATCATACCTTCAAAAATCATATCATACCTGACGGTTTCATTCATCTCAGTATAGAATTGGCCGCAAAATGCAATCCGATAAAAGGAGAAAGGTTGCAAAAGAGCGGTAGCGTACGACCAGAAATCGATCTATCCGATAATTTGCAAGAGAATACGGATTACGAAACTGGCTGTACACGGAATGGACTAAGGGAGGGAGAGAGCACAGGAACCGTGTTTCTTCGGCTACTCGAAGTTCGAGGGCCCCGAAGGAGTCTCTCTCTCCCCCCCACCAGCAAGTGTACCGTGTCGAGCGCATGCGCGTGGGGAGAGCCGGTTTCAACGACCAAGACGCCATCACGCTTAACGGCAAGAAACTATGATTACCGGAGAGAGAAAGAGAGAATGCAGCTCGAGAAATTGCGCGCACGATCTTTTATCCCTTCCAAAAAATCGGTCTCCGCGACGTCGAGCCGTTCAATTACGGTCCACTCCGTTAACTTGGTCGAAGGGGATATTTGGGGGCCCGCGAGCCGCAAATTCGTACCGATCTTATGCATTTCGGATAATAGTGGGAATAAGGGGTGGAGCGAAATGATGGCGTGGCGAGCCTTCACTCCGGAATCGACGACGCTGCATAATACGTGCATGCAAAAATCGGTCGTCGTTGAAAGGATGATCAAAAAACCTCGAGGCTATCCGAATAAATTAAACAGTAACTTTTGATTCGTTTCACTTGGAATGGGCCGGGAATTGCACGTTACGAGAACCCCATCGGTCGTCGATCTATCTAACGATGCTGTGTACTCTTATTACGTCGAGTCGCCATTTTGACCAAATCGATGGATAGAAATCGGAATGAAAATTATTCGTTTGTAAATAACTTCAATTAAACGTGATCGTTGCGATATTAATTCGAAACCTCGCTTAAACACGAACGGTGTTAATTCGTTAATATAATAGGAACCAAAAAAAAAACAAAGACGATCAACCGGTATAAAGAATGAAAAAGAGAACGTGGGAGTAAGCTAGGAAACCGGTGGTATTTCGGTTATTTCCACACACCTGGCCAGGTTAAAAGTTTCATTTTCATAAGGCTTCCTTTTGCTTCCTGATTCTCGATTTGCATAAAACATTCCAACCAGCGTCTATATCGGTCTACTCTCGGGGTAGATCGTAGATCGTCTTGCCGCGATATATCAAGTCGAAATCCCAAAGGTTACCTACTTCTATTCTACGCTCGCTCAACCCTGGGTCCAGATCCTCGAAAAGCCTCGGCCAGAGCTTGTTCTATGTGCCGAAAAAAAAAAAAAAAAAAGCAATCGCT
Organism: Apis cerana; assembly: GCF_029169275.1. Lineage (NCBI taxonomy): Eukaryota > Metazoa > Arthropoda > Insecta > Hymenoptera > Apidae > Apis > Apis cerana. The sequence continues at coordinate 3,974,327 of NC_083867.1, read as the reverse complement.
GCGGCTGTCTCGAAGCCGTTGCCAGCTATCCACTACTGTCCGCTGTGGCGCCGAGGGTGGTTGGCGCGGGGTGAAAATCGGGAAAAACGAGGCTGAAAGGGGGGGAGAGCGGAAAACGACGACATACAGAAGACTAATCGGTCGTGGCGTATCCCTGATTCCGCTAGATTTTCGAACGCGCCAGAAAAGTTGCCGGTACGAGAAACATTTTTGGCAGCCGGTTGGCATATCGGCACGCAGTGTCCGGATATCGTGAATGGACTAGCTCGTAGACGATGGAAGAGAGAGAGAGAGAGAGAGACTAGAGTTCTCTCGAAACTTTCCTTGATTTATGAGAGTTCATTATTATTTTCGCGTGACTGGAATGATCACGCCCCCCTATTCGCGAAAATCGAGAACTAGAATAATGGAATTCCGCTTTCTTTTTTGTTCCAGCCTATACCCGTCATCTCCTCGTCTGTCCTTGATTAATAATGTTACAGCGGCCATAATTTATCAACTAATAATATTAATGTTTCGACGAGAGAACGGAGAAATGTGACTTTGTCGTCGATATGCGTGTATCGAAAATAATCGATAATCGTCGGTGTCAAGTTTCGTTCGTTTATCTCATTCGACACGCTCGAGCCTGGCTTCAAGGTCCGATTTTCAGTAACTAGAGACAGCGACGGAGGTTACTTCTTACCGTGAATAAACACGAAATTCGGTGGAAGGGGATCGCGGTTAAGCGTGAAACTCGTTCGCGCGAGATGTCACGAAAGAGGAGGAGGACGCGGAAAGAGGGATCGGTGGATGGTTACGTAGTTACAGGTTGGTTAGACTCGCGGTTAAAATGGACGAGGCGGCGTGCTACGAGATCTTATCCGATCGCAGCAGCGGCCACTGAATCATCCGCTTTGAATAGGGCTTCGCTTCACTCCCTATATTATACCTATAGGTACCAACCTTCTACCTATGGCCATGCGCGCGCGCTCGCGTTCACGGTGTAGCGTCTCCGAAGCAGGAGAAACGAAGGGAGATGGAGCGAGAGCGAGGGAAACCCAGGGGACGGGACAGAGACGGAGCTATAGCCTGTATAAATGCGTTATACGGGAGAAACCTTGGTGCGCACTAAATTACCAGCCACGACACTGTCACACCACGTTCCCGCGGCTCGTAGACCCAGCCACCTTGCAACTCACAAGTCGCCCTCTCTCTACCTGGCCATGACTTACAAGTCGGCGATAGCGCTAGCTACCACAGTCTTAATCAGCATAAATCATACCCGACAATGCGCAACTGACCACCTTTGAATCCACCACCATCTCTGCGAAAATGGGAACCCGATCTCTTCGTGTGCGCGGCCATCGATTCACGCGAGAATTTCTTTTGAGATTCGCGAAAAGGAACAAATTAACGAAGAGAGAAAGTTTTAATAAGTTAGGTAATAGGTAAGTAATTTTTTTTGTTTCGATCGAGTTTCTTAAATTATACATGCGTATTTTTAAACGGTGAAATCAACCTTTCTTTATTATATTCGATATATGCAAAACGATCATCGATTTTTAGAGTATGTAACATTTTTACAGTATATAATAATTGATAAATTTACTAATTAATGATTGAAATAAATCTGGTAATAATTTTGAAACATCATATTTCCAAATAAATTCTTTAAGATTCGTTTTACGAATATTTATTATTTAACTTGTCTCTTACCGTAAGTATCAACGAAAAGGAGTCGTAAATTAGTCGCATTACGAGGAACGGGGATGCTTAACTTCACGAAGATTTCGGTGCAAATAGAAGATGTATGAAGGAATTCAGGTCTGGATTAGAAAGCTCGTTGGAAATAAATTCGAAATCAGTAGACATCCTTTCAAGTTGCGTAAAATATTCGGTGAATCGTGGCACGTGATCCTAACTGTCATGTAATCTTAAAATGGCCGCGGACACTTGTGCCCGAGAAAAATGAGACAGGATTAGCACGCGCGATGCGCCATCTGCTTCGCTTTTTCCACCGAATTGAAATCTTGCTGATGCGTTCGAGCTCTCTCCCGCGCGTGCGCACGTAGTCGCCTTGAGGTCGCATCGTCCATCTTAACAGCCACGCTCGTACGGTCATTACGCGTGAAATCCAAACGTTGCAAATAACCCCGCCAATATGAAATCCTGTTTTCTAACTAAATTCAAAATTGCAGCCTTTCGTCAAGACCACCGTCTTTCCCGTCTCGAGGCACAACTCGCGATCAATACAATCACGAAAGAACAACCGATTACTTCGAGAAGCACGATCTTCTTCGAGTACACCCATCGAACGGTGTAATTTTCGATCCTTGCAATCGATCTTTGGGAAAAAAATACATGGAATTTTGCCGAGGATACACGATGCTAAGCAACAACAACAAGAGAGGTAATGGAAAAAATATTAAACGTACCTAAGATGATTATTAACCCTTCGAAGAACGCCGTCGATATGGGAATCTCATCTTCTGTTTATAAAATTTTTTGTACATTAGAATGGTTAAATTCTCAAAGCGGTTTAAATTTACTTTGTGGAAGGGGATTTATCGCGTGGAAGGGAGAAAGAAAATTTTACGCCGTTCATGATGGGTCAAGAACGCCGAGTCTGAGAAACGAAAGAATTTAATCCGATAAACGCGCAATACGGCGCAACAGCGCGTGTTTCGCGAATTATAGGATACGCTCGTATATCGTAACCGCCGCGCCATTACTCATAAAACAACGTCTTGCGCCCAAGAGAGATTAGATCAAGAGAGCCGCATGCGAGTAAAGGCAGCGTCTAGAAAATCATTAATATTGATCAGGCAGATGATTGATAACTTCATTAACACGTTACACGCGCCGATTCAATTAATTCCTCGTAACCGTTCTCTCTCAGTGCTGGCTCGCGCGCGAAATAATTTACGATTCAAGAGAGCTCTTCGCGTTTTTTTCACGCTCCAGTCAATTAGCGATAACCTTTCCCGTGGACGCGGCCGATTTCTAACGGGCGTGCCTTTCTCCTCTCCTCTCACCTCTCGCCTGTCAACCCGTAGACGAGTCTGTGATTTACGGCGGCGTTAATTAATCGCGCGAGCATTCCCGCCGCGCGAATTATCATTTTTCCGTGTGGACGTTCACCGTGCGGACCGCGAGCCGTCTCGAAACATCGAGAGAGAGAAAGAACCGTTTGCATTTTTGCCCGGGAAACGTCGTAAATCCGACGCCGCGACTTAACAACGTCGGAACGGCGAGAGCCGACTACACTATCGCGAAATATTTTTCTTCTTTTCCTCTCTCTCTCTCTCTCTTACTTCCATTTGCGTCCTATCATGCCTCGTACTCTGCCTCTCTTTTTCTCCTGTTTCTCTCTCTCTCTCTCCATCTCGTCGCGAAAAAATTCTAGCATCTATTCTCCGCTCACGTAGAACGTGACGAGAGGAGAGGAGAGGAGAGGTCTCCCTCCCCGTCAACTCTCGCAACCGCAACCAGAAGGCCTTCACCCGTTGTTTCGGCCCGACACGAGAGGAGACGAGATCCTCTCGTAATTGTAAACATTGGATTAATGCAAATGCGCGCTTAAAAGCTTAATTGCTTTTGATAAAGTATGGCGGTGCATTAAATTCAAATGCATGTAAATTAATTCAAATTTATGAGAAATAGGTGGACGCGGAGCACTTACAGGAAAAGAGGGAAAATAAAAATTAGTCCCCGCGGGGCCGGCCCCCGCGACGAGGCTCTTTTTTTCATTCTATCCCTCACCTCTTATCCTCCCTTCCCTCGCGCCCTCTCCTGTCTCTCTCTCTCTCTCTCGCTCTCGCTCTATTGCTCTTCGACCGTGCCGCGCCTCCCTCCACCCTGAGGAACAGCCCCACCATTCCCTCTTTTTCACGAACGCGCCATGTTGCCAGCCAGATTGGCCTTTATGTGCAGGTTTCGCCAATAAATTCCACCTTCAGCCTCTCGTCCGATACACGTCGAATTTTAACGCACCGCAGGATCGTTGCCATGTTGATTAACGATGTCAAAATCAACCAACCGCGTGCCACCACTTTCGGAAACGCGCGCGGCCTTTTGACTGTCGTGCGCGAGCATCGCGGTCGTTAGGAACGGGGCACGCACGGGAAAAGGAGAAAAAAAAAAATAGGGACGGGAGAGGCAACGACCGGTTCGCGCCTAAATTCGAATTAAGCGACTCGGGGCGGAGCGGCTATCGAATAAGCACTTTCGGCGCCTTGGCCAACGGTATGAATTTCGGAGGAAAGAATAATTTAATGTGCCAAATTTATTTTTTTGATAAATTTGCGTCGCTTCCTTTACACGATGTATTCTTATTCTGCTTCTTGTTAACCAATAATAACGAATAATTGATATTGTACGGTAAACGTAAAATTATGTTTTTGTTAGAGAAACAAAAAAGGTGATATCTCGTTAAATGAATTCAAATGTATGCATGTGAGAAGGCTCATGACCCGTTCAAATAAATAATTAAATAAGAAATAAAAGATACACGTATAAGAAATCGCAAACGAGAATTGTTAGATCTAAACGAGCATCGCGGAAGAAACGTAAAGTACTTACATACGTCGTTATGTACGCGGCACGGAACGGTGTCGTATATCAAACGCGCAAACGCAGCCAGCGTTCCTAAACAAGTCCCCCCCTCTACTTATTTGCAGCGACCTCGCGACAGAAGCTCAAACGTATAATACCAGGTTCGTTATTCGTCGTTGACAGCGACGCGAAGTTTGCTGCGCGAGTTACGTGCGCACGCATCGGCGATGCGCAGCCGGTCGACAGTTGGGGAAAAAAGCCGAGGATTGCGAGTGCATTTTAACGCGATCAAACTTATCGACGCGGTTTGTGGTGCACGGTAGGAGGATCCGAATATCGAGGATCCTCTGTGGAGGAGAAAGCCTCGGAAAAGCCAGTGACAATGGGGAAATCTTTGGCGGTGCGCGCCACTTCAGCCCGCTGATAGATGCGCGCGTTCCATAACGGCGATAATGGTTGCTGGCCCATCAATTCCGGGCCGGGCTTGATTAGATAGGCGCGTTTTATTGCGGCAAAAACTCAACTCTCTCTCGCCCCGTCGAAAACCGAACCGTGGCGGGCACCCTCCCTCCTCCCTGCCTCCTGCCCCCGTGCGGCCCACACGCACGCACCAACACGAAGCATCGGCCAACCGACACACCGGTGACGTCGCACCGACTTTATCGTAAATAAAACGGAATAGCGAAATACGAGAGCGAGGTGATATTTGCCGGTGCACAAGCGGCAAATACTCTCTCTCGCCGCGGGGGTCGTATAAACCAACCGGAAGTATTGTTCTGTCCGTGAGGCAGGTCCGATCGACGGTCAAGTGCTCTGAAGTTGCGCGTTACGTGCGTTGTATATTCCGTGTGTACGGGTCGAGGAGGAGGAAAGACAGGCCGCAAATCCATTTTCGATAAAGCTAGAATAAGCAGATATAAATCGGGGGATGTGGAGGGGGAAGGGGAGGGTATGGGCGTGAATGGCATCGAATGAAAATCTATATTTTTCGGCGGGGCCGCCGTAGTGACAACTATTCCTGGAAATATAATACGCGATAAATAAATTGGAACGCGTCCACGAGAAAATGGAACGGGGGTGAAATGTACGGATGACACGTTCGAAAAACACGCACGCCCGACATTTGCATTTTTCGTCGTCGTACGATTGACGGAACATCGTTACACGGGTGGCTACGTTTCTCTTCGTTTGTTCGAATGAAAATACGTGGATATTTTTTTTTTATCAACTTTTTAAATAACCGATCGCTATTTTTCTATTAGAACCTAATTAGAATCATTTAGAACAGGTTTGCAATTTTTCTTTAATTTCGTATTAATACTCATATTAATATTTTCTGAAATCAGTTTGGTTTAACTTTTATTTTTTTTTTTTTGCACGCGTTAAACTCGAACGTGTTATTTCTCGCATTTTCTTCGATTTCTTATCGATACGATCTTAATGCGTTTACACGAAAGGTATGAAGTTACACGAAATTTCCACGTCAAAATAAACATCATGGAAGAGAAACACGTTTAAGGCTTATCGAAGAGATCGCTGATCGTATATCATAAACAAAACAAACGTTTCGTTCATCGTACGCCGATTATCCGTGACTACGCAACTAATAACCGTGGTCGTCCGATTTTATTAACGCGCAACTAAGATCAGTTTAATTCGCGCTACCGTTGGAGCGTCAATAACATCGCCGGTTATCTTAATGCATTAAGATTACGCGTGAAAGGCGGTGCTCGGTATTCGTAGTAGCGTTGAGGATAAGCAGCGAGTATAAACACGGGGATGCGCGTGCCATTCGCCATCGCGTTCGCGCGTAATTTGTAAAACCGAGCAAATTGCACCGGAACGATTTTATCTACCTGCTCAAAGATGAATCGATTCGAACGCGACACGCGAGCACGAAGATATCTTCTCTTTAAAGGACAAAAATGGAAATCGTAGAACAAACACCCCCGTTTGAATTCAAAATCACGTGCTTGTCAACACGTGATCCCATTTTGTATCGCAATATTATACCGAATATTTCGGAGGAAATCAAATATCTTTGCCGATATTTTCGGTAACGTGTTCTGAACGAAATTGCTCTAAATTTATATTTCGTATATTTACAAATCAACTTCTTCAACTTTTAATATGTTTTACATATATTTTGGAATACGCGTGTAAGATTAATGAGAGAGAAATTGACAAATATTGTCTATTTATCTTAGAATTTAATTTTTGAAGTAAATCAAAAGCAAAATCGAATATATAATACCCATGATTTTTTCATTTAAAACAACCTACAAAACATATCGCTAAATTCACTCGAAATTTTTTCTTTTAAAACATTCTCTATATCTTCCAGACGACTCAATCGCTCGACTGAATAATTTTTCCGACCCACGATTTATCGAAGCGAGATCCTGTGTGTGTGTGTGTGCGCGAGAAAGTTGAGCCAAGTTTACCTTCGTTAAAGTTTGCCATCGGCCTGAAGTTTGCGCCCGCGAAAGATCGTAAAGCAAGAAAATTGTCTAGGCGAAAAGAAGGGATGTAATGGAAAGAGAGGGGGCCGATCTAAAAAGTTGTTACGCATATCGCGCGTTAACGATATCTACAATTTCGCTCTTCTCGTTACGGTAACGTGGATCTCGGCCGTAATCGGAGGGAGAAGGATATAGTAGGATCGCTCAAGGACGATCGGTACATTTATAGATTGATAATAGTAACATGCACGTGCTACTAGCGCATAAAGGTCGACGCGCAGGTAGTCATTAGGCCGCCCCACGCCCAATACATTAAGTCGTTATGAAGATATCTTTAGCCTTTTCTCACCGACAGTAGGGCCTCTAAACACGTTCAGCCTCACTGGAATAATAGCCGGTATAGCTACGTTATCTTCGAAGCAAACAAGGTGTTTTTGTTCTCTTCGTTTCTTTTTCTTCCGCTCTAACTCTTTTTTCTCCCTCGCTCCCTCTCGATCGCTCGCTCGCTCCCGTCGATCGTTATTATCGTTTAAACGAACTTCATTCGATACGAACAAAGATGGGTGTACGATATCACTTTCGCGATGTTGTTGCAAAGTGTATACACTTAGGAACATTAAACATTACCGCGGGAGGAAATCGGATCATCCCCGGGTAATCGGTTTCTATTCATAGAACGAAGCATCGTCCTTTTTACTGTAACATTATCCCGGTTAAACGGTTTTTAAGAGAGAGAAAAAAATCTTGGATAATAATTTCGTGAGCGGTCTGAGAGAGAATTTTCCGAATCTCGCGTCGTCTACTAGGGACGCGATCAGTTTTATATCCGAAACGTCGCAAAATCCCTCGGTGAGACGTGAGCGAACAGCCCCCTCATGGCAATTACTCCCATCCCATCGTTACCCATTCCACCTCCTTGCTACCCTTGTATTGTATTCCTTCACTTTCCTCCCCCTTACCCCTTTCTCTCCGCTCGCTTCCAAACGGCCAAGTACGCGTACTGCCTAACTAAAAGTCCTTCTCGCAAATTGCCAGTTATTACCGACGTTACGTTTATCGATGCGGCGGTTGCGTTTACGCCGGGCCCGCCATTCCTCCCCTCCTTAACCCGCCCTCCACGCCTCTCTCTCTCTATCTTTCTTCTCTTTTTCCTTTCCTCCTCGTCTCTCGGAGATTACCCCTCCCCTTCTCTCCACCTTTCGACATACCTTCCCTGCCTGTTTTTCACCGAACAACCAACTCCCTCCCCCCACCCTCGTGCCCCCAGTCTTCTTTTTGATCCGCCTCGCACGAGTCCCCGGTGTCTGCGAATCCATCAGCGAACACGGGTAGCTATTAATTCAAGAGGATTCGAAATCGTGGCTCGTTTCGGTCAAATTACGAGACCGCGACTTCCTACGGTGCCTCGTAAGCGGCATCCTGATTGGTGCGTTTAACGCAACGAGGTTTCGGAAGTGGTGAGAGCGATTACGAGGGGGGGAGAAGATGCAGGCATGGTTGCTCATAATTATCTATCGATTTCAAGGATGTTTCGTGTTCAAGGAGTAATTTCGAAGAAGGTTGTTGAATTTATCGTAATAACGTTAAAAAGTAAAACGCGACGTGGGGAATGTTTCGAATAAACTTTTTTCCAGCGTATATAAGCTTCGTGGAACGAAAACAAAGGGTGAATGAACCGAACGATCAACAATTTTTCCGTGGAATTGAAGATAATACGTTTTTATGATATTAAATATTATTTAACAGGAATTAAAATATAAAATATTTTCGAAGTATGGGAATAATAAATAAAATAACGGAATGAAAAATAAGGGACAGGAGACGAACTAGGAAGAAGCTAAAGAAATATCGACAATTGTTTTCAACAAACAAATCCATATGTGAAATTCTCCCCGCGAACCAAAACGAATATTTCTCGAACAATAATCGAGCGCGTTCGACGAGCACGTTCCATGAAATGATCGCGCGCAATCTTCACCCCCCTCCCTCTGCCGAGAGGTAGAAGGTATTATACCGTCCGTCGCACACGGAGGACGAAAGCTCGCGTCCATACCGGGCGACGTTCGACGTTCCCTGCCGTCTTATTTTCTCTTCCGTTCCCGATGCAAAAAATATGATCGGAGCACGTCGTTGCTCCCATGGGTATGTGTCTCGGCCCATGCCGTGGAAAGAGGCGATCGGAGAGAGAATAGACGTTTTAGCCTGGCGCGCGGTCGAACACGGCAGAGCGAGGGGAGGGGGAAGAAGGAAGGAGGAATGGAGGGAGAGGGACGAGGACGCGGCGCGGAGAGGGCGAAGCGAGCAACTGGTGAGGAAGATAAAAGAGAGAGAGGGATTGGTGAGGAGCCCGGCCACGAGCTGGATGAGAACGCGAACGCGAACGAGGGGGCTACAAGAGAGAGGGATGGAAACTCTGGGCGAGAAACGGAGAGAGAGAGAGAGAGAGAGGGAAACGAGGACGGAGGTGGCCAGAGGGAAGACAAAGGTGGAGAAGGAGGGGCAGGAGAAGTGAAAGAGTGAAGCGTGTACGAAGAAGAAATGGGTGGAAGGCCAACCGAGGGGACCAGGAAGGGGGGGGATATCAAGAGCGGACCTCCCAAGTTGCGGTGAGATGGCGGATCATCATCGTCGCATCATCCGTGAGCCGAATATCTTTTCTTCAGGCGCTTCGTTATTAAGCATACGACGCAACCGCGTATGCGCGGCCTCGTATTCGCGTTGAAAAATTACCGATCGGGCCGAGTATCGAAAATTCCTACTTGCGTCGTCGATCGACTTTTAGATGCAATTTGCCGTCGATACGCTCGTTTTGGACGTTTTACGCACCGGGGGCCTCCGTGAGGAAGGGAAAGATCGCTCGATTCCGACGAGAATCGCGCCGATCGTATAATTAGCTGATAAAAAGAAAGTGGCTCCCCGATGCGTCTTACCAATACACGTTATTCCGTGTATCCGAGGGCGCAACAACGCTTTGTTTTACGTCTTATTTTAAAATGATACCATTTCGTTCGACGATCCTCGTTTTTTTGCGCTTCTAATTAGATTTCGAGATTAATCGTTGGAATCGTTTTTAAACATTCTACGAAAATATCTTGCAAGTATTCAGGTAATTCCAAGTAGCATTTTTCCTAGCATTTTTCGATTAAATCGCGAAGAATTAATTTTTGTGTAACAATACAATGTTTAATTTCTCATTAGACATTACACAAATTACAATCTTATCATTCGTACACACTTGTGCTTATTCCGGTTCAATCCCTTTGTGAAAAAATAAAAAATTAATAAAAGATGTAATCTCCTCGAGAAGAAGTTATTTTTTTCACCAAGAAAAGATCGTTCACAAGTACCGACGACGCGTTATCGACGAAACGACTCTTTCGGACAGAAATAAGGGGGATGAAAGGAAAGTCACGGAGGTGGAAAATGACGCGTAAAAATAGACGAGTGAAATCATTCAAAACGTTACGTTTAATAAAGCTGTTCCGTAATTCCCAGGCAAAGCTTGGAGGTTCGCGCGCGTACGACGGATGATATTGGACCAACAGATATTAATTTCGGGGATGTACGAGACATTTAAAGACCGTGGGGATCCTGATCCCCAGGCGTGTAAGGGGAAGATAAGGCACCGTGTACCCTGCCTGTAATCAATGGCTGGCAAACCAAGTTATAATACAGATGACAAACAAACGTGGCTCGCAGTTCGGTCGATCGCGACGTCCTTTCAACGGTAAGCTCGATACTTTTCCGCACAATTTTTCGATCGAAAAGGAAAAATTTTCTCGATTTTTCAATAATAAATAACTGCGTCTTTTAAATTTTATTAAAAATATTTCGACAGACTTAAATTTTAACGAAACACCGAATATCCAATATGGCCGCACTTTGTCCAACATAAATCAGAATTCAGAATTTTTCCATTAACTTAGGAAAATATTGATAATCCAAGAAATTTCACAATTACAAAACGAAAGAATACATAAGCAAACATACTTGAGCGGACAAAAACTATCGGATCTCTCATAAATTCACTAGAGATGGACTAAAATCTCGTTACATCTCTTCCATCCCGTCATCGACAAAGAAACTCGTGCTCCCCGGAGCAGGGGCAAATCAAGTTTTTATAGGATCATCGATTCATTGGGCCGCGATGGCACAAAGGGGCCATCGTGTGTCACGCCGATAGGCTCGAATCGCGGTGGAAACAAAGCGTGGAGGGGGAAAGATGTATGCGAAAACTCTCGTAGACTGCAATATGGCGGGGGGAGGACGCGCGCACGTACAGGGCGGCCGATGCTTTACGAGTTTTTCGAGTAAATTGGCAAATTGTTAGCCGGTGGGGAAGTAATCAGGGGAATTGTTACGTATGCGGGAGGTTGTTGCGGGACGCTCCGCTACAAGAGTAACCTGATATTCGACCATTCGTCTCTCGTTGCCGCGTCTCGCCCTTTTTTGTAACGGCAACACGGGCTTCCAGGGGTGGGTCCATTATGGACGTTCCGTCCCTGTGGAACCTGTTTTTCCAATGGAGTCGCCGTCCACATCTGTCCTTCGTTTACGAGAGGAAATCTCGCTTTTCTCCGGGATGGGTGCAAGTCGCACAGTCGGAAGACATCTATCTCGTCGGCTTTTCCGTCGTAATGAAGCTTTACGCTCGATTTACGGGATGAGAGATGAAATGGGGGTGAAACGATAAAATTAATTGCGATAAATTTTTTTTAAAGAAAAAGATTAAAAAATTTCGATAGCAAAGATTCTCGAGATTTGCAAAACAGCGCGAGAAGAAGAGGAAGGTTGGATTAAAATATGGAGATCGGTCCACCGTCGTACCAGACGTTAAACTCTTCGAGTGGTTTATTTTTCTTTTCGCCGGGGTCCCAGCGAAACGGAAACACAAACGTAAGAATTTCGATTCGTTATGTACGCCATCATTCCGATGTATATATGCATGTACATATATACATATACATTATATATATATATAAAATAGTATATAGTATATATATATATATGAAACCGGTACCAATACCCCTTTCGTGCACCTTATGAATAAGCAATAGGCAGTTTCATTGTGGTCTCATCTTTTATTCTTAAACGTTATTCCTGTCGTGACCGACCATTCTATTCCCAAGTGTTATCCCAAAGTCGAATCGCGTTTGCCCTTCCGGCACATCGAGATACACTTGCCCGGTCAATATTAATGTCTTTATTAGCGGTCGTGCATCTCTCTTTCTAGCAGGGGCATCAAGGAGCGTGGGAGGACATAGCCGGGTCTCTCCGATTCTCGAGGATCGCGGTTAAGGTAAACAGAGGGAAAGGAAAAGTAGAGAATCCGAAGAAAGTTGGAATTGTTGGAATACCCAACGTTTTCGAGGACTGTATATACTTTTATACTTGGTTGGAACTTTACGTGTCTGACGGTATACGTGATCGTACGTGTGTGTATATATGTGTGTACGTATGTATGCAAGTTTCTCGAAGAAATATCCTTCTTTATCTGAAATAGTTCCGTAAGTTTGCAGACGAGCATAAAACGAACCGTTTTCTATAAAAAGGAATCCACCGTGAAATACGGGAGCGTCAAGGGGTGATTCGTATCCTTTAGAAGCGGGATCAGCTTCTTCGAAAGGGGATCGTGAATGAAATCTTTGTATGGCGGTGTATCGAAGAGGGAACGATTCAAGTTGTATAACGTATCTTTACAATGGATACCTTTTTCGTTATAACATGCTATTTTTTTTTTTTTTTCTAGAAAATTGGTAAGCAATACCTCTGTGCTTTTGAAAATCATTAAAAGCAAAATTTTAATTATCGGAGGATTAAAAAAAACGTACAATCCTATATATCCTTCATCGATGGAGTAACAATGGAACAATGCTGCTACGTAACGTGCAGATTTATATAAATACGCGAACGTTTCACGTATGATCATATTGCGGCCATTAACACGGCGAAAAGTTGGCCCCGTGTCCCTGGAAAGCAAGGGAGCAGCAACCACGAAGCCTTTAAGCCGCGGCACGGGAAGTTTCCCCACTGATCCTCACTGCGAGGTGAGTTTAAGCCCCGGGATTCCGGAGTTACTGCCATCATGGCACACCATGCACCACCGCCCATAGATATAAGTATAGCCTCTAGCGTAACACCGCCGACTGTACTCGAACGAAGCCCGTGTGCCACGGTCCTCTATTTCGACCAAAACTCGCTCCCCTCCCTCGCTCTTTCCGCGCTCGAGCCCTCCCCTCGCTCCCTCTCGACCCCCTCCCCGTAGCCGGCTTCTCCCCTCCGCCCCGCCGAACCGCCGATCGCTCTCTTTCTTCCACCTCTCCTTCCATTGTACGCTCGCTCGCTCGCTCCGTCCCTCTTTCTCTTACACCGCGTTGAATCGTGCAACCGCGATCTAGTGCATCCCTATCGCAACAACGATCGTTCTCCGGGGCTACGGTAGCCGATATTTACGGCGGTGCAGGCGCGATGTTGAAGTAGTTAAATTGCTGATAATAAATGCGAATCCGCGGCAACCGGAATGACATCCAATCTAAAACAACCACGGATCCTGTATGGATGGTTGGGTACGTTTGAGCTTTCAATTCCCAGGAGAGCGTGAAAACGCAATCTCTCTTTCAGTGTGCGCCAATCTTTCGGCGCCGCGTTCAACTTCGTCGCGGTGACGAACGAGCGGGAAAACGGCGGAGCGCGGCGGCCTGATTAAACCACGGAGAGTCCAACTTCCGCGAGAACTCTCTTTGTTAGGGAAGTTTGGCGGAACTTTCTCCGATCATCTGATCGCATCCTCCCAAGCCTCTGTTCGATTTCGGCTATCCCCCTTTATTGAAAATTGATGCCATTTACAATTTCATGTTTTTTACTAGATTCCAACTAGATCCAACGAGACTCTCGTATATCCCTTCGATATTAATATTAGGATGGCGTTATTGAAGTATGCTTCGAGATAAAAACACTAAATGTCTAAAATTGATCGTGACATCTTCTGTTCTCGATTTATCAAAAATTCATGGAACCGAACGATCGTAAATCAAAAAACGGCGAGATAAGCCGGCAAGATAAGTCGGTAGTCATCTGTTTACTAGTTACCACGGGTCATTACTATATTGTTACGCGATTCTTTGCGACGGAGAGAGCCAAGAGGTCACCGAGGGGGGTGGGCATTATCGCGGTCAAACGGGGTCACTCCAATTACACGAAGCATCGTTAAGGTTTTACAGCCGGGCCTGATCGAATCGCTCGGACGTCGCGAGGGTTTTCGACCTCCGACTTCTCGATCGATAGTGGCCGCGTCGTATTGGCGCGCGAAGAAAAGTCGAAAGAACTTTCGGAGGAGTCGCAACGCGCTCTGGGTTATCACCTTCTTGCGGATTTTTCTTCTCGTAAAGATTACATTTATCGCAACGCGTCGAAATAAACGATGAAGCAACGAAGTATGATTAACGATACCGGGAAGATGATACTTTGAATTTTACTCGTAAATATTATATATCGAATATTTACACATCGATATTATTTGTTATTAAAACGAGACTCGAACTTTATCGAAGCGTACAAATTAGGATAATAAATTAATAATTAATATTTGCGTATCTGTGCGAGGCACTCGAATCGATCGATTAACTCACGACCAACTTGAACAAATTTTGAAAATCAATTCCACTGCGTATGTATCATCTTAAAAAAGAAAAAAATCTTTATTTTCGACGAATGATATTTGTACACGTTCGATCTCGAATCCGAATAAATTGATTCGTTGCCAAGCACGGAGCCGGCGATTAAACGCGCGATCTTACGCGGATATTCATACGGACCGGGAACACAAAATGATAATCGAAGATACGTGTACCTCGGCCACGGGGTGAAATTTATCAGCGATGGTTATGCACGAGGAGCGGCGATCGATTAAGGAATCGAGGCGTTCGTTGCCGATGGTATGGGAAAACCGTACGGAACGCATGCGCCCCTAACTGTTACCCTGAAACAGCGTCTACAAAATTTGCCCGGGCAAATGGCAAATAATCTGATTACATTTGCATAAAACCGTGCAGCAAATACAGTGTTGATACGTGAGCCTGGCCTGGCGGAATGCGGACGAGGAGGGAAAACGAGAGAGGGATGGGAAGGAAAAAAAGAATAATTCAAACGAGGGGGGGTGTAGGTAAGCTGTGGACAAGGAGAGAAAGAAACGAGGAGGAAAGAAGTTTGTTTGAAGAAACAAAAAGCCAATGAAAAGGCGCATGATGGCGCCGCGACGCCTTCTTCTTCTTCTTCCTCGTTCCCTCATTCTTCTTCCGCCGGTGAAGAGAGAGAGAGACCACGCGTTCGTCCAACGTGTATATATATATATATATATACACTCGGTGCAACGAATTTCCAACGGCGTCGACGTTGGCGGCAGCATCTTAAGCTTCATGCAAGGCAAATCAACCGCCCCCTCTTCCGGAAAGCGAAGTGCTATTCCCGGATTGTGCTAGGAGAGACCCTTTTACTTATATTTAAATTTGAAGATGGAAAGGTCGCGCGAGAGAACGGAGGCCCCCGTATACGCGAAGAAAGGATGGGACGAATGAACGAGCAGGGAGGGGATGAGAGAGAGAGAGAGAGATGTACGAGCGCTAGGCGCGCCAAGCGCTCCGTACGAAGAGCTGGACTGCTTGCAAATAACCAAAATGGCTGGCTAATCCAAATGGAATCAGGATACACTTAAACGAATTGCACGAGCTGAATAAATCATTGGAAACTGCGGGGATTGATTTGCATATCCGGCGAGGCATTATGCCACCGCCGTCAGCCCTGTTCTCCTGCGGTAACACAGAGGGCGAACCGAATTTCGTGGAGAAGGGGGGGTCTAAAGTCAGACAAGAGCATTCTCGAGATTGGCTATATTTCAGGGAGCGAGCAACCGAAATACTGGGGCGAATTTGACTGAATGGAACGTTCGACGAAATCTACTAGAAACCGATATAGTCTTCGAATCTTCGTGCTTCGTTCTACGTCTGACTTTGGATATCTACTTCTCTATATTTCGTTCCGCATCGTTACGTATTTTTCTTTTTATTTCAGAATCATCGGCCTCTAGTTTTTGCTACAAAGTAAGCGAACCGCAACAGAGTATACGGCGCAGACCGCAACAAGATAACCGCCACTTTGGAATTAATCAATCGTGCAATTTTGAAAATTGACCTCCTATATATAATTCTAATATTTCCTTTTTATAAAGTATGATTTTGTTGATGAAACGAGACGAGTAGATATTAGCTTCTCTGCAATCTAATATAAATCTTACTTCCGCTATAATAATTCCTCTATTTAGTTCACCGGCCGAGGAAACGTTTCGATCGAGTTCATCGAAGCGAGCGTGCGCCCCCGCGCGGCCAGGAGCACGGTTAGAATAGAAATTTATGCGGCTGGTCGCGACGCTGTTGGCCTAATTATGTTAATCGTTGTCGAATTTCCGGCACGTAGAATTTATTCAAGCTTGCTGCTCCCGTGCGCGAGAAACATTACCCCGAAGCGGTAATTAGAGCGAAATCAAATTGCGTCGGGGAAAGGTTAAGAGAGAGAGATGGGAATCCTCTTGGGCGATGGCGTGATATGTGGACCAATAAACTGACGTCGAGTCTAATGGTCCGAGCGTTCGGAAGATCGATGCCGCTATTGGATTACCGATGTCCACGAGTGCGTGCGTTCTCCCAAAGTAACGGCACAACGGTTGAAATTACGAAACGCTCATTTTTCGGATCGATAAAATATTCCGAGGGGCAGCGTGCGTGGTTCCTTCATTCGAAATTCTTATTTATTCCAATGATGAAACTGCAACCGTAACGAAAGTTTAATTATAATCTTTGGCGGAATACAGAGTATTTATACGCGCTCGGCCATTTTTGCGAACGAGTATATAGTCGAGGAAGAGAGAGAGTATTTTCCTCGAATCCAGTGAAGCGAGTAATTTCACACCAAACTAAACATCGTAAACTTCTCGAAGTTCTCTTCCCTCTTTCGCCAACTTTCATTTTCTAACGCGGATAAAACGAGGCTCGAATTTCATCCTTTCCCGTGGCTAGGCTTGTGCCGAGTCCAATTGAATATTTATGAATTTACAATACAGAGAAACACACTTACGCGAAAATACATCATTTTAAAATATCTGAAATAAAATGCTCGTTGTTGTTAATGGCGTTTAATTAGAGTTAATTCCCTTACGATGGTAATGAAAATACGAATTTGCATAAACATTAGCAATTTATTGAAATAAATAAACGCGCATGTTATACTCCTTTTCCATGAAAACGTGTACAAGCCTGAATCTCTTTTCAACGGTGGGTGATCATCGAAAGCAAAGCTGAAGGACGCGTGCCCGATTACGTACTAGGCAGAAAATATACTTACATTCGCGCGTGCTCTCTCATAAACAAGATTCTTTTGTACGGTGTTTTTTCCTTGTCCCTCCCGTTTCACGAATTCCTGCCGGTCGAGAAAATGCGTATCGAAAATACGGGTGAAAGTTGCGAAACAATGCAAGGAACGTCGTATCTTGAGGAGAAAGAGCGAGATGGAGGGGGAGGGGGAGAGGAAGAAAAGAAGAAAAAAAAAAATATGCGGAACAAAGGAGAAAGCTAGTCTCATAGAGTCGGCCTGCTGTGGAAAATGCGGTGTCAAGAATACTGTTGTGTTGGATCCCGACGACCAAGTCAGGTATTTACCGGTACTCTCTGGAATTCCTTCGAACGAATGAAGCTGTTATCGAACGCCCCGCTGCAACCAACCGACGACATGCAGCCTACCGGTTTAGAATCTAATTAATCCTCCACTGGTATAGCGCGTGGAATCGAAACGAGGGACATTATTCGCTCGGAATATAGTGGCATTGATCGATCGTGGCAATCGTCGAGGCGCTTTGTGCATCGTTATACGTCATTGAACGGGAAAGAAAAGAAAAACGATTGATTTTCTTATACACGTGTTTTGCGGTCTGCAATCTTTTTCAAACGCTATATCTTGGATTGATATTGACGCATGTCAGTTTGATCGATCACATTCTATATTCGAGAATATAGAATAATATCTCGAGAATTTTAACAAATTTCGATTGAAATTCTTGCGCGCGAATTACGGCATTCGGAGAATTTCAAATCAACAAATTTCTTGTTCGAGAAATAAAATTAGATTTTCCGGCGAACGGTTGAATTTCCTACAGGTCTTGGGCACGGTCAGGGTAACGGACGGGGTATAGATCATAGAGAGGCGAGGGTCATTCACGAGCGGAGTAGAAAGCAGCCCTTTGGCCCCGGGATTTCGTTATATCGCGAGAGTCGCGTCGTGCCGCCATTATTCACGCGCCTCCGGTTGCGTGGGCTCGCGACCCGCAAGAGCTACCACTGTCAGCCGTGCTGAATTATGAGGGCGTTGCGACGCGCAACTGTTTATGACCGTTAATCGCGAACCTTCTTGGAAGGCTCAAGACGTCCGACACGTGACTCATACGCGTCGACAACAAAACTTATCAAGAGTCGACGATAAATCATTTCGAAAAGTTCCCGCGCTTTTGTTCCTTTTTCCTTTTTCTTTTCGAGTTTTCCAGACATTTTCACATCTGCCGATGTAATATCTGACGAAAATAACGATATTAATTTTTTAAAAGTTGCGATCGAAAGTTGTGCGTACGTAAAGATATTTCGACCGCCATTACGACGTTACTCACCGGTTCTCGACCAATGAGAAAAGGCCGTCGCGCTTCATGATGGGATCACGTATACCTTGTTTATGTATGGTAACATTTTTATCCCGGTACTGGATAATTTTGTTTACCACGTTGGGTTTACAACGTCCAAAGGACGTTTTAGTTTTATTCACCCATAAAGGGTAGGCTTATAATCATTACATTACCGGGCTTTTACAACTATCAATGTTATTAGACGTCGGTAAAAATGATAGTATAAACAGGACGTAGGTGACGTCACTGAAAGCAATGGACTCTTCTCATTGGACAGACTGTGAATGGACTCGTTATGGCAGCCGAAATATCCTATAAAATGTCTGCTCGATATTTTCATATCAGAACTAAATTCTAATTCTAAATTTTTTCTTAGAATTACTCGTCAAATATTTAATATAGGGAAATATTTCGATCCGAAAAGAAATCATTTACTGACTTACTTTGTGAAAGAGTGGATTTTTGGTCAAGGAAACCGTGAAAATTTTCCTCGTCAACACGAAATATTTTTGTCCCGGCGTCGAATATAAGTATCAAGGATAGGCGATTATAATAATGGCGGGAGCACGAGGTAATATGGAGAGGAAAAAAAATAAGCTGGAGCCGTGGCAAGCGAACCGGTGGACTCGATGCCTATCGAGTGTACGGGAAACAATCATTGATAATGCGCAGTCAACATTCACGGGCAATTATTTACTCGTTCGACGCGTATTTTGTAATCTACGTAAAGCGGAGTAATTACACGTCTTCCTGTAATTACATGCAAATTATAATAATGCATCATCGTTCTCTGCGATGAAAGTTTTTCTCTCTCTCTCTTTTCCTTCCCCCTCGAAGCGGTGACGGAGTTAACTCTCGAGATCAACACAACAACAACGATCAACGCGCCACTTAACGTATCGCACGGCGTCCAACATTATAAGCTATACACTGTCGACCGCTTCGAGCCAACGATTTCTACAGACTGCTTATTTATAGAATTACGGGCCCGGCAGTCCAGCGACCGACCCGCCAGTGATCGCAATCCTACAAACACGACTGTTATTCTTTATCACGCGAATAACGAACTTAACTACCTCACTACCTGCAACCTCTGCAAGTATATTAAATCCACGCAAAAGTTAAGTAATTGTTGAAATAATTCGAACAACCTATTCATTTCGCGTATCACTCGTATTGCTTTCGATTATTCTACTCGTCTCTCGCTATACGATCACTCTTACCATTAAATTCAATTATCCAATTTTTTACATTATTCTACGCGGATCTAGAGAAGATCGAAAATAAAATTCACGGCGAATCAGAGGAAATAAATAATCGGCCGAAGGAGAGGAAGCAGAGGGACAGAAGCCACATAGAGATGCGGTAAAACCGGCAGAAGCAGCCGGATCCCTTGCGAAACGAAATCGGACGGACGGTTCTTTCCGAACGAAACCCAATTAAGAAATGTTTTGTCCGGCTAGCGGTTAGAGGCAGCGGGTAGTTGCAGCAAGAAGAAGAAGTAAAAGGGGGAGAGGAGAGGAGAAGGATCAAAGTAGTTGGCAAAAGAAAAGAAGGATGGAATGAGAGCACACGGGAAGGACAGGAGTGGGGGGCCAGGGGAACGATCGAATATCGCAGCATGAGTCCGAGGGGGATCGAAATGCTCGATCGATGGTGGAGTGGATATACACTCGAGGAGAGAGAATAAGGGATCCACGCAGGTCTTTCGCATAGGCGGTAGAACGGCAGCTGTTTGAGTCGAGCAAATTAGTAGCCGGCACGTGATTGGTCTGTTGCCGCCCCGTCTATATTGCAATAACCGCCAGAGCCACGCCGCAATACTTCCGAGCGTGAAGAGGAGAGAGAGCCTTGGTCAAACGCTTCTTCTTCTTCTTCTTCGCTCCCTTATTCCCTTATTTTTTCTTTCGTCTTCTCTCTCTCTCTCTCTCGTTCTCTCCTCTTCGCCTCCTCGCCCCACCCAGTCCACCCCTTCCGATCGTGTTCCCTGAACTCCTTTTTCAAAACCCTTCCGCGCCGAGCTCGCAATTTACTCGCGATATCTTTATGCCGGAATTTACGAGCAGATAATCATCGGAGGGATGTTCCGGCATTTTTCGGCCAAATTATTATTATTTATATTCCGATACCCCGCGGACAGATAGATCCGTCTTCGGCATTAATTAACTTTGGGCTGATACGCGGTGATACGCCCGAGGAGAATGTCTTTATTAGACGATTGTAAAACTTCACGACACTGGAAATCGATCGATCGATGAATTAATATAACATCGGTGTAATGTAAGAATCAGAATCTGAAAATTCCATTGATAACGAGAAGAAGAACTTACGAAAGAATTTGTAAAAACTCGCAAAAATCGCTGGATAGATATTTCAAATTGATTAAAGGGTAGCGGAGGAGGGGGGTTGGTTTAACGCTCGCCCACTGTCGTCCACGGGCTCTCTTCATTTCGACGATACGGTTATCTCCTCTCCTCTCCACGGCGCTCGTTCTCTCCTTCGAACGGCTCTCGTGTACGTGTTCCTTCCTCCCTCGCCCCCCTCCCCGCCGTTATCCCCTCGCGTTCGTGGTGCGCGCGATACTTCCCGGAATCGAGGGAAAATAAAAGTCGGAGAGAGAATACGGGATGGAGAAAAGGGAAGGAAGAGCGAGAAGGAGGAGCGAATGGAGGGGAGAGAGATGGAGGAAGAGGGTTGCAAGGGGGATGGGAGTGGAGGAGAGGTGGGGCGTCACGGAACTCGTGCAACGTGAGTGGGCCTGAGGCACGACCGCTGTTGCTGGTGCTGGTCGCTTGTGCTGCTGCCGGCGTGCTGTTGATGCTGATGCTGCCGCTCGCTCGCTGGGTGTACCGAGAGAGGAGCTTCTCTCTCGAGAGCGGTATCTACCTATCTTGATGCGATACAAGCAGCCACCTTCTACGCGATATAATCCCATTGCCGATGGGATCCGACGTGTTGCGCTGCTCGACGAAACCGTGCTAAGATAGAGGGGATCGTAAATCCTCACTAGCTACCGTCCAACGAGCTAAGTTCCCTCTTGCGCCTTATAAAGCCTCCTACCCCACCGACTAAGCGATCCCGAACGCTACCGGCTTCACGGTTTTCTTCCTCCTCGAGCTACATGACCGACGACGCTCAAACCCCATCGTTTCGCTCATCTATTCGCCGATCATTAAAATCGTAATCGCGTGTCTCATCGATACAGCCTCGAGATCCTATCCCCCGATGACAAAAGGATCGCTACCGGTTCAATTTAACGATTTATAGATATTCTAGCGCGATGTGTAGCATTGCTAGATATACGTTTCGAAAAGGGTGTTGTGTTTACTTACTCATACCGCGACAACGTTCGCATCTTCGTTCGTCGATAGTTTAACGATCTTACCTGTAACAAAATAAGAAAAGGGATTAGATATTGTCAAATATTCCAACGATATTTGTATTATTTATGATCCTACTAAGTCGAGCATGTTTCATAAATATTTATAATTATGCGTCGAGAAGAAAAAAGCTTACAAAGATAAGATTCCAAGTATCGGATTACACTTTTTTCGATTCGACAATCTTGTTTGTTCAACTTTGTTCGTCCAATTAATATAATCCGTGATATAATTATTTAATTGGAATTTTCAAGAAATCCGAATAGCGCGAAAGCATCCAACTCTCGCGAGCCCGAATTCTTCCGATTCGACCCGAAGATTCCCGAGACTCGAGCGAGACCGCATATACCCATTAAACGTTCGATCTCTCTCGCTCCAACGATTATCGAATTTATACGAGCCACATCTGTATATTACGATACATATAAGAGGGATATAACGTTCTTCTTTTTTGACGCTCGTGTAAACGAAGTGAAAAAAAAAAAAATAAATAAAGTCACACTTGTAGAAACTCTGGACTGGTTCGAACGTAAATTGATCTTATTTTGTAACACACGTAAAAGCGTCGATTGCACGGCGCCGATCAAAGATTCGAGGCGATTTCGTTTCACTGTTGAGCGGCATTACATACCACCGAGAGAGTGGAGCTTCGTAATCAACCGTAACAGCGGGAGGGTAAACGATTACAGAAACGGTTTGCGCGCAGTTGGGCACCGAGTCGGTCGAGCCGGAACGCGTTCTCTCCGTGTGTCTTCATCCTCGTCGCGCCGTTTCAACGATCGTTAAAGTTAATGCGACGTATACCGAAGTAGGGCAGATTGCTCGGCCCGATCGCACGTACGCTCATTACGCGTTCCACGGCGCATAGCTTCATCGCGGCGTGCCGAGGCGGCCGACTTGTCGTCGTTAACGAAGGAAACGCGGGCCGAAAGTTGAAACGAAGCAATCCGATTAAATCAACCGGACCTCGGTCTCTTCACCGAGTCGGGGACGGCTCCTCGAGCGGTCTCTGCGGGCTAAACCGCGCGCACCATTTGCGGATCCCGGCCCAGGTTTTACTCGTGGCATTCGAGGGAATTTCGAGGAATAAAGTTGCCGAGGAAAAAGATGCACGACCACTTTTCGGAGGGAGGGGGCACGACACATGCAAGCTGCTAGAAAGACTGATAGTCCTCTCCGCGTTTCATTGCCACCTCGCGGGGACCGGCGGCCATTTTCCATTCCCGTCACGACCCCGAGATAACCGTCGAAATTGAGCTTCTTCACGGGGGGAGAAAAAGCACGCGAAACGTTACGCTTCTTACATAATTATCGGGGGGGGGGAACAGAGCGAAATAACGATCCATCGGCCGTTTCTTTCGGCCGTCCTAAACCGAGGTGGAATACGGAGAAACGCGAGTTGATCGAACCGGCGTGATTTCGAGAAGGGGCCCCCGCCGTTCTCCGTCCGCGGATTGGAAGATTTCGGGGTAGCCCCGTGGGGTGGTGCAGGCGCGCGCGAAACTGCGGAGAAGGACGAAGTAGCAGGTCAGGAAAAAGAAAAGGGAGACAAGAAAAGGGAAGGGGGGTGAGCGGCTTTAGGAAGCACGGTATTCAGGAACCCCGGTGGAAAAAGTGGTAGGTTGGGCCTGACGAGTCGCCATCTCGTCACGTCACGTAGCGGGCCCCGAATGGCGGCCCCCGAGATATAACGAACCTTTGGCGTTCCGGCGAGAAAAAGTTGGACGATGGCCTGTTGCGTCGCCACTGTCCAGCAACGCTGTATACCTGGGCTTCTCGGGCGGAAGAAGGACGAGAAGAAAAGTGGAGAGGAGCAAAAGCGGCGGGAACGAGGGACGCGTAGTAAGTAAAAGATGGTGGAGAAAGAGAGGAGGCGAGGTGGGAGAGGGAAAGAGAAAAGAGCGGAAAGGAACGGAGAAGGGCCTCGTCGTTCTTTCAACCAGCCACTTTCGTTCCTGGGGCCGCATTCAGCGAACGGGAGGGCCCCAGGCAGGGGCTAATGGGACGCAATTAAACGATTGGTATCAAAGAGCACCGCCGGTCGCGCTCGCGGGAATGTCGCGGGCTAGATGGCGATGCTGGTCGAGAGGTTGATTCGCTGGCGTGGAAAGGACGAGGTCTAGAAAAATCTCGGCCACGTCCAATTCCATCTCATTAGTGGAGGGAAACGGCAGCTGATGCTTGTCTCTCTTGCGGTCTTAGCGCAAGAAGAAGAAGCGTTCGGAAGCCATGTATGGAACCGGTCTCCCTCCGTCTCCCTATCTATATACACCCGTATATACTCGAACCGTGAATATACCGGGTGTCGGCGGCGTATCCCTATTTCTCACGCTCTTTCCTACTTTACTACTCCGACCTAGTTATCGGAGGGAATCGCGATCCAACCTTTCACGTCCGGGATTCGAGCATCTCGATTAATTTCAACGAAAACGAAGATGTAAATTTTCGACGATTGGAAAAATATCGTTTCTTCTCGTTTCGTTTCATTTTCGATTAATTCGAACGGTGCGTTTCGATACGATATTCTCTCAAGTAGGTTGAGGCGACCTCTGTAAAACTGGACGAGCAAGTGATTGCTGGAAGGTGGTAGCGTTTGGACACCCCGTACATGTGAACGCTTATATTCCGTATGTGCATACATTCTACACGTATATACCGCGGGCACAGGCCATACCCGCATGCAGCATGCACATGCATGCGCCGCAAAACAAAGCGAGCTCGTTAGGAGGTGCATTGCAACGACTGCACTCTTTGCTCTCTCCGGTGTACATCCTGCTGGCGGCCTGGGTCCGCCGCCGACTTGGACTCGCCTCTCTTTGCCCGTTTCTCGCCACACTACGAACAAACTCATACTCGAACACGCTTTGGCTTTGTTCGTGGTTCGCCAAGGAAAGGGTAATTGCCTCTCCAGTCTCTCCCGCCAATGTTCGAGAGATCCCTTTGGCAAACCGTGGAATTGCGTATCGTGCCGTGAGATCGATCGTGTAAACTGCGCGCCAGTCGGCGAACGAGTCCCTGATTTACGACCGTACCGGCCAGGCCAGTCCACCTAGGATTTCAGAGATAAGACAGCTACTAGTTTCGCGTGCGCGGCAGGCAAAAACCTATTCTCCTACGTTGGAAAAGGGGATTGGATAACGAAGGAGAGGGGCAAAAATGAAGGATTTTTTTACCGAGCAGCCTCCCGAAACGCGATACCCGATGCATAAGGGTTAAGGAACGATGAGGTATCGTCTTATTAATGCCAACCGCTTCATTAACATCGAGCGTTAACACGTGCACGGGTCGGTCGGGAGGCAATTCGTATCCCGAGCGAAATTATTTCGCGGTGGATCGCCCCACTCCTCCCCCCGGCTACACGACATCGGGCGGAACGTGGCCGAACGTGGCCGTTGCTTGTCGATAAAGAGCGGATCCTTCATAAGCGCGGCGAACCGCATAACTCTCGTGCGCGGCAGACAAGCAGAATAAGAGGAAATATGGGAGGTGATCGGCCTCTCTGTTCGAGGTGGAGTCATGCGAGCGCGGCCGTGTAGCCCTGACTGCAAAGAGGAGGACGGAGGAAAAAAAGATCGCGTGCGCGAAAGAGAGAGAGAGGACGGCCGGTCCCAAGAGGAGGAGGTTGCGCCGAGCGAGAGAGAGAGAGAAGGGGGCAGGGGGTTTGAACGAACGCAAACTGAGCCGACATAGCTCTCGACTCTCCAGGACGAGTTTATGCGATTTTTACACTCGATCTGATTTTTTGGCGGCGCGCCTCGCTCTCGCGAGACAGATATATGTCCCACAGCCATACAAGAGCCGCGCGTATAAAGACATCGAAGCGAAAGCCAACGAGAATTCCTCATCCCATCCTCTCCGAGCTCACCCTGCCTGCTTGTTCCCTCCGCTCCTTCGCCGGCCTCTCGGTACCCCATCATCCTCTTTGCCACCATACTTGGTATACCCCTCTTCTTCCTCGACCGACCCCCTTCTCCCAACTACCACCGCCTTCCCTCCCTCCCCCGTCAAGGAGCCCAGCAACGAGAACAAAAATACGAAGAGTCGAAGGGCCTCGCCCATAACCGGTTCAGTCTCTCTCTCGTCATCGCGCTCTCCTCCACCACCTTCGCCTCGACCGGCCAATCTTACCTGCCTGATCCACATAGATATGCCCACGATCGGAAACCCAATAAACTGTTGCTTAATCGCGCCACCGCTCTGTGACACACATTTCGCGGGTTCGTGTTTTCGAGACGAGGAAAAGGACGTGTCGGCGGCCGCGGCTTTTCCTCGGTTAATCGTCGGTTGACGAGATATCGGTCAATTCGCGGGCAGCAAATTGTCACGTACGGAGCGTTAATTCGAACGCATTAAATTGTATCGTGGCCGGTACTGGTTAATGCCAGGTCTCGGTAAGTCGTTTGGTCGATACGCTGTAATAACGACGCAATACTCGCAGTTACCTCGGTATAGGTACCGCTGGGTAAATAGAAAGGGAAAGAGAAAACGAGCGATCGTTTGCGAGCCCGTAATTTCCGCGTATCCGAACAGCGGTGAGAAAAAAGTCGCTCAACCGACGAGACATCGCTCATCGGCCGAAAGAACGGGCCAATTTGCGGGACTCGTCTGCGCACCGTCACCGCGCATCGTGCGCGGTTTCAACTGCGCATTACGGCGAGCACGACGAAAAAAGAGGGCCAGTTCTCGATTAGAAGGGAGCCCATTTTCTTGATGGCAGACACGCGAGCACGCGAGCGACCAATGTCCATTCGTACGACGTGGTATAAGGATAAAGGGTTGTCGATTCGTCGATCGTGCCAGAGGGGAAGGGGAAAAAAGATTTCATGGCGAGGAGGGAGGGGATAGAGTTTAGCACACGATCGAGAAGTACTCGCGGTGTATACGGAGCATACGGAGCTCACCGTGGCTCGGTCGCGTATACATAAGCAACGACAGGTAAGAGTGCAAAAGCGAGAGCAAAGAGTTAAAAGAAGAAACGCTGGTGGAACAGCGTCCACTCATCACGCGGCGTGTAGCCGGCCTTTACATAAGCGACCATGCCGCCTGGCGGCGAGAGCGAACGAACGCTTTTACAACTCAATGCAGAGCCCTCCTGAAGGCCCCTTCGGGCTATCCTTTTCTCTTTCTCTCATTCTCCGTTTCCCCTCCTTTGCTTACTCCTTGCCGCCTTCTCTTTCACTTCTCCCTTCAACCACTCGCGCCCTTCTTCGGCCGCGTCGCATGTTCTCTCCCTTGCGAGAGGACCAGTTGTAGCTGTGTATATACGCGCGCGTACACCACTCTCCTCTCCATTCTTCCTTACCAAACGGACGCTCAAGCATTTATATTCTCGCGAAGTGTAGCTTATCCGCGTCTCTCGACGTTCGATGCCTGTCCTAACGAAAAATAATTGCAAATTTCATCGCAATAAAATGTTAAAATTTCGATACTCTTCTGCGACGACTCGTAACAATACAATAATCAAGTTGATTCTCCACGTAACATGTATATTAGTGAAACGAACGCATCGCAATAAAAAAATTATCCATACACACGAGAGAAACATCGCACAAATTAGCCGGAAACTGGATTTTAATTAATTCGAATTAATAATTAAAAACGAGATTGTTGTTCACGGTTATAAAATATCGTCTTTTCGCAAAAAAATAGGGAAAGATTTAATTATCGTACGATTTCACTGTGAACACGATAATTAAATCCTTCCTTTGTTCTTTTCCTTCCTTATTTCGTCATTTTTGCGACAACAGGTACTATAACTCGTGAAATATTCAATATCGCGGATGGTTAATGAAGACTCTTGGTAGGTCGAGTGGAACATAATTGCTGTTGAGAATTCGAGAGATACGATGCGCTCGGTCTTTAACGAAGCGCAAAGTGATGATACGTTGCGTCAAGTAGGTGGTGTCTTTTATACAGATCGTTATTGCGCTCTCATCTTTACCTATTTGCTTCGGTCGGCTGCCCCTGATGATCGAGCCTCCACCCGCGCACACAGAACAGAACCATTCCATCTTATCTTTCACTTAAATTTTCGTTCAACGAGCAAGACGTGCGCACCTTACACGGATAATTGTTTTCCTACGAACACGCGAACTTCATCGTGCGCCGGTTCAACTAGAAGTGCCGGATTCCCAAGCTTCCACTATGTACTTCGCATTATGAATGTTTCCGCCAGGTGTATTCGTTCCTTGGTTTGCTCTATATTGCATCCCTTCGCGATGCATCAACGACGCGACGGTTGATTTATACTCTCCAATAACTGTAATTCATAAGTTTACGTCTTTACGTCGTTTACGACTCAGAAACGTTTAATTTTCGAAAGATACGGTGCGAGGCGTTGGCGAACCAGAGAAAGAAATCGATTTTACGAGAGATGCTATCCGGTTATCTCGACCGTTTTCTAAATTGATTTCGAGACGTTCGAACGACACCCTCAATAGAAGAGTCGAACGCCCTAACTCTTATCTGCCGACATCCCTTCGCTTTTCTCTTATCCATTACGCATCTTCGTTTCCTTCTATTACGTGGATTACTGAGCCAATGAATTTCGTTCTAAACTAAATATAGTTAATACGTTATATACACAAATTTTTCAAGCGGATGTATTTTCAAATCATCCTCATCGAAATTTTCTTTGAAATGAAGCGAATAATTTTATCAACAAATATTATGTATATAATATTATCTTCGTTTTTCTAAGAAATAGCTAATTGCTATTTCTTTTCTCCTCATTGTTCATAAAGATAAAATTAGGCTCGAATTTCGTACACCTGGGTATATATATGTTCTTAAAATTGCCTCGACTAACGAGCCTCCAACTTTTTTCACATATCCTCAAGAAACCATCGAACGTTGACATCTATTTTATTTCAGTTAGACTTATCGTTTTTCGTGGTACTGTTGTCGTTAGATAAAATGCGAAATAACGAAAGAGAATGTTAGAATTTTTTTTCACGACCGTTAAATTTCGTCGACTAAATTTTCTAAGAATATTATTGTCCATAAAGATAAAATTAGTCTCGAATTTCGTACACCTGAGTATATATGTGTTCTTGAAATTGCCTCGGCTAACGAACCTCCAACTTTTTTCACATATCTTCAAGAAACCATCGAACGTTGACATCTATTTTATTTCAGTTAGACTTATCGTTTTTCGTGGTACTGCTGTCGTTAGATAAAATGCGAAATAACGAAAGAGAATGTTAGAATTTTTTTTCACGACCGTTAAATTTCGTCCACTCAATTTTCCAAGAATATTATTGTCCATAAAGATAAAATTAGTCTCGAATTTCGTACACCTGGGTATATATATGTTCTTAAAATTGCCTCGACTAACGAGCCTCCAACTTTTTTCACATATCTTCAAGAAACCATCGAACGTTGACATCTATTTTATTTCAGTTAGACTTATCAGTTTTTCGTGGTACTGTTGTCGTTAGATAAAATGCGAAATAACGAAAGAGAATATTAGAATTTTTTTTCACGACCGTTAAATTTCGTCCACTCAATTTTCCAAGAATATTATTGTCCATAAAGATAAAATTAGTCTCGAATTTCGTACACCTGGGTATATATATGTTCTTAAAATTGCCTCAGCTAACAAACTCCAACGAGCTCCAACTTTTTTCACATATCCTCAAGAAACCATCGAACGTTGACATCTATTTTATTTCAGTTAGACTTATCATTTTTCATACTGAAACAGAATGCGAAATAACGAAAGAAAGTACTAGAATTCTTTTCGCGAGCGTTAAGCGATTAGCGTTTTTTTAGCTTCACTGAACAACTATCTGTCTTCGAATTAAAGCGTGAATTAATGCGCGTCGACGCGGTTGTGTCGACGTCGAAGCCGTGGAAACGCGACAACATCGGGTGAACACACGTTCGGTCGGATATCCGGCGCTCACTGAATTCTCGAAGCTATCGTGGAACGTACAATTTCGAACTGACAACAATCCTCAAATTGGAAGCACAGTACAGGCTTGTCAAGTATTCGGCTAGTTTACACGATCGTTAATTTTCGAATTTGGTACAGGAACAGTGACGAAGTAAATCTTTCGATTATCGATTGATACAAAATGGCGACTTGTACAATATCAATAAGCTATTGTATGCATCGAACAATTATTATTAGGTCATTTCATTAGCGATGTGTTCTATCTAACATGTGCATAAAATGAAAATTAATAATTATAATAAAAATTTAAGTATATCTGCTGCAACTATCTCGTGCTAATAAATAAACGCTAGGAAAGATAAAGAAAATGATCAAACAAACATTCTCTCTACTCATAAAATAATAACAGAATTACTCAACTTAATCTATTTTGTCATTAGTTATTTTATAACACGATTACGGCGCCAGTTATCTATCGTCTTTGTTTGTTTTATTTATTATATATACACGATGTGGTTAATTAAGCACGTAAAACTAGCGAAGAATGTTGCGTTAATCGCTTCGAAGCTGTCCAAAGTCGGTCAAGCGTAAAAGCATATGCGCGATTACAGTGTACGCACGATTACTACTCTTTATGAGCTTTTACGTGGCAGTTAATTATTTATCAGCGGCACACGTCATCACGTCGATAAGTTGGAGCCTTATCGCGCGGAATTTGCCGTATCTTGCACCCTCCGTTCATTTTTTCATCCATTTCATCGATGTACGCCTTCGCGTCGGTGACCGCGACACGGTCGTTTAATTTATAATCGAACTACCCTCGAATGAAAACGTTTCCTCGTTAATTATCGCTTTTAATTTTTAACAAATGCGATGGCGCGAATATGATCGGCGTCAGTTTCAACGGGTGGCGAATGACTTCATTCCAGTGAAAATAATAGAAATAAAAACTATCGTAAAATGAAACGAAGATGAATTAAAGATTATCTTGCAACGAAGTTCGTTTAATAGCTACGTTGCGATATTTAATTACAATACGATCTCGAAAATTGCATCAAACTTGATCAAAGTATCCGACGGCAACCAATCAATGGCGTGTTCGAGACAAAACGAATGCCACTAAGAACTATTGAACTATTATGTTTATATGTTCCTCTCTTTTCTTTCTTTTCTTTTACGAATTAAAAACAATTAATTTTATAGAACGTCTTTAAAAATATGCATAAAAAATTTAAGAACGAGAAAATGATTCGATCAAAATTTCAAATTCACATATATAATTTGTTAAAATTATTGGCGTCTCAATTAACAGGGTAATAACACAAAATTGCAATGTTCTTCGTAAATATCTAAAATTATCTCGATAAATATTGTGATTCTGGATTTTTACGCTCGAAATTTATATATATATATATTCCGAACGCGCATTACTTAAAATGCTCGATATCCTTGGAAATGAAATATTGAAATTGCTTTTGCCGAAAGATGGTTTCGTAACGATCGATTATCCAATACACGTTTACTTAATGGTGTTCGAGGGAAATTATACGACGCGCGCTAAAAATGTCATCGACGAATAATTCGAAGATAAACAGTTCGATTACGATTACCTTTCTGCCGTTAAGCGCATCATTCCAAGTCGCGCAAGTTGTCTAATGATTACGAAGAGAATAACAAAAAGAAAGAGAAATGCGTCGGAATCTTACTTGGCGCGACACCGGTTTCCGCTAAGATAATTTATCGCGAGAATATTTTTCAAACGTTTCCTTCGTCGCGATCATTAACCGTACTGTCGTAATTATCATATCATGCATTTGTTATCGCTAACTTGAACACTGAATCGACTTCACTTTAATTTGTCCATCTATTTTTCTTTTTTAATTGAAAGTGGTGATTTTACAGCAACGACGATTCGTTTCAAGGATTGCCGGAAATTTTATAGAAAATATTTTTTTGAAGTATTAATATATTACCAATAAATTTTCCAACCATTACACGCAATAATTTATACGCTTTTAAAATATATATGTGATTTATATGTTTGATAAGTTGGGAATTAGTTCTCATTTGAACTAAAATAATTTTATTTGCATATTAAAAATTAAGAAAATAGAACCATGCAATGAAAATGCTAATCTACGTACGCATAATATTTCGCAAATAAAATATATATAATTGTAATATCAAATAGCATATAAGATGAAAATTAATGCGTTTTGTATTTTATTATACCTAATTTTTATTAAGCTCATAAAAATGATGATGAAAGATAAATATTTAAGTAATTATGATAATATCAAAAACAATGATATGATTCAATCAACAATTACTGACAAACAACGCGTAAACTATTACGATCACAACAATCGTAGAATCTTCCAATTTGTAGAATCAAAATTCAATTGCGAAACAATTTGGAAGATTTGAATAGTATTAACGAATAGCATGATCATCATTGGAAATAATGAAACGACAATAAACAGTGCAATAACGCACACGCAACGGAAGCATTACACTAAAATGTCTACAATTGATATACATAATACCAAATAAACATGATTCATCATAAATCAACCGTAATACTATAAAGTTCGCGTGAAAAACACAAAACAAAAACAGTGAAATATAAACAAGAAACTAAATTCAGAACACAGAATGTACCAACACATACACGCACGTGCACATATAGGTGATCATCACAGGCACACGTGAGAACAATCGTAAGATGGCTCCATCAAATTTTCTTGATATTGAAACGAAAAGTCGGCGGAATTTCTGGCAACTTACATACCACTGTTGGTATCCAATCCGCAGTTGCATCGCGAGTTGGACAACAATCGTTTAACGATACCGTGAAAAACAATAGAAAAACGATTAAACCGAAATCGCGGCAGAGAAAAGGTAACCGCGGCGACACGGCGGCCATGTTGATCTCTCGCCCCACCCGATTGGTCGCGGCCGCTCAGAGTACACACGATCGTTGCGCCACATCGTGGCAAGGAACGCCGTCCACAGTTACAGGCTCGCGCGTTCTCGCATCGACCGGTTTTCATATTCGTGTACCGTGTTAGACTCCCATCCCAGCATGCTCTTCCTTGGATTCTGGCGAGTCGCCATATTGCCATGACACAAGTTTGAGCCAGATCTGCGCAGGTCAGATGCCGCGGAAGCTACCTTTGCCTCGGATACACCCACGTCGCGTATTTAAGAATTAAATTTACCTTGCCAATACATTTTTCTATGATCGATTCGTTGCCTGACGGAGCTTTAAGTGCGTGATTATTAATACATCGAGTGCTACATGTACATTTAGCTTGGGAATGTTTATTCTTCGAAGGAAAGCACGTGGATGCGTGATTCTAGGTACGTTTCTACGTATGTATATAGATGAACATGACAGCGCAAGTGTGTGTGCATGTGCTAGAGAATAGAATATATAAAGAGAATAGAGCTGCGACTACAATGGCGACGATAAAATAAATATATAAAGAAAACCGAAACGTAAGAAAAGATCGCTTCGCAGTTTCAATATTATCCTGTTTCATGTATATATGTGTACGATGTAGTTTTAAGGGAAAGCTTGTCATCATGGCAGTACGCCTGCGTTTCTGACTCATGTACACATACATACGCGTTTAGTAATACAGACATGTTTGTGCTTGCGCGGTAAACCGTAAACCGTTTATGAAGTGTTTATAAAAAGTTTGATAAACGTGCCATTCGTCGGTAGAGGGAAATGTACTGTAATGAAAATGTAAAGTCCGGTTAACGAAACAAAGACAACCTACTATACGTGATTTTTCTAAATACATGTTGAAATAATTATGAACATTGCTGGGAAAATTTCGATTATTAAAGAATATTCTCCGTAAAATACAATTATTCGAATTATTAATGAGATTTGTATAAAATATTTGATAGGATGAAATTTATGGATTGGAATAATTCCAACGAATGTTTCACGATCAAATTTCTCATTAACATCAAACGTGATGCGTTTTCTAAATCCTGTTGACTGTCTTGTGTCAACAAAGTGTTGCACATACAGTGGCCACAGACGGATCTAGAATCATAAATAAATCGTCCGGAAACGATACCACCACACGGTATCAACTCGAGTAAAAAAAACAAGTGGGTCCAACCAACGCCACATGTTGAAAATAAGTCATCATCTAAAAGAATTTTTTCTCTTTTTCTTCTCCAAGTGGAGAACCCGAAATATACATCGGCCTCCTTTATGTTATCACGACTTGAAAAAAAAAAAAAAAAAAGAAAATAAATCGTTTCAAGTCGTATAATAACTCGTATCAAAAAGTTCGCGAAACGAAACTTTTGCAATTATCCCTGGCGCTTTTATAAAAATGGGCAAAAATTACTTCGAGAAGACCGATATAACTCCCAATGTTTTCCACCCGCGATAAATGCATCATACATTTTTTTCACCATTCAGTTCATTTACTTGTTCATCTACGATCGAGGTACCTTTCGATCAAGCGTACCAATCGCATAGAATGTGCGTTCGAGAAACTTTTCTCTTCTCCCCGATTCCAAGATGCTGCCTCGTCCTCGGAAACTGTTAGCAATAGCCCGCCGGTATCCGTATACCGCGAACGAAAACCACCGGATAGTTTCGCGGTGGAACTAATTTACGCGAAGTCGGGCAATAAACATCGCGTCTCTCGCTAGAGAATACCGGCGGACGCGCACACGGACGAGCGAAGCTCGAGGAGCAACAGAGCGAGAGGGAAAAGCGACAAAGTGCGTTCGTGTGTACGAACGAGAAGCATACGCACGTAGGGCGCAACAGTAGCCGTAGCGCCGGTTAATTAGGGTTTAAGTTTATGAGGTGCAGGCGCGCACGCCCTACCCCCGCCTCCCCCATTCCACCTCTCGCCACCCCCACCGACTCACTCCCTCCACCAACTGCCACGGTCTCTGTCGTTCCCGTAGAAACGGCTCTGCCCGTTTCTCTGTCTGCTACACCCCCACGAGCCCCCATCCCCTTTGCGCGCGATTCACCAAACCACCACCAGCGCCTGCAACACCGTCCTTTGCATTCTACGCGCATACATATGCTTACACGGGGAGGGATTAATATGTGCGTGTGCACACGAGGATATCAAACTTCACACGCGAGAGCAATAACAAATGTTGGACGTTCACAGCTTCACAGGTTTATCGCCGTTACCGCCGATTTACGCGTGATAAAAACAAAAAAAAAAAAAAGGGAAGAAAGAGGGGGAGAAGAGAACAGATCGAAATAACGGCAGCCGGCTACCGAAAGGATGGTGATTACCGTCGCCTAAATGAAAAACCCGATACGTTATGGGATTTTCAACGAGAAACCTATGCTATCTCGTGTTTGCTTCGAAAGATTCGTTTCCTCTTCGATCTCTAAAGATCAGTTTTTTGCAATTTGTGTCATCAGTTTTTATCGATTACAAATATAATAATTAAAGATCGTGAAAGTTTAAGATGAAACGAAACGGGAGGGAAGAATTTCGTCAATGCCAGGAAATTTCGAACTGTCGATAAAGAAATATTTGGTGAAAGTGACGTCGAAGCGTTTCTCGAGAAGAGTTAATGGTACGATTAAAGATACAGTTTCTCGAGACTACTATCTTCTTTTTCTCTTTTGTTACAATGCAGACAGATCCATTAAAACACGCACGTCCGATAATCGTATTTCGAAAATTTAAAATTTAAAAATTCATCGACCTTCAAATTCGTTCAAGTACTATTATTTTTCAAACAATCGTTATTTTATACGATATTTCACAGAGCCTGAGGCGATGCGCAAAAATCTTTGTACAAGAACTCATTATCGGATAAAGCTATGCCTTGGCCAATTAATGACACGATCTAATCTCGAAGTGAAATCCGGGAGCGCTGTCGATGCGCGTTAGCAAAATAGGCGATCGGTAATCCCGTTATTAACGGACTTTGCTCCGCTCACAATAGATATTAATTCCACACGGTACGCTTGGTATAAATTGGTCTCGAATTAAGATACCTTGTCGTATCACCCCATTTCGGATTATTATACTCGCGATGAAAATTCATAAACGCACGCTCGTCGAAATCGTAGGCAGTTTTTTGGCCCGTCTTGCTACTCCACGGTTAAAAAATTATCATAATACATTTCTAGAGTGGAATTGCCGACGCCATACATTGCCCGTTCGCGATCGTATCGTTCGCCATCTACCGTCACAGTTCGGATCAAGCGGATAGTGCGTTGACCCAACTGAAGTTGGCACAGTGTTAAGCGTTTCTTTTTCAACATTTCAACGCGGTGCGCGATACTATCTCTCACGTCTCTGCCTGCTCAAGATATCAGAATCACGACCGTCCGCGCACATTACTCGCCGTTAATTACGTCCACCGGTATACACGTGCACCGAAAAAGATCTCGCGTTTCGAGTCGGTCTGAAACTCGGCAAACAACCGGCTCAACAACAACACGGCCGTTGTTACGTTAATCGCGATTTCGCCTTCGCGTCTAGGCGAACGTACACACGTTATATCCTTCGTTAACCTCGTACGTTTAATTATAGCAGGAAACGTTGGAACGTTCGACCGTCTGCTGGCATTCGATAATTCGATTGTATCGACGAGTTCCGTAGCCATGAATAATCGAACGACGGAATAACGTACGCGGAACCGGTGCGAGCGGTTCAACAGTTGGAAGGTTGGGTAAAAATTGAGTCCTCGAGAGGATCGCGTGTCGTGTCGCGGTTATTCTATTATTTATCCGATGCGATGCGAGCGAATGCTCGCCAGAAGGTGTCGTCAACAGCTCATAAAATCGGATCTGCCTGGATGCGGGCGTTATCAATCTCGTTCGGTCTTGGGAAGGGGATTCGGCGCGTTCGCGTGCTACGGACGATATCAGCCGGAAATCTCCTGTCGCAGGTTGGTCTCGCGCGAAACCTTGCATCGCGTGTTGCCATGCTACTGCAGTCGGACAAAAACCAAGCAGAGATAAGGCCACCTCTTGGAAGAAGGGCTGTGCACCGGTCGAAATGGGGAGGCGGAGGAGGTGGAGCGGGAGAAAGGGAAAAGAAAACTAGCGGCACCGGCCAGCTTTCGAACAAGCCCGACTGCAAACGAGTCCAAACTCGCGGGGGCCGTACCCACTTTCGTGATCTCTCGCGATATTCTTCGGCTTCCACGTTGCACACGTTTATGCAGATATCCAATGCACGCGTATATCCACGCCGCGTGGGAATGCAAAAATTCACCCGATCTGCCGAGGTGCGCCGAGTCTGTTCTTGCGTTGTGTCGGGCACCGAAAAAAGAAGGAAAAGAAATACGGATTTCGTTAACGAGTTCAAGTGCTCGCGCCAGAGTACGTCAAACTAATTGACTACGTTTCGCTCCGTCTTGACTACTTTCTCTTATCGACGCGATGAGACGCTCGTTAGTCGTGCGTCGAGACCGTTTAAAATATAACTTGGACCGTTGAAATAATTTTAATTTCTAAAGTTATCGGCGATGATAAAAAGGTAAAAAAATTAAATTAAAATTAGATCAGACATTATTTGTATCAATCGAGCGTTCTTTTAAATCGTGTATGAATGTATTACTGAATTGTTAATACGCGAATATTTTTGTTCCCATCACACGACACTTTCCAACATTTTCGATTCACGAAAGCTAGGTATATTAATGTGCACAAATACTCGTGCGAATAATGGAAACATTGCAGATAAAAACAAAAAGATAAAAGAATATTCATTTTCATCGTCGCAACGATCTTTGCTTGATACTTCAACAAATATACGAGCTCGCACACCGCGTGACTTCACTTATTATTACGTATTTGGTGGGGTGGGGGAGGAGAGAAGGGACGCGGCCAGCGGGTATATATGTACCGGGGGTGGTATATAATATATATCTAACTGCGCTGCGCCGCGTAATTAAATCATGCCGACGGTTTTGCAATTAAACTCGATTATTTGCTCGTCGCTAGCCGCCCCGCGTGCTCACTAGCCCACGATTTAACTCTTTCGAGCGCGCCCACCCTTCGGCACCCCTATCATCCCATTCGTCCAATGCAATATCCTTCTACTTGATTCTACCGAGGGGCCAGCCACCGTCTCGAATCTCATTTCGAAACGCGTTCCTCTATTCCGACCGAAATTCAATTAATCCCAAGATTTTCCAACGAATCGATCTTTCTTATTTCGACACTCTAAATATAACTAAAATTCCCCTAAAATTCAATCTCGCTTTATGCTCGATACGCTAATTCCTTCCCTCTTGTCTCTATTTTCTGCGTTTGTTCGCAGACTCGAGACTTATTTGAATTTCTTTGCTTAAATTCAAGCGAGCAGTTAATGCTCTAAGAATGATTACGACATTCCGAGGAAACTTTGCTCGATCTTATCGTCCCAGTTATGGTTTTCCATGCTTGTGATTATATATTCGAGATTTTTGCAACGCCAAAGGTGGAACAGTTTTTTTCATTGGAGAACCTTTTACGGGACCGGCAGGAGAAAAATAAAAAGCGGAGGAAATTAAGTCTAAGGTTGACTCGCCGGGGGAATTTGCATTGTAGACGAAGGTTAAGGTGCAGCAGGTAGTTCCGGTCTTTTCCTCGTTTACACGATGCGGTTGTTACGGGTAATAAAACGGCATCACCGTGACCATGCTTAAATATCTGTGTACAAGAAGAAATTTAAGCCCCGTTTTCATACTTTTCCGCGTGGAACAACAAGAAGAAGTGCCTTTTTTTCGATTTTCAATTAGGATAATAAAGTAATAACGAGAGAGGGAACAAGGTTGATGAGCGAAGAAGTGGCGCGGGAGAAACTCGATCGGATTTTTGGATTTTTATCTCGCGTCACGGAACAGAGACTTTTATCTCCATCTGTTACTGAAATTTAGAAAACGATGGTCCCGATGTAAAAAGATCCTATCTAAGAGAGACCAACCCAAACTTTCACCGGATACGAAAACCGTTTTTTCTACCCTTGGAAAATAACAAAGTATCGAATAGGGGAGGGAGGGAGAAGGCAAGAAGCGACTTTCACCTCCAGAAAAGTCCGGTCTCATCCGGACTTTTTACAAACCTACCCCATCTCGAGGCAAAGGTGCACGAGGAAAAAGTGAAATTTTAGAGGGTAATAAAAAAAAAGTAAAAGTCGTGGACCGCTTTGTTGTGGGGACGTAAAACATCCTTCGACGAAAAAAGGGAAAGCTAGCCCTTGTTCTTCTCGTGACGAATTTTTGGGAGAACTTTTTCTAGTCGTGAAACGTAAAAAATTGGCACTTATTTTTCTTGTTTTATTTTTATCTTACGCGAACTTTAATCACGTAAATACCGAATAATGTCGAAAGTAGCAAGTATTCGATCGATAAAAATAATCAAGCGGAATTAATTTATCATTCAAAGATTTGCGATAATACTTCCGATATATCCGAATCGTCAATGATCTTATTCCTCCCTCCCCAACACTCTCCTCCGATTTTCCCGGGTTTTGTTCGAGGCAACACGTTCGTGCCTCGCTCCGCATCGTGTAATAGGGAGAGCGAAACGGAGGATGCGACAATATCCGGCGCGCCGGCGTCCGACAACTGATAACGCCAAGGGATGTTTATGTATGTGTTCATAATATGTTTCGAGTTATGCTCAACCCCCTTCGAAGCATCGAGGCTATCCGTAGTGGCTCGAAATTACAGAGACGCGAAATTGCTCGAAAACGAACAATACGCCCGATAAATCCCCAAATTCGAAATTTTCGTCTCATTTACGCGACTCGCGGTTGAAGTAGCGCGATAAACGGGGAGAAAAAAGAAAAAGGGAGATTGCGAAAAGATAGATGGACTGTATCACGGCAAACTTGTGTAAAGAGCAGAATTATTTGGAACAATGGATGAATCGTGAAATAGTATGAAATAGTAATATTGTATTTATGAAGTAGACAGAAGTGACACTTTTTGTTACTATTTTGTTACTGTTTTGATGCTCGTGTGATCTAAATCGAAAGAAGAAAATCGAGGACGAAAAATTTCGATACAAATCTCGATAAATTGATCGATCGAGAAGGAAAAAGTGAGAAGACTGATGGAAGATGGGACGAGAAAGAAACTACTCGGGCCGATAATTCCAGGCAAATTTTATCGATTCCAAATGAATAAACCTATAAAAAGGGAAGTACTTTCGACCGAGGAGACTCAATGGGTTTCGTATCTATATGTAAATAAAGTGGAGAAGAAGAAAGAGGGGGAAGAGGAATGAAGGGAGAGAGAGAAAAAGAGGTATATAGGGATAGAGCGAGGGAGGGGGAAAGAAGAGGCGGCCATTTCTCTCCAATGGAGCTGGTGTAATTTACGCGAGGACTGAAGATAGCGAAGGGACTTAATTCACGTTCCGTCGACGAAAAAATAGGATAGAAACCCACTACCACGAGACGAGGAGGAACCCACCTCGTTCGCTGCTCTTAATTCTCGTTACAACGGAACCCTTATCCGTGGCCAATTACCTAAGCTTATTAACTATTCCGGATAAACGAATCTTCCTGTCTTTTTCCTTCGAGAGATTTTCTTCTTGGAAAATATATCACGATATTTCGACCAAACGCGCAAAAATGAGATTGAAGCGACATTTTACAGCCGCGAATAAATTAAATAACTTAATCAAGGGATTAAGAGGACCTTTCAACGAAAAGAAGATAAATTTATTTTTGACACTTTTCGAATTATTACGCGTATGAACAAATATTTTGTATCGTTTGGTGGAAGTTTTATGAAAAACGGATAAAAAATGCGCGATTTATTGCAGATTTTGAGCACTCCCCCATTATTTTGAAATACGATTATAGAATATATTTTAATACAAAAAATTTCCAATATATTTTTCCATTTTTGATTAAAACAACGATAAATCAATAAATTGTGCACTTCATCGTCAACATAAAGCAATCATTTCTTTTTTACATTCGCGTTTTCTTTTCAAAAAAGCAATTCCTCTCTCTCTCTCTCCCTCGTTAAAAGCTCTCCTCGAGTCGATAGTTTTTACTTGGGCCGAATAACACTCGTCGAAATATCTAAAAGTCGACATTCTCCGCGAAATGAAACGAGCCGTACGAGACATTCTCGACTGTGCCGGGTCACACCGTGACATTCCGACTCGACAATTATATCTCGATAGAAAAGAATACGGGCCAACCGCGACTCAACACTCGTACCACCTTGTATAACTCCGTCGGGTGAAATAATAGTTCGGGCTGGATGCCACACCCAGTATTGTGTTCACTCGTACTCGTGCCCTCCGCCTTATGCTCTTGCTTTGGCATTTTACGTAGGTATACGTATCGATGATATACATGTTCCAGGCACTCGGACGCAACGCGACACACGGACAAGCGTGCCGGTCAAGTGTACAAGACGGTGCGTGTGTACAGGGTGTGAGAGTGGAAAAATAAATCTGCAGCAAAAATTCTTTAAAAAAATCGAAGAAACGTTAATCAACTTTTTTAAAACGACGAGAAAACGAAGAACTACTAAGTATACAAAAAATTTGTAACGTAAAATATATTTAATGTTATATTGCTTAATTATCGTTATAAATTCATGTCTTTCGTAATTAATAAAGATACGGATTTTCCTGATTAGCAAAATATCCAGAGAACGATATTCAAAGTTAAACGAGATCAAACAAATTTCATTTCATATTTTTTATTTATTTCACACCCTGTATAAGACGACGAGCACACGTAGACACAGGGAAAGAGCCGTGGCTGGGTCTCCAAGATAGCGAGATAGGTACGAATGCCGAGAGAAAGAGACAAAGAAAGAATGAAGGAAGAGGGAAGCGAGAAGGAGCGGAGGAGGGGTTGGTTTGGAAGAAAGGTGGGGTCGTGGGATGAACGAAAAGGGGGTTGGATGATGGCGGTAGTTCTCCGTTCGTTCACGTCCCTGCAGACGTGCCACCACGTTGATCTACGATTCCCTCGCGCATAGCGGGCCGCATAACTCTCGTCTTATACCTTTGCTGAGATCTGTACGACGATATTACCTTATCCGTGCGTTCGAACCCGCGACCCAGTCGGAAAATACTCGCGAAACAAAGAAAACGTTGCGGAGGAGGGAAAGATTATCTCGTTTTCGGGGTGGTGTTTCGAGGGATGTATCTGGCAAACTGGATCGTTTATTCCGGATGAGATATTCTTGCGTGAATTTCAAATAGGATAATATTCTCAATTTATAGTTAATAAATATGAGAGTAGAGGAAGGGGGTCGTTGGCTGAATTTCGAGAGGGTGCATAAAGTGTCGCGTATTCTTATTCCAAGATAGACACGTTTGTTTTACGACTTTGATGTGGGAGAAAGTCGATAATACTGTGAAAAATACGGAGGAAAAGTTATCACACAACTTGAAATTACATGAAATTTTATATTCAACGTCAATAAAATAATTATTTTAAAAAATGGATCGAAATAGAAATTCTCTATTTTGATTAGTTACATTACCAATTGTAGGTTATAA
The DNA here is from genome assembly GCF_029169275.1 of Apis cerana. Taxonomy (NCBI): domain Eukaryota; kingdom Metazoa; phylum Arthropoda; class Insecta; order Hymenoptera; family Apidae; genus Apis; species Apis cerana. The sequence continues at coordinate 3,931,843 of NC_083867.1, read as the reverse complement.
AATCGCGGTGAATTATAAAGAATAAAAGAAAAAAGTCTAAAAAGCATAAATTCTATTATGACCCTCCGGTGCAGTCTGAAGCATGGTATTACTAAACAACGTTGTCTCTGGACGGAAGCCTTTAAAAGAACAGAAGAATAAGGGAAACGAAGAAAGAGATATATATATATATATTTTTGTGGAAGAGATAGCGACGTGCGAAGGGAAAGGAGAAGGCCGTGGAGCAGGAGAGGGGGAGAAGGAAGAGGAAAGCGGTCCGCCCCCTTTCCTTGCGCTCGGTTCGGGGTTTCAGCTCGTGCAAGCGGTTAACGCAGCCATTTCACGCCTCGGAAAGCATCCAGTTTCCTCATCCAAATTCTAACCGAATTCACGGAAACCTCTCCACAAGCTACGAGGATTTCTATTTAGCGCGGGATGGGAGACAATTGAGAGGAATCGAGAATGCTTCTTACCCGACCGTTGCGAATTAATCCCTTCACTTTTCCAATAATTCCAAAGATCGTGAAAAACACGTTTTAAGAGAAAATGGAGACTGGTTTTATAAACTATGAAGTAAGAAGTTTCTCAAAATACAAAACGAATAAATTATAAGAAGAGTATGCATTTTTATGCAAATACGTATATTATACACGATTTACGATGTTTCATATGCAATTTATTATATCTGATACTTTACAAATATATTTCACATCACGATATATTTATATAATTGTTAACGTTTTAATATTTTAGTTGCAGGAAAATTCAAAATTTATGGACACTAGTAACGTTAATGGTCGATAATCGAGACTCGAACCCTCCGTCAATGCAACCTTCGTATCAACCCCATTTAATCCTTCGTCAGTCGTCGTCTATCAGACTACGGTTATCCCTTAAAACTGCGATTCTTTATGGAATTAACCGGCAATTAACGATTCGGTTTTTGACCCTTCGTTACTAGGAGTGAGGATAGGGGGCGGCACGGTCGTTTTCATCACGCATCGCACGGGGACTCGCAATCGAGGGAATATTCCCGTTGAATCGACGCGTGTGCACGTTGTCTGATATCGATACAACGCATCTATTCCACGGAGAGTTCCCATATAGGTTTCGACTTATGGCGGTATTACGTCGGAGTCATCGAAATTTTTACGCTTCCCCCCTCCCTCCACCAGTGGAGTTTACCTCGCGAGGCCACAACCAGGCCTCTTTCCGCGTTTTTCTTGGCCTAAAGTGAGTATCGATCAGAAAGTCTGAGGGAATTACGGTCCATGAGCGATTCTCCATTGCCTATACCAAGTGGTTATATCTGCCATACGTCGTATGCCGTAGGAAAGGGGCGGCAACCGCAGCAGCACGACTGTCCTTCCTCTCACCCTCCCTACACGGCTACCCCAATTTCACCCCCGAGAGCCAATATTTATTGATCACCCTCGAAGGCATCGTTCTGTATTCTCTTCTACCTCTCTCTCTATCTCTCTATCCCTCTCCTTCTCAACCGATCAGCCTCTTTCCTACTCTTTCCCCCTCTCTCTGTCTCACTTTCTCCCTAGCACGACCTCCGCACGTTCTTTTGCGGCCAACCTTTTCTCCGTTTTTTTCTCTGCCTCCTCTCTCACGTTCCACCCTATTTTTCAAGAAAAAGAGAAACACAGGATGGTTTTCGCTCCCGTCGCGCTGTCAAGACGCTCGCAGCTGTTCTTCGCGATACTTCTTGTACTCTCGTTCAGAGGGAAGGGAGAGGCGCAACGCGATGAAAATTCACCCCACGACTCTTTTATTCTTGGAAACGAGTGCCTCCCGCGGTCGTTCGGGAATGCCACGCCGCTTACACCGAAATTCGAAGAAATCCGAGGGGGTAAACAGCATCTGTGCGAGCGCACGCCTCGCCCCGAATAAATCTAATCCCTGTGCGACATCCACCATCCGAATTCGGCACGAAACTTTTAAATCCATCCGTTTTGGAACGGTCGACGAACCGTTGGGGAGATTCGTTCGGAGCATTTGCCTCTCGATTGGAGATTTCGATCAACAATCGACCCGAAATTGGGTTACTTTCGAATTGCTGACAACTTATTTCGTAGACACTGTTTTCGTAAATTGACGTACAATTTTGTAATCTCTTGACGCGATATATTCATAGTATTTGTGTAACGGTGTAGAACACGAAGAAGAGGAATTAAGATTTATTCGAGTAAAATTAAAGGTGAAAAATAACAAGAGATTTTTTTTTTTTAAATTAATCAATCAAGCATCTTTCTATGAGATGCTTATATAAAGAACAAACGTAGAATAAAAATCTGTTGACAAATTATTCTGGTATGTTTGGTGTCCGACTCGAATTCGTATCGACAAAAATAGTGTCAGCAGAATGAGTTGGCGATCCAAAGGTAATCCATTGAAATCATCCCCTTTATATGGAACCTCGAGAGCACGCGAAACGTCTTCTAACTTTAATCGAGTTTGAAGAAAGCACAACTCACCTTGCAACCATGTCCAATGTGGCTTAGCAATATCTTCCTTACCTGTGACAGAGAGAAAATTCTACATGAGGATTCAACGTTCTCTGATTCACTATAGAAAATGTTAAATCATAAAAATAATCGCGGCAACTCGAATTTCGAATAAATATTACACAAAAATGGTACAGGATATATGGGTTATTATAAAATCAAACTTAATCAATTGATAAATTTGTTAAAAAAAAAAAATACTTTTCTCCTACATCGTGTCGTGTAACTTACAATAATCACGTTTATAAAAACATTTCTATACTCAATAGCGTGTTCGAGAATACTTTTCTCGTATATGTGAAGTATACGCGTATAGGAAACAACGAGCATGTAATAAATCTGTTGTCAACGATCGAATTCGATATCGAGGGATGAAAGGAGAGAAAGTGTAAATCGTGTAAATATATAATAATAAGAGTTGTCAATTTTTTGAATTATTCGGTGAAAACTGATCACACCGCCTCTGGCTGGAAACACCGTAAATCCAGTGGAAATGTTTAAGCAACTCGTATAGCTCGAAAACGCGTAATGCAAAAGCGCGCCGGGGCACCAGGCGATCGATCCAGGGGATACACATTTTAAAATCCAGAGCCAATGAGAATAACTCCTGCCCTCCTGTCATAAATGAAGCTATAAATCGTATTTAGCCATTCGCCGCCTCCTCGACGATATATTTCGGGCAACGCAATTTTCTATCGGGATAGTTCAATTTCTAGATCGAGGATTCATATTTAAAAATATCCAAGCCAATCGGACGGGATTAAACAATTAACGATCCACCCTTTGTTCTCCCCTCCCTTTCGCTCTACCGTTACGCCCCCTCCTTTCGTCTCTGTCACACAGTTTCTCCGACCGCCCTCTTCCTGCCCCCTCTTGTTTTTCATTTCGCAACCGATTTCGCTGGCGCGTGATGAAACGTCGATCGATGAGCTACTGAATGCATTTTGCACGCGGCCAACGGCCCGGATTGTGTTCGTTAATATTCTATTAGACATCGACAAATGCGTGCCGTGTTTCAACGATGCTACGCGTTTAATCTCCTTCCCCTCATTATGCATTCAATCTCTCGTAAAGCGAAAATGACGGCCGGTAGAGATTCGACGTTTTCTCGTTTCCAGATTCAAGAAAAATATTTTTTTTCTTTTTTATACCAGGATCGTGAGTTTTCGGTTAACAGGGGCCCATTTTGGATAAAAAATTTTATTGACTCTCGCGTGTATTTTCCTCTGCCATCGATTTATATCAGGAGGAATCGAAAAATTGAATGCCCTCTACATCTACATCGCGATATTCTACTAAAAGAATCACTTGTCGAATGCTTTAATCGGAAAAAAGAGCCAATTCTAGAGCAACCGATCGAAATATCAATTGTTTGTCGTGAAATATGATTAAAATATAAAACGAAAATTAGCAAACGGGCGGGAGACACGGTAGAACGATCGCGACGGAAAGGATTAAGTTAATCGCGCGAAATGGGGAAATTTCAATAGTCGAGTGACTCGGTTCAGAACGCGCGGCAATTATGCGCATGCGCCTCATCGCTTGTAACTCACCGCAATAACAGAATAGCTATAATCAATTTCAACTCCTGGCTCGAATTACGATTGTTCGGTTACATCAATCATTAACTCGTTTATCGTGTAACCGGGCTTAGTTAGTCACGATCGTAAACCAAACCTATTGAAAGTATAATGCGAACAACGAAACGAGGTGGAGGGGTCTCGAGGTAACCGTGGCCGCCATGCGTTAAACCAAACAGAGCCATTTTACACGAGGCGCAAACATTACTCGGCAGGGATAATCTAGCATCTACGAACAACTTCTTTCCTGGCTGCCCGCTGTCTCTGTCATCCATATTCCAGTTATTTGCGCACGTGCACGGCCCCCAGCTCCTCTATATCGGTGCAGAGCCACGCACACGTGGGTGTACGTGTACCGACGTGTATTCAACGCGGGCAAACGCGCGCCGATGGTTACCTACTTAAGTCAGATATTATCGGCAGAGGAGGCAATTCGATTGCGTGTACCGAAGCATGGTGCAGCGCTGATATAGAACTACTAAACAGGTCGTAGATCAGCTCGGTTAGTTATAACGCTGCCTCTGCTCTGTGGCCCTCCCCACCCCTCTTGCCCCCCCACTCCATCTCGACGCTGAACCAATTCCCACCGGTGTTCTGGATCATTTGGCGGCTCGCGGCCGTGAGATGCGCGCATGCACTACGTTGTGTGTGCGCGCTATCGCGATCCTGTAATTCGCCCTTCGATGGACTCTATGATTTTTAGGAACGGGGCGGGGGGGGGAAAAAAAAGACCGTGGACGCGACCAGACAGCAACGACCATACAGTAGGGCCGTGTGCTTTTTTTTTTTTGCACGGCCAGAGGGATACAATGCCACGAGATTCGACGATCGTTCGGAATAAAGTGGTCTGCGATAGAGCTTTGAATGCGCCCCGATCAGTCTCTTTTTATTCGTTTTTCTTTCCGTATGCCTTTTTTTTTATTCGATATCCTTGAATAATTCTAAAAAACGAGTCTATCTACGAGATTTGACTAGTCTCCATTGTCCATCTCCGAATATCTATTTCCTTCTTTCCTTCTAATTTTCAACACGATTTTGTGATTTTCAGAATCCCAGAATATTCGCGGACGGATACCGGTTTCGCGATGATTGTAAATCAGCGAGGAAATCTCATATCCCCCGATCGAGAAGACCGTGACGTTGCACGAGCCTCGTACTTTCCTTCGTCCAGCCTACGAATGAATTGATAATTCAAAAGGGAACACGTTATTGGTTCCCTTGCAGTGAAAATCTGCAGACCGGTGACTTACGACACATTGCCGGTGACTGGTTATTAGATTATTGGTCGTATCGACAGCTCGTGCGTTGGCTGCCGATATAGGATGGAAGGCAGGAGTCGGAGCCAGCCTGAGAGGGTGGAGAGAGAAAGAGGAGAGAAGTGAGAGAGAAAGAGAGAGAGAGAGATAAAGGGTGGATCGGCGATGGTGCCGCTGCTTGTGGGTCGCGCACGGACCACGTACAAATATAGAGGGGCTCGGGGGTGGAGTGGAGAGTGGTGTATAGTGGTAGAGAGAGGGAGAGAGCGGCGGTGGGACAAAATGGGGAGACCGTGATAACGATAACGTACGATCGGCATTAGCTGGCGGCTTGCTGCGGCTGATGGATGCGCTAATTATCAGCAAGCAGGAGTTACAGTGTTTCGCGTAGCCGTCCGCGCACGCGGGCGATCACTATGCGTTTCCGATAGAGAGCCATCGTGAAAAAAGAGATTACGCGCCGGCACGGTGACAAAAAAAAACACGAAAAAATCCTGGAATTGCCGGGCATTTCGATTCGCGTGACGATTCTGGGTGTTTTGGAAAATTCGAATCGAGGATCCTCGACGCCTCCTCCCCTTCCCCCTATTTGCGAACCTGTGTGTATCGTGCTGCGAACTGCACAAGCTTTTGACCAGGCAAATCCGAACCTACATCCCCTGATGACACCTTATTGCATAATTTGCGAATTCGCCTCTATTAACGTGAAAATGCGAATGAACGAATTCGGTAGAAATAAAGAAAAATAAAAAATAAACCGTAAATGGTAATTTGGGGAAGATCGGAATCGTGTAATTCTGATAAAAATGAGATCAAACGCGATGTAATCAATCTAATTTTTCTGCTTCTTTATTTTTTTCTATCGGGGAGCGCTCGAATTACCATATTTCTTTCACAATTGGGACCATTATTATCGTCCGTAAAAACAATGTTATAATTATTCCAGAAACGGCGAGACTTCCTGGATCGATCTTAAAAAGACGACGACGATTTCGAAACGAAAGAGATGGGCAATTTTCTGCCCCTTACGTTCAATTTCGAAGAGGTATATATAGGTTCTCGCACATCCACGTAGACCCATACGTATCCGGAAACCGCAAGCTGCGGTCTAAGCCCTAGATGCATCTACGTAACATAATCTACGATAGCGGGGCGCGTATACAGCGCACGATCGGTCGAGAGATCCGGTGTCCCGTAATGAACATTGCGCTTGTTTATTTAATGGGAAATTCGGTGGCGCCATAAAGCTCGAAGAAGGGGGTGAAACCTATTAAATTTATGTTTTCGGTTTACCCGCTCTGACGGATCGCAATGCCCGCACGCGTCGACCTCTACGCCACCCCCTGTCGTGGTTCAACCACTCCACCCACCAACACCGCCATTTCTACCACCTACTATCCCCTACCACTCGGATCCCCTCTATCTGTCCTCTTCCTTCTTTTCTCCATGCTCTTTCATTCCCTCTTCTTCTCACCATCTTTCTCTCTCTCCTCGTGTATCTAGTATTATTTCTCCCCTTCCCAAACCTTCCCCCCTCTCTCTTTATATCTTGTCCTCGTGCGTGTGTGTCCGTGCCGTATTGGTAGTCCAGCGTAATCCAAACAGAGATATATATTCGTAGTGCCTAGGGGGACTCGGGCAGGGCTCCGTGAACCACGTTGCGGCGCCCATCGTGACGGACAGCGCCGCGTCAGCGCGTAAAGCATCATCGCGTTTCTGCGGCTCGCCGTATGTTTCGTAGTTCGCGATGGGCCTACATCTGAAATCGCACTCGTGCGTGTAATTCCGTCGTAAATTCGCTCGAGTGTGAATCTTTCCGTAGTAATTACGTAAAGGAAAAAAAAGTTTTATTCGAGAAATAAAAATGGACCCCTCGTTTCGCGAAACTTTTCACGAATTATCTCGTAAAAACATCTATTAAAATATGAATAATCTCGTCGGAGGTATCTCTCGATCTAGAGACATCCGAAAAAGTTTCTCTTTTATACTAGTCGGCCGAGCTAATGCCCGAATAACCCTCGAAGAATCTGGCGTAAGAAAAACGGCCATCTTGCAACTTTATCCCTTTTGAAATCCCCCTAATTGCCAAATTTTCCTCGCCCTTAATTTAGTGTTATAATTGCTTCCTACCCCTTATAAGGGGTTGCCTGCTGGTGCTTCAGCTCCCGTGATACCCTTACACTCGTTCCTTATATCCGCTACCCCTCTCCTCCTCGAAATATCCTTACCCTCCCTCCCTCGCTTGCTCTTCCGCCACCCCTCTGTCTTTTATCACGGTATTTCCAAATAGGCTAATAAATTCGTACTCGATGCGCATTTAAACGACTCGCCAGGCCAACCATCGATTACTGCTCGTTACCATTGACAATCATTGGGCATTAACGAACGATTCGTTTAATCGAACACCTTTTCCCCCCCAAAATCAAAATGATGCATAGATAACAGAATATCAATAAACGACTATCGCGCTCGTCTAATAAAAATTCGGATACATAATTTATTAAGTAACTCGTTAAAATTAGATAAAAATGGAATGAATTCCGAGATGACAAGGATTTCGAGATAATACCTCTTGTTTCTGTGTAGGTATGTTTTACGAATTTCTAATTATAGTTTCAAGAGTACGTTAGAGAGAGCACTCGGCATGAGGAATACGCGGATCGACGTTACACGTGCAGCGCGTGCCACTCTTGTTTGCCACGCAGTCACGTCTCCGAGCGTTCATGTTTGCGCAACATAGTGGACCGCGTGTACAGGGATTTCAAATGAGTTTTTGTGTCACTGAACACTCTGCAATAATGAAGCGATAATTCAAACTCGTCAACGTCAAAATTTAAATTTTCTTTCAAAAAAAAAAAAGAAACAAGAAGCTAACAAAGCTTCTTGAAAAAAAAACATTGTACTCGCAAATCATTCTTAACGTTCTTACTCCCTATTCGACGGAACAATGGTAGAAAAGAGGCAAACGGGTCCGTCTGGCCAAGAGGAAATGCGTGAGATATAAAAGCATGTGCGTCGTACAGTCGATATAATTTCGGCACGGCACTCGGATGTCGTCGAACATTTCGTATATACGCTGAGTCGCATCCGGGAGCCATCTAGACTGTCTGGAGAAATTGGTGGAAACGACATAATAACACTGGAAACGTCTATACCCACGTTATAGCAGTTCTCGTATATAAAACTTTCGGTTACATGCCAGTCTATCTACTAACTGGCCCAGTGGTTCCCAACTTGTGAGTCACGATGTATCGTATTAATAATTATTTAGGCACTATTATTGCCTGCGTGTGTGAATATTACGAAAGAAAACGTTAACTCAAAAATTCGAAAATAGTCGATACATATCGCGTTACATACACGCAGAAAGGAGTAGATCCACGATCGAATGGCTGAAAGTTCGAGCGGCTAGGCTTATTCTCCGCTTTAACGAGCGTAGCCCGCGAGATAACTTGGCCGGCGATGAAATGGGCCACAAATAAGCACTGCGATAAATCGGAAAAAGAGCGGTGGCGCGACACGCCGTGACCGTGAACACGATGTCTCCGCCATCGTACGGCGTCGAATTGCTCTCTGTGGCGGACAGGAGATACGAAAAATTTGAAAAGCGGAGGAATTGGACGTCAATCTGTGGAATTAATCCCCGCCGCGTATCGATTTTACCATTTGAACGGAACGGAGTTTCGAAACGCGACTTTGACTACCGACCGTCTACACGGGTGTTACGAATACGATTACGACATTACATTCATTTCGATACATTTTTTGATATTTCTAACAATTTCTAGCATTTATATTTAGAGTGAAGTCGGTTGTAAAATAAATATCTTTAAATTCTTTCAGCCACGATTAACGATTCTTTCCACAACAATCCTCGAAAGAATTCCACCGCTCGGGGTGGAAGCGGCGGCAGAGCATAAAAACAAACTCGTTCAAAGAAGAATAACCCGGTCGTTACGCTTTCGGTCGTCGAAACGCGGATGAAAGAAGCTCCGGCATAATGCACCGCGACGTCATAGCCGCGGGTAGTGAAAAGAACGGGAAGAGGGAGGAAAAAGCGCGTTCGAAAGAAAAAGGTATCGCGCGACAGGACCAAGTTTCCTCGGCTGCGATGTTTTATTTGGCGGCCGCGAGCGGTGCAAGAGTTAAAGCTCCAGCGGCGGCGGGCGAAGATACAGGCGAGTAAAGTGGCGGGCGTTAGAGCCGCGGGATAGGAGTGTATAAAGGCCCTGCCCAGTCACCGCAAACTCCTATTCCTCCACGCTGCACCCCGTTACCACCCCTCCTCAACCCCGTTCGGCGCATACCGGCTAGCAAAGGGTTCGTAAAAGTTGGGGACGCCGGGGATATTTACGCGTCATCGTAAACTGTAGGCGTCTTCTTACTTTACCCTAGGATACAGTGGCGCTCGCTCCCTCCCCCTCCTCCGCGGCTATAGAGCTAGGTACAACCCCCTTTTCTTCGGCACGCCGGCGTCCGGCCCCGAGATTATTATGCCGCTATCAAATGGCACCCGTTATTTCGTCTGGCACGCTCCGAAAAATGCATCGTCTGCGTTCGCGTGTTGTTCGACCGGATTTATGGGAAATGGCGCCGCTTAAATGGCTTACTGAATGGATTCAGATGGATTTAGAGCAGATATGATTTAACTTGGGAAGAATTTTAAAGGTTTTCCCGGGGAAATGGGGAATGATATTATCCCGTCGGTTGATAAACGGATGCAAAGATTTTTGCGCCTGACTGATCTGACTGAGTGAAAATATGCGTATGTGCACAATGAGTAGATTGTGAAAGTATCAAAATAGATTTTGATGTGTAAAAAATATTTTTTTTAGATTGGAATGAATTTTAAGATGCAATAACAAGGTTTCCCAAAGATATCGTGGAAACGAAGGTATCAAGATCAATTATCGATTTAATTTGTTACGCAGAAAGGATCGAGCGGGTAAATTGCTCTATCCAGCCTTGTTTTTTCCCCCTTAGCATTAGCATCGGAGAATGGCCACCGCGGACAGCAGGTATCCTTACAAATATGGCCTCGAGGGGAACGTGAAATTGGAAAAAACGATAGAGGGAAAGGATGAACAAACCTACTTTTAAACGTATGATTTCGTCGGATGACCGCCTCGACGAATTAAGTTATTCAGGCTAATGGATTCCATCTCGGATAAGCATAATATTTGAAAATGGCAGCTTGTAACGTGTGGAGAACAATGAAAAATATTCGAAACAAATTCTTTCAACCTGCCTTCTTCCGACTGAATTTTTTTCCAAAGAAAATTTTATTAAATTACTCGAATTAAACAGAAATATTATGGATCTAAATTGAAAATTTTTTTGAATTTAAAACAGCCACGATTCTCGATCAAATTAATTTAATTATCCGAGAATTGTTGTACATAACGCGAATATCGACGCCAATAGTATTTTTCTCATTTAGATTACAACACAAATCTTCATATAACAAAGTGAAAAATATTTAATAATAATCGGATCGAGTTTCGAAATAAATTCAAAAATTTAAATTTGAATTACCGCTACTCTCCTATTTATCGTATCTTTTCTCATCCTCGTAAAACATTTAACACGTTACGGAACGCGAGAAATTAGAGGCGAAGTTGAAAGCGAGTCGAATCGAACGTTGGATTCTCGGATAAGGTCAGCGATCGGAACTTCACAATGGTCTATTTCAGTCTCTGTTCTTCCACTTTCTATCATTCGTCATGTACTCGGCCGGAGAAGTTCTACACGCGGGAACACATGTTTACCGAGATTCCATCACCCCTCTTTTTTTTTTTTTTTTTTTTTTTCCCTCTTTCACGGATACATCGTCCGCGCGGAATTGATCGGTATATTTTCGAATTGGCCCCGGTGTGTGTATTTAACAGGCACACACGTCTGCTGAATTTCATCGGCGTCGTTCACAGTCGTGCACGGTCGCCGTCTATTCCCTGTTCTGGACCACGTATTTATAGACGCCGTGTTTTGTCTATTTTCTATGCACGTATATACACGAAAATATTCCAACTCTCGCAACTCGAAATATTGTAAACCATAAAAATATACGTAAAACTATATAACTCACGGTAAAACAATGTTTTAAAACGGTGACATGAAAATAGAGGCTACATTTTTAAAAAAAAATATATATATATATGAAGCATTAGCTGTGAAGAAGCGCTATTTAATAAATGCATTGTTATAATAATATTTCATCCGTCCACTTTTCCACAGGTATTTGATATATAAATTAATATTCGCGTTATAGTTTCACTCGTAGCATTCCATATTTCAATGACCTGCTTGAGAATTCGTCTTACAACAATTATAAAACTATCATTGAAATTCGCGTTTTACACGCCAATTCTTTTCATAAAACATTTTTATATCGAATATTTTCACGTATATGCGTATCTCACGCGCGTCCGTTTGGATATTAAACCATGTCCGCGTCTCTCATCCGCTTTATTCCGCACGCGACATGCGAGTGTATATCTCCCATTCGTATTTTTAACCCCCACTCCCTCGTGCCACCGGAAGGATTTCCAAAAGTTACAGTCGCGCCGGATATTTATGTATCGTAAATTCCAAACGTCTTCCTCCCCTCCAAAACGCTCCAAGACGCGGGCCCCTTCCCTTCTCCTCCACCATTCCGGATTACCCCGAAAACTAGATACAAGTCACCCCTTCGGAACGCGCCAGCCTTCCTCCGTAATTATCCTACCAAATGGTCACATTGTTTCGCGTACTCGCCCGGTTAAATTAAACGAGGCTGCGCTTCACGCGGTTCAAAAAATTACGCTCGATTTAATTTGGCCGAAGAGAAAAGATGAATTATAATTATAAGCTTACGACACGTCGTGTTCACTATTGACTAAGTTTGAATATATATGAAAACGTGTGAAAAATTGCCACTTTAATCTTAATAGAGCAACGATCGAGAACAAGAAATTTTATCCGTATTTACTTTTTGCCGGTAAGAACGGTCGTAGAGACTGACAGTTAACTACTGAGCGAAAGACGAAGAGAGATTAAAAGCAACAGTTGAAGAAATTTAATCTTTATTGCCATCGGTGTGAAATCATTCGCCAAGGCAGGCTCCTCCTCATTGGTGGAAATAATTCTCGCGAGCACCTATCCGCGAGAAGGACTCCGCGAGCATGTAACGTGTACCGTGTCGAGATACGTTCGTTTTAAACGAACGTTACAAAAGAAAAAAAACGACGGTTACAAATTCCGTCGATTCGAAAGCTATCTCTCGATTCGTTTACCGATTCTATAACGTTCTCTTTTTCTAACTCGCTACGTTCAATGGAATCTCGATACCGCGTCAGAGAAAGAGAGTCGCGCGATATGAATCGAAAGTTGCGGAATATCGAGCGATGATCTTAAAAATAAAGTCACGCGCGATAGTCCAGGGCACGGATTACGGTTCGATCGAAGGGTAAAACGACGGAAACATGCGTTTCTACTCGAATTTAGGAAGCTCGTGCGTCGAGTTTCTCCGTTTGTGTATGTGTTTGGGGGAAGTTTGTCAGGACGGTCTTAAAAATACAGAGAAGTCGATCTATGCGAATGGCGTACGGCTCTTTCCGAGTGGGAAACGGCTAAGCTCGTTCGTTCGTTCGTGCATCTAGAGGGAGGGTTTAATTCCCTTGAAGCATTGTTCACGTTAGCCACCATTACACTCACATGGCCGTGCAATTAGCAATGTAAATGCCGGTTAGTTAGTTAGCGTGTTCGTAAAGCAAACGAAGGTGGGCATTGGGACTAGATAACGGACCTCCCAGGCGAGTGATCATCTCAATTAACCTTTGATAACGGCCACGGTTATCAATTGCTTTTTGCATACCAATCATTGTCTCCCATTTTTTCCCCAGATTCACCGCGACTCGCCATCTTTTCTCGAACTTTCGCACAATTTTACCAATCATCGAAATTTCATTTAAATATAAATATAACTAACAAACATTCTCAACATTTTGCCAACTAGTGGAAAACCATCTTCCTATAAAAATCGAAATTGATGCTTAATCTCGAGATACATGCAGGCCGGTACCATAAAATCCCAAATACCTCGTAGATCCACGAAGCTCGCGATCCTCTAATTAGTTCGATCGTTCGGAACCTTCCATATACCTTTGTCGAACTAAGAAACGCGATTCACTCGTAAATAACAGCTCATGAATGAAGAGAGAGGAGAGCTCGGCCAGGCCAAGGATGTGGCGCGGACGCCATCGGGATCCGGTGTAACGAACGCGCTCGGTAATCGCGGCGGAGAGTCGCATGACGACCGTTGAACCTTACTAATGGAACGCTCGCGATAGTCGATCACACCACTTAACATGTACGGGTATAAATCTGATGTCGTGGCGAGTCGAGGCGAAACAAGCCACCTAACGAAGCGCCGTGTCGATTCCTCGCGTGGCAAGGCGCGACTACTCCTCTCCTCTCTCACCTCGCCGAGAATTCCACAACGGTTCCCCATTCCGTTCCCTATGCCTACATTTTCGATCGTCCTACCCGTAGAGGACCGGATATCACATCTTTTCTAAGACGGTTTGCCTCTCTGTGTGCGCCTGTGAACAGAGAACGCACACCCGGAGGAAAGAGAGGAGCCATACTGCCTTCGGCTATGGCCGCAAGGGTGTTTCCCACGAAGGAAGGACCTGCCCCCTTTGTCCCAAATTTTTCTACTACTCGCTATGACGACCATAATGGCCCGATCCCTACCTTCTCTTCTCGTAGCTAGAACGGTGCATCTGCTTCGGGGAACTAGACCAACCTGATTCGGATTCGAATGAACTTGACCAGCAAAGTGGGGGGGATAGCGTGAAGCAGATTTTTGAAGAAAATTAGATATCCAGGAAAAAAAAAGAAGGGAAATCGAAGAGAAATTGTTAGGAATTATTTATTTAAGTTCGATTGGAATTTGATTTGATAATTTTTTTAAATCTAATGAAAAATTATAAAGAGAAATTTTTAAATCCTAACAATTGTGCACGGAATAATTTTACAGAAAATTATAAACAATTCTTGATTATTTATAAAACTGTTATAATAATTAGGAATATTTTCTTTCTTTTCGCTCTTTGTCTCGAGACGGTAACTAGGATGAGCTATATTACCGACCAATTCTGTCGGTTAAACTTCGTGAAGTTGCGGCATTAAACCGAAGGATGGCGTTCGCATCTTTATGCCACACCCGAGACCTTCTGCCACTTGGGGAAAGCATTGCGGAGAGCCCTTCACGGCTGACAACCAGTAGCCACGTGCCGTTTGTTTCTCAGGTACGGTTAGAACGTATGCCAATTTGTTCTCGTGCAAATATTATACCGATGAATTTATTTTCGCTGTAAAATCAGTTTTGTAAAACATAATTTCGATATGTTTGTTAATTTTTGTTAACGTTTTTCGATATTTCAGGCTTCACAAATGACATTAAATATATTGGAACTTTATTATTTTATTAACGAAAAAAATTGTGCAACGAATCGATAAAAATTCCCAGCGATATTTCTTGGTATGCGAGATACGCCGCAATGGGTCTGAAACGCGACAAAAGAATGCCCTTTGAAAGTCGTTTGCAGCAAAGGTCGTACGATTAAGCGGAATTTCAATAAAGTTAAAACGATCACCATTTTTAACGAGATGTACTATCCTCCGCAATCACGATCATTTAAAAACACAGTAAAAGGAAAAGAGATGATCCTCGTTTCCCTTAGAACGATCATTACGAGACCCATTCTGCCCATATGTAAAAGAAGCCCACTATAGCATGAGATTCGTCAAATGTTTTCCGGTGGTCGATTACGGGAGCTAGAATCAGTCTAGCGGATGTTGTTAGCTACGTTGTGGAGGGCTCGTGAAAGCAGCCGCCGATAACAAACTGCCGTTCTCGCGGAGGCCCACCACCTTGCGACGAAATTAGGCTGTCCGTAAAATGTAATATTATTTTTAGTTGGCTGCCCTTCCCCGTTCACCGGCGGCAGTAACCATAACTTTTCGTGGGCCCGCGTGGCGTGACGCCGGCTATCCGCTCGGCCAGAGCTCTCACGCATACCAAACTCCCATCCACAACACACTAATTCTCTCCTCTCTCCACCCACGTGCTCCCTCTTTCCCCTCTCTGTCTTTCCCTTTCTTTCTCGTTCCTTCGTCCACGATCGCCAATCCCCTCCCCCACCTCCCCAGCGCCAAGATCGTTGCTTTTTCGACCGATTCGCTCTTTCTAACGTTCGAATCCTCGCTTCCTCTATCGCCATCGTTGTTCGAACGTTCGCCATTCCCACTGGTGGTGCGTCTTTCGCGTATACCGACCTTCAAGGCTGAATCGAAATTCTAGCGGACTATTCTCCCGATCGACGATCGAAGGTCTTCGCCCTCGTTCCTGACCTTCCGCACCTTTAACTACCGGTTCGAATAATACCCGCGTCGATTCCATTTTCTACCCCGATAATTTTCGTGATTCGGCCTTTACCTTCGAAAGTACTCGTTCATTTTAGAGACGATTGTCGTGCATACATATATGCGATTTCATCCCTGTATTTCTTGACACGATTCCATTTTCTTTGATAATTTTATGGAATTTCTCTCCGTCTTCGAGTAAAATCGATCGAATATAAGAAATCCGTGCGGAACACTTGGGAGAGGCGGTGAAAGAGGAAACGATTTTATTTTACAAAAAGGAATTCGATGAAGCAAGGTCACTGATCCTTTCGACGTACGGTCTTCGCCTGTTCTGCGAATTCGCTATCAGGGCCGCGAATCATTTCAACAAGCATCCTCATTCCTCGCCATTTTCTGTCACGCAATTAACATTCGCGCGCGCGCAACCCAAAGGGAGTGGCGATAAATCGCTCGCACGGAGGAGATTTAAAAACATTCGCGCCCGTCAGATTGTGTGTCGCTCGGACGCGCGCCATGTCGGGTTACCATCGTCAATTCGGACACCAGATCGCATCGATTATTCTACGCTCGAATTTGTCCCCGTTGCTCGTTTCAGTCGATGGTATCGGAAATTTTTTTCCTAAATTTTCTTCTCTGATTATATTTTTTTTTTTTTTCGAGGTTAAGTTATACTCTTTGCCGAATGACCAAAATTTTTCAAATAATAGATAATACACGACGATACGAGATTAATAGAATAAATTGCAGAATTATGTTAGAATTTTTCTCTTTTTACAAGTCAAATATTATTTCAAGAACAGCATAAATTATTGTTAATCGCTTCTTCTTTCTTTTTTTTTTATTTAATGATAGAAGTACAGATAAGATAACAAGGTCAGCTTCGCTCTTTTAAATGGAATACGTCTTTGTGCTATCAATATGAATGGAACGTTTGAAGACGAATACAATGGTCTATAGTTGAAGGTCATTCAAGGTCGTCCAACGTCATCTCCTATGACAAATAAATTACCGAAGAACAACCATAGGTCTTTGTACTCATTTTAAAACGTTTTATCAGAAGATAAGTGAAAAAATATATTATTCCATCTTAAAAAAAAAAAAATAAAAGATTCTTTATAAAAAGAACCATTAATATTAAAAGAAATAAATATTACGCTGGAAGGGGGGATAGAAATGGGACAAAGTAGTGTCGTTTATTTCTCTTCCACTTATTAGATATATTTTTATCGTACAATTCTGTTTAAAATATTTATCACGGAAAGTCACAATCACCAATTTCGAGCAGCTAGACAAAAGAGACGAAAAGTATTAATTAATCGGGGCCAGCCTCGAGTGGTTTGCACCTTTCATCGTTCTTCGCAGTGGCGATGGGCGTTTCGCTTGACATTGCGCGCAGTGTATCATAATGGAAACAAAATTGCCGAGCGAACCCTACAATTACGATAAGCGAAATTAATCCAGGCTGATATGCAAAACAAGTGTCTCCGAATTTTTCAACCGTTTATCATCTCCACTAGAAGCTTTCTCTTCCAAAAATAAAAAAAAACATTTTTTATTTTATTTTATTTCATTTTATTATTATTTCTTTCTTTCTTTTTTTTTTTTTTCAACGTGTATAAGACAACGTCACACGACAACAACAAATGAAACCGCGGCTGCGAGCCCGGTATACAGGCAGCAATGGCCACACGCGCGACAATTAAAGTGATTTACGGAACAGAGACATTTTTCAGTTGCTCGTAAAAGTTTAACACCTGTGTCGGGATTCAAACGGCGCCGCCCAAACGGTATCGGCCCCCATTAATCCCGGGATCGATTAACGGCGTTTCGTCGGGAATCGACGTGACCCGAGGGTAAACAACAACGCGACGTGGCCATCCTGACGACATTGTCGGTAATAATTTGCCATTAACGACCAACGATAGACGCACGCTCTCGAAGAAAAAGAAACCTGCACATGATATAACAATCGATTCTTTCGTCGATAGACTCGAAAAAAAATGTATCGATGATCGTTTCACCATCAGAGAGATTAAAACAAGTTCACGAAAAATTAGGAGCTAACTTTAACATTTAATATTTATGAAATATTAAAATTATTTAATTCTATTGTATTCATGGATCGCTTTCGAGTTTACCAGATACATCGCTTCTGATACACTCTCTCTGTGTATATCTGGTGAAATCACTTCTCTTAAAAAAAGAAGTGAGAAGTGGAAAGGACGAATGAAGGAGTGTGGACGAGGAGGATAAGAAGGGATAAGCATCGAAGGCGGCTCTATAGACGGCTCGCAAATCATCGGATGCATCATACCGCAATTACACGGCGAGAGTTCATTTAAATGCAATAAATAATACTCATTGTATCGTGCCATCTGGTCGCTACGTTTTCCTTTCTATGCCCTACGCGTGTGTCTGCGCGCGCACAACCACGCGCCTCGAATGGGCCCCGAACTGGGCCTGCAGCTTTTCTTCATCCGCCAGCCAGCTTTTGACCGTTCTCCTTTCCTTCTTTCTTTTCTCCAAGCGTCGTCTTCACCTTCTCTTCGATGCGCGCCCCAATGAAATTTGCCGGCTGTTCTGCCATCCTTTCGAATTATATACATTCGCAGATTCCAGCGAATCGATGGTTTCGAAATACAATTTTGCAATTTTGCCTTGTCTCATCTCGAGAAATCCAATTTTGTTTTAATAGTGATATTATTAAAAAAAAAATTAACGTACGGATCTAAATTTTGATTTTAACAAGCTCTTAATTTTTTAATTTGGTAATTCGCACGATAAACAACATGATAAATTATATAACACTTTACCCTCGTTCACAGATTATCTACCTTCCCCCTTCAAGTATTCACCGATCAACTGATTAAATGTAATATAACCAAAACAAAATTTCTTTGTCTTAAAAATTTTCAAAAAATTATTAAATTCTAAAAATTGTTTTATTGAAAAATCGAATTTGTTTTAATAATCATATAATAAACAATGTGCTAAGTTATACATTTTCCCCTTGTTCATCTTCGATCGAGTGATTAAATATAATGTAACAGACACAAAAGAAAGAGAAGGGAATCGAAAACGGAAACAGAAATCGCATCGCGGAAGAGGAGCGGGCATAGGTGAATGGGGTACGGAGAATGATAGTTTGTCCGGCGTATTTATCGTTCTAAATCTCGACTGGCTTAATGTGGTTATAAATCCAAGGGGCGCGGACCTGGGTATCCCATCAAAAAAGAGAATGTTCGTCGTGTCCCAGTGAAATATTTTCAACTTGCGTTTCGCTTGGTCTAGCGATGCAGACGCCATCTACGACACTGCACAGCCACCAACGATCTATCTATATATATATATATGTGTGTGTGTAATTCGAGAAAGAATTTCTTGCACATTCCTTCCAGCGATGTGCATAACGTTTCGCATCAAACGACACAGGGACGACGCGTCTTCGTCCACGGAGATCCGGTTAAAGGTGGACACAACACGCAGCGGAGAAGAGTGTGGCGAGAGTTCCTTTGATGTCACGACATATCTGCTGGTCGATCGGCCGACGCACCCTTATAAACAAGGGTTACTCGAAAGAAATCGCAATAATTTATACCCTAAGGGCTTAGGCAGCGATCGCGTGTCGCTCGGTTACTACCTACCGGCCGTACGCTTCGCTGTATGTATGTATGTACACACGTGTTCGTGGCACTGTCACGTGACTCGAGCATTTTCGTTCCACGCGAACGCGAGGTGTATGCGCCTTCTGTGTTGCTTTTGAGGAATCAATCGACCGCTTGCCACGACCACTGCGTGTCTTTCCTCCTTCTCTGTTTCCCTATCGGCCATCGCGATTGCGAGTTCCTCCGCGACTTGGATTCGGTCGTCGTTCGAAGAGAGAGGTAGAGAGAAACTTAATTTCAATTTGATCGAAACATTCTCGTTATCGCGTTTCGAATCGAAAGTTAGAATTAGGCAAACATTTTTAAGAATCCTTTAATTTATCTTTAATGGACAAAGTGTCGACAAAATGCGGTTAATCGTTAACCGCAAAAGATTAATCAAAGTTATAACTCCATGCCATTGCCGTCGACCGATAGATAGCGTGTTCTCGAGCAATGGTATACAGTGCTCGTTAAAGGGATTTTCCGGAACGATCTTGCGAACGCGGCGTTAATAAACGTTAACCGAGTATCGGCATTAATTACATGTACAGGCTCGAAACCGCGATCGACACCGTGATACGCGTTCGAATGTCCAGTAATTAGTGAAATCTCGCGATCGTAAAGCAATAAATATTCCGGTCACGTGATCCATCTCACGAGAAGGAACGATGCGCGCGCCAGAGTAAAGGTATTAGAATGTAAATGCAATGCGAGAATAGGTAGCGTTCTCTGTTCAATGTAAGGTGGAGGAATTTTTTTTTCGTACTCTGTATACTATATCCCCCTTGCCGATGGAACGATGCGAGTAAATTAAACGCGGGCAAAAGAATCGGGAAAGGGGCTGTATATATGTACTCGTTGCGCGCCATATTATAGATGGCAGATATATCGAGAGATAGATGGAAAGAATCTGCGCGTGTTTCTGGTTTTCCTTATCGCAGACACGACTCGATACACACGATTCCACCGTTCTGTACGCCATATTTCGAGAACGTAATTAAACGACTAACGTAGTCGCGTTTCGTTTCGTAGCTAAATTGGCTACACGTAGATATATACGTATATATATAAAATTGAAATTTCTCGAAAGGATATATTATTACGTAGAAGAATCTCGACGAATCTAATTGCATATGCTATTTAACGATTTTTAAAATTTGTTATAAAGTATGATCGAACTGACCAATCGGAGAGAATACATTTGAAAATTATTCTATACATATCGAGAGTGAAAGTGACGGAGTAATTCTTCTAACATAATGTCCACGAATCCGCGAAAAATATTTTTAATTAGCGTATAATAATTCGCTTCATAAAAGGGACGAATAGGGATCATAAAAATTAGTCGGAAGCGGAAATGCGTCTGGATCCACGTAGACCGATGACATTTTTTACGTCAAACAAATAAACCTTAAATTACACCGGGATTGGAATATTTCCAAGTCTGTTGGAATACTTCCAAACCTTTTCCATCCCCTTCCCCTTCCTCGAGAGCCTAACCTCCGAGGCATTCTCGTTACCCCGTTAGGTTCAAGATCCAAAGGAAGAGGTGCAACGTTTTAAAAAGCATATTATCGCGGTCGAGCGTTTGCGGGCACACGCGTGTCCCGTGGAAAATGCATAATAAACCTTATCTAAGCGAATGGGCCGAGTCAGAAACGAGCCGTGGACCAAAGTACCGAGTAAGCGAGTTGGAAACGTGGTATAATGGCACGAGAACAAGCACACGGAAATAACTATTTCCATTTTCTTTCTTGACGCTCGATTCCGGCCAAGGAGTCCAGGATAGTAGTTATTAATAATAGAATTCGGGGCACGCGGCACATCTTGGACAGACGAGGAGAAAAAAAAAAGAGAGAGAAACGGTGAGGAGGAAGGATCCGAAAACACCTAAACGGTCGATAAAAGACGAATGGCAGCCGCGTTAAAGCCCCATGGGTGCCATGCTAGCCGTGCGTGGTTCAGGGTGGTCCGGCAACTTTCCGTCGCAGGAATGCAACGACGTAACAGAAATCGTCCTTTCTTCTCTTTCTTCTCTAGCCCTCCCTCTACTTTTTTCCCCCCCTTTTGCTCTTCCTTTTTTGGCACGCAAAATCCTTTTTTCTCCCCTCCTTTTTTCTCGTCCCATCCCTTTGCTTCCGCCGTTTTATTTTTAACGTTATTATCATCGTTGTATTATTTTTGGATGGCCCGGTCTTGCGAGGAGAGCCCACTCTCGAAGGTGGAGTCGCACTGATGTTGGATAGCGGAGCGGAAAGGAGGACGACTCGAGGAGGGGGGCGATCGAGGCAAGCCGGAGAGGGATATGCCGCGTGTATCGCCATGCATCATCCTTCGCTCGTTCGAGAGAAAGCAAAGGCCACCGCGGGGTGCGTTACCTTTGCTGCTTTGCCTATGGGCGCCCAAAAACGCCCGTTCCACCGACGGAATACCCGTAACAATACCGTAGAAACCGCAGTTAACTAAGAGCAATTTGTACTCCATAACCACGTCCAATTTTCATTCGTATCGAAATTGTTTGAATTTTATTCGAGTATCGAAAAAAAGAAGAATACCTCTTATATCGGGTTATTCCATAAATATGGATTTTAAAATCCCAAATCCAATTGCGAGGAATTACTTATTCATAAATTATTAATAAATACGCAGAAAATAAATTTTGTACGAAAAAATCGAAGAGACAAAATCTGTCTAAAGATTTCCGCACGTATATCATTCTGGAAGGAATTGTAAAACGGACGAAGTAACAGTAATACAAAAAAAAGAAAAAAGGATCGAAATTGGCGCACACATGTGGCACGTATCCGTTTTCCACGCGGGCCCCGCGATCCTCGAACGCTCGAAACGGGCTATCAAAGTGGCGAAATCTACTTGACGATAAATCGTCCCGCAAAAAAGGCATTTTCGACACGATGCTCGAACGAGTGGAACACGAGTTCCTTCCGGACTGCTCGCGCACACACGGGCCTATACTCGGAATACGAATATAATGCCGAGTCGGGCTATAGGGGGGCTTTGCGAGCTCGCAGCGTGGTACCAACGGAGCACGGGTAATGAGACGGCCCCCGACCAAGAGGAGTTGATATGCCCGCTCTGCCTATAGTCCCTTTTACCCATAGAACAACCGTGTTGCCCTGTGCGTCGTCGGCCAACTAACAAACCTCTCGGCCGGCCTCGATACTCGCGCGCCGTTTATCGATGCACTTCGCTTTTGCCACGGCCGGGACACATCGCCGATGCGCCAGCGAGCGAAAGTATTTCCCACCCCGCGTATAATAATTACAATGTCCGCGTGGAGGGGCAAGAAAAAAGTGGGGAAAAGTAAAAGTAAGTTTCGAAAGGTGTGGTACGAGGATACGGAAAAACGGTTAGGGAGTATTTATTGGTGATTACAGTAATTACGGTGGATAATTATTTCTGGTGTATTATAGTCATTTATCAATTGTAATATTGTTTGTATCATAATTGTTCGTACTGTTTGTGTCACGGTACTCGTATAAATTAATAGTTGTGCGTAACGAGTGAAATGATGTTTAGTTTAATATGTATTTATAGCAGCAGTATTTGGGCATTTCGCGTATATGGGAAACGCAGAAACAAGGTACGGGATGTAGGCGAAAAAGGTTTCGAGGCGAGTATATTCTGATGTTATTTGTGGTTTCGTAAGTGGATGCGTAGAGGAGGTATGAAGGTTAAATTGTATTTTTTAAATAGAATTATGTATCTTTTGATTTACTGGTCGATTCCCTATTAAAAAGTACTGAATCGTTTGTGGTAGAAGAGCATTAGTTTGGAAGATATTTAATTATATCCGATTATCCTTTTGATTTATATTTTTAACAGCTACTTTGACTTAAAACATTTTTCTCTACGGATGATAATGGTGACGTAAATGAAAATAATAATATTAGATAGAAACACTGTGTATATTTCTAAAAAAATATGGCAGTTTGAAGAAATAAGTACGTAAAGTAAATGTTATTCCATTTAGAATTAAAGTGATGAAAAAAATGAAAAAAATTGTTCCTGAAGAAACAAAAGGGTAAGAAACAAAAGAGGTATGTAGATAATTCTAGAAATAATTATAAGCCACTTTTTATCGAATTATATTTTTCTAACACGAAAAATTACAATTCAAAAAATTCTCGAAAAAGTTTCTTGATCTCCTGTCAACTTATGTTCTCCTAGTGGAAAAATTTTTATTCGTTCAAAAATTCCAGGAATTTGACGCCAATTCCAAGAATTTTGAAAATTTGCCAACGAATTCAAATTTCTATCAATTTTTCACTTTGTATTAGGAGAATATACTTTGATAGGAGATCGCTCGAGAAATTTTTCCAAAAATTTTGGCAATTCTTGGAAATGACGACAAATTCTTAAAAATTTTATATACTTACCTATACTTACCCGTAATGTTAAATCAGCTATTTTTTTAGGAGTTTTAAACCATTTTTTCAACAGTTTTTCTTAATTTTTAAGATACTTTTCACATACTTACCTTTTAGAATCAGACCCATCCATCTTCTTGCAATATTCCTCGACAATTTGTTTTAATTTTAATAATAAGAAAAAACATACCGGGTGTCTCATGTGACTTTTTATCTTCAATTAAAAAATCTTTCAAATAAAAGTTGAATGGTTTCAAAAGGATTATATTCCGATATTATTAATTTTTTTATAAGTGAACGCATAAAGGATTTGCGAAGCCCAACTTTTTTTTATTTCATCGTTCTTTATAAAAAAATATTAAACCATACAAGTCCAAAAATTATTACTTTACGAGATATTTAATAATAATTAAATATCTTCGAATATAATAAGTTTTCGCTATAAATGGTTTAATACGTTTTTGTGAAGAATAATGTACTGCATTTATTTATGCATTAAAAAATAAATAATTCTATTTAAAAAAATACAGTTGACCTTCGTATGTTTTTTACATTTATACTTGTAAAAATATCAATCGCAAGAAAATATGCCCCACTTGAAACCACTCAACTTTTATCCGAAACATTTTTTGATATTCCCAAAAACAAGCAAGATATTTCAAGTAATATACTTACACAGGACACCCGGTATAAAATTACAATAACCAAAGTTACAATGATACCAAATATAAATACCTCGTATCGTATTTATAATTTTTTTTAATACAAAAGAAATCTTCAAAAAAATTCAAACAAGAAAACTGCTTTTTAACGAGCTCACCCGATATATACATATATTGGTCGTCATTCATTGATAAATCATAAATAAATCATAAATATTTAATACTAGGAATTAAACCTGTTTTCCTCGAAAACGTTAGATACACGATATTTGCACGATAAACTATCGTTTTTTTTTTTTTTTTTAATATGCTCTTAACTCAAAATGTCGTATTACCCCAACATACTTATATGTGCTGATATCGTAACGACTTCAACGGAGATGAAGCTGCATCTCTACACAATTATACAAATTTTGTCACTTACAGCGAAAACGCTTACACCGATACGTAACAATGTTGCAATACACGCAAAAAAGAAACAACTGGATGCTTATAAGTTTATGTGTACGGTCAAAAGAAAGCCTGTAATTCTCCACCGACCGGCAACAAAATTATATAATTGTATACACACGCGTTCCATGCTGTTCACGCGCTATGTAAATTACGCGCGAACCCGGTTAATTTCGAAGACGACGACAAAGACAACGATGACCGCGAATAATAATCGCGAGCCGATGTAAATCGGGTGGGACGAGAACGTAAATTACAGTGCTTCCATTTCTGTCGGTCTTTAAGAAAATGATTAAAACCTGTTAGGATCCCGCCGCTGCGATTAACCAGCGAGGCAAAAACTAGAAGCTCGAAACAGTGCTCGGATCCTTTTGGAAAAAACACTGATTAACGTATCTCCAAAAAGATGCAATATATCATCTTTAAAAATTAATCTGAACGAGGATCAACAATTATTTTATCTAATTGTGAAGATATTTTATTTTATAGATTTCTGCCCGACAGAACAGAAATTGAATTAACCTTCAAAGTTGGAGCATATATTTCTCGATCATCT
This sequence comes from Apis cerana, assembly GCF_029169275.1. NCBI lineage: Eukaryota > Metazoa > Arthropoda > Insecta > Hymenoptera > Apidae > Apis > Apis cerana. Next base: position 3,906,402 of record NC_083867.1, on the reverse strand, counting down.
TTTCGAAGAGATACAAGAATGTTGAATCTATATTAAAGTAAGTTTGTTACGATTAATTCGATCTAGCTCATCGTTGAGCAAACACAACAAATTTCCTCGATATCCAAGCCTTTAATCACGCGAACGCCCGTTTTCCGTGACCGGTCGGCATATTTTCTCGAAATGGCGATTTTTGCATACCCGTTAGTGAATTTTCATAAATTATCCAGGGCGCGTCTATCCACGAGTGCCCAGCTCGAGAATTAACGTAATCGGGCATAGAAATCGCGATAAACGAATACCATGATCCTAGGGGAAAATCGGGGCGAATTCCTCTCGTGGTATGCTATTTGACGCTTGTACCGATCATCGATAACCGCTCTCTTCGTGCCATAAATTACCGCGGGTTAAAGACACTTGTCTCAAAAGGAAAGGATATTCCGATTTCGTTGTTGCGCGCCGTTACAAATCGCACGGCGATTTTCCAACAAATGCACACACGGTTAATACAAAGGTTCGCCAACTACTATGCACTATAATCGTTAAATGATGACTGACTGAATTAAATTATCTATAATCGGCCATCCCGATCGGTGGCTCGGAATCGAAGAACGTGACCTCGTACGTAACACGATCAACTGCTTACTTTCCAGTGGGTCTCATTCCGATTATTCTTGACCACGAGTATGAAAAGGAAAGGAAAAAGAAAAAATAAGAATTCTCCTCTATCTCGATTAGAGAATTCTTATTGGCGAAGAAAACTTGGTTCTTTTTTGTATTTTCAGGGATATATGCGTGGATATATACACGCGTGCGCGCGCGAGAGAGAGAGAGAAGCGATGGAACGAGTACAAGGACAGATCCAAAAAACCGCAAAGGTCTTGTAATAATTCGAGCCGCAAAAAATGATGGTTATCGAAGAGGAAAGAAGGCAGAGAGAGCGCGCTCGTATTACCCGCTCTTGTCCAGGCTTAGTAATCTTCTTTAACGTTCACAATTCGACAAAGATTGGAATGATTACGTTCTGGTAGGACAGCAAATCGTTTGTACCCACTTCCGGCTTTTATGGACGAAAATGACTGGGTGATATCAATAAAGGATTGATGTTTGCACGGTAGGTAGAACAGCTATTTTCCTTTATACGTGCATGGAAACGAGGGAGCTCCGTAAATGGTATAAATAGTCGGAGCAATTCGAGATTGTCGAGCAAAGGTGAATCGGTGAAAGTCTTGGTGATCTTTAAGGCGAGAGAAAATGTCGAACTGGAGATCTGATTTGGAGCGAAGGATCGACAAATTTAGTCCCGTTATTCATCGTCGTATTTTTCAATGAATAACGTTTACACCATCCGGGGAATATTCTAAACGTTTGTTGACAAAATGAAATGGAAGCGTTCGGTGCTCAAGGGAGTGGAAACCTGTCGGGCAAAATACAATTCGCAAATAAAATAGTGACAGGCTAATAAAGCCGGCATCGATTTGAGCGTATTTAAGGGGAGGCCGTGCAGTCCATAGGACCGTAGGCAACCAGCCATTTATCCACTTCTTTCCCCTTCCACGCGCACCAAGGTCACCTAAATCTCAACGAGGCAAGAGTTGCACTCAATATTGTGACCAAAGCTGTAACCTATCGCGTTTCATTCTCCTCCCTTCGTGTCCTCCCCTCCATTCCACACCTCTTCCGTTTCGTTTCGTTTTACCCGCGGTTAGGTAGCACCGTCGACGCTTGATCGTTTCAGTTCTATGCCTAAAAGGTTGATTTACGATGAACGTTTCAGTGGAGATAAAGATCTGCTAATACTAAGCTCGAAACTTGTGTACCGACCGAGTAGCATTGAAACTTTTTTTCATCGCTTTCAAAGTGTATCGCATACACTTGCACACACACGATCACGCGCGAGGCGCCAACTAACTTCACCTTTTTCAAACTAATTATCGGCAGTTTGTGCTTCCGTATCTCGTTAATCTTCTCGTTCACCTTTCGTTTCTTTCCTTCTTTTAATCGGCATGGAAATTGAATTACGCATAATTCTCTCCTCTTGTTTTATGAATTTCATCAATCATATCGTCGCGTCTCGATAAACTTGGTCACAGCGCAAAGCGGATCGTTACAACCGGATAGGATGAGCAGGTTAGGTATACGCGTATATTACGGCAGTTATTTCCCAGATTTAGTAGGCACACAAAGGGGTCGGCGCGTGCTGATAATGCCGCCTCAGTCCTCACCCCTTCCCGCCTTACCACGAAGGGAGAGAACGCGTCCTGGCTGCCTTCCCGGGGAACTGATTTTTCCGAATTCCCTGGCAAATTACTCTTTTGACCTTTGCGCGGTTAATACTCGACCCGACCCAAATAGGGTTAATACCGAAACCTCGAAAAAGGGGGGAGGAGAGTTGACCACGTGAATTTCATCAACTCGTGGATACACGTACGAGTACGATATCGATGCACGCGTGGTGGAATTTTATTTCCACGGAGATAAGATAAAGGCCCTCTTTGGTTAATTATTATTTCAATGCCGGCTAATCCGGAGGGGCAAAAGAGAGCCTATGACAGAATTTATCTTCGTTCTTCTCCTCCTTTCTCCCCTCCCTCCTCCCCCTCCCAAGATTTTTGCTCCCTTTTCATTTCACAAACTTACATAAAATTTTAAACGCAATCCACATTTGCGCAACGGACGGCGCGCACTTGGCACGGAGGTACAATTATGCAAAAATCGAGCATATTCCCTTAGATTGAGGGGTAGGTTAACCACACCTGCACGCAGAGCCAGACATACGATTAAATCCATGGGCATGGATAATGAGATGCGTGTTCGACTTTAAGTGGTGAGCCACGAGTGAGGAGATCTCCGGCAACCGGTCTCTGAATCGCTCATGCCTAGACCGCTTCCCCTTCTTTCTCCTTCTTTCCTCCTTTCTATTATCTCCGCCTAATACCAATTACTTCTCACACAAAATATTCTCCTTACTTTAAAAAAATACTTACTCGAGAGTCGATAAATGTTTTCAATTTTTTCCTACAATTCTTCTTGTTACGTACAAATAATTCGAAAATTTTCAACGAACGAGATAAAGAGAAAGAAAGGGATTGAGAGAGAGAGAAAATGCCATGGCCGATAATCGTAATGTACGTGGACATCATAGTTGGAACGGAGAACAGAGAAGAAAAAAAAAAGATATCGCGGGCGCCGGCCGAGATGGCTGTGGTCCGAGAGAACAAGGTCCTACGGGCCTATGGGCCAGCGGAGAAAGGGTCGTACGATTGACGAGGTGGGGGTAGAGCGGTGATGGACGGACTCGCTGCTCCCCGGATGGTTCGAGTCGCGCCAATAACTTTCCGAGGCTAGAAATGGCACTCGCGTCGCGTGCTTCTGTCGCTCTGACCATCGTGCCACGCTGTTCGAAATATCTCTCTCAAAAAAGTACGTTTCCTCGACACGATTCGATAAAGCTCGAAGTGAACGGTGCAAGATCGGTATATACCGTGGAAGTATTACGTGAAATTCAGCGTTATATTCTTTATTGGGCAGGGAAACGATTTCTTAACGATGAGAAGTAGATACTACTACATTGTGGCGCGACCATACGATTGCTGGCCGCTCCTAGAAAAGCGCACGAGCCACGGGGAGAAGGTATCTTACGGACACGCTTACCAGCACTCTTGACCCATAAAATATAGGAACAAGTTCCTATGACGGGTGCACGAAGGAGGAAGATAGAAAGGAAGAAGGGGAAGGAGAAGGCGTAGGAACGAGCCGAAGGCCGTCTGGGCCTCGTCGTGTATCGAAAAAACCGTTTCCCATAGCTGAACTTTGCACTCGAAGCCGAAGATAGAACGCGATCGTCTTACATCCGCGATAATTAGCGTACCCGGACAAACATGGCGGGAAAAAAGTGATTAATTTATCAGGGAAGACGCACTGTCTTCCTTTCGATAGCGATTTCTTTCTTTCCCTCGCTCTCTTTTATATATATATATATACACGTATATCTTGTATATTCCTCTCTTTTCCTGTCCAACCTTCTCCCTCTCGCGACCTTGCAAGCCGCTCACAATGATATAACTCTAATAATTTGTCCCGTCAAAGGAAGAAAGGAGGTATATAATAGGGATCGTGACCCGATGTAACGCGATACGTTAGTTGCTACGTCACTCGTGCTACATTGCGCGCACGTACTATATGTATTAGATCCACGTCCACGCGTTTTGCGAGATTACCGTCCTCCGAGTGGCGTTCTTTTATCTATAAAAATTATCGATTTGGACGTCGCGATGTAACTTGAACCGTGTTACTCTCTTTGTTTCCAAGATCCCGCTCGATCATGTGAAAGCGGAAAGCAAATTTAAGAATTAAAAATAGCGCATTTGTACGTGGTCGTCTATCCATCTTTTCTTTTTCTACGATCCGCTACAATCGAATCAGGCGCGAGAGAAACAATTGGAGCGTATCACGCGTTCGCACTATATAATAAGTTAAGAGTCCCATCCTGTTGGAAAGTCGCCGCGTGACAAAACGTACACACTGACTACTTCCTCGAACCGGTAAAAAAAGCAAACAGAAGGTGGCTTTATTAGCATACGATTGGCACCGTCCATCTTAATGCCCTTCCGCCGTGTTCCTTTTTCCCTTTCCACGCTTCTTTATCCCCCTGTACCTTGGAACAATGTTTATGCCAGTGTATCCCGATGTTGGTCGGTACACGCGCCTTCTTTCCTCGACATTTCTTCCTGCCAAATTCCATGTCTTTCACCTGTTTTCTCCTTCATTCCTCTTATTTATACACGTTTACGTATGTCGACAAATTTCTTTAAAAAGTTCCTTAAAAGGAAACATTAAAATATCACCTAACCTATTTTATTATTGATTTTAATTTATTTTTTCTAACGAGCATGAAGAAAATTCTAAAAAGCTTCAATTTTTTTTACGTTTCCAAACTTTATTATTGGACCAAAAAAAAAAGATTTTATAATTGCATCGAATTTTATCAACTTACAGCAACTTTTCAACTTTTCGTACTTGTATTATCCGCGGGAAACCTTGGAACCTAACCTTGCTACGGTTGTTTGTACAATTGAAAATTTTTTCCACCTGCCTCGTTTCTTCTCATCCAAGGTCGCAGTTATTCGATGCAAATTGCTCGACCGTAGTTCCGCATCGCTGCATCATCTAGAATTTCCTTTCCCCGAGGAACGGAGACGCTACGTGAAATTAGAAAGATCATAGCGAAACGAACCGATTGGTCGCGCATGCGCCGAACTTGGCGGCAGAAAACTTTTACTCCGCGCGATGCGAAAACCTAGTCGAAGACGTCTTAACCAAAAGTTGCACAGTCGGTATCCAGCCGTAAGTAACGTATTATTATTGCTCGCATAGTCATCGTAATGATCGTCATTATTGTCATCGGGAGTGTTGGATAAGACGTTCGATAACGAGTTTGCGAATCTCGAGACGAGCAGGATCTTTCGAGAGAGGAGAAAGAGAGCAGACATGGCCCGAGGGCCACGTCATCATTATTCAATAACTTCGCGAACCAGTGCTTTTATCTCGAGTCAAAACTTTTTTGACTCCATCGCTCTATGGCCTCTCTTCCTTTCGTCTCAGAAGAAGAAGAAGGAAAAATGTTTTATTATTAATTTGTTGCAAAATTTGGACGTGGATAGAGGATCGATAAAAAAAATCGAACAATTTTCAACAAAATAATTCCGATATTATTCTACACGGAGCTATTATAATAGAAAGTCTATTACAATGGAAACTGCGTGTTAGTTACAAAGATCCGAGCCCACGATACGACGCTAACTTAACGCTTCTTTTTTTTAATTATAACCTCTTCGATACACGAATGGATAAGATACTTTTTATCATCAGATCGGTATACTTTATGGAGAAATGAATCGACAACGGGAAAACGCTATAAATAAATAAATATAAATATAAATATAAATAAAAATAAAAGAAGAAATTACGAAAAGCATTGTGAAGATGATTAGTAGAAAAGTGACTTTTGATCAAAATGGAAAAAAAGAAGAATCATTGATGTTAATTCGACCTTCCTTCCGTTCTACGCTCTTTATTAAGCATACTCTTCATCCTCCCTTTCCTTGTAGCAATTTCCATAGCCTTGTGTGAATATAATACATTAAGATAGTCATCATTAACTATTAATTTATGACTCTGTGTATTAGATCGGGTCGATAATATTGGCTCGCCGTTTACGTTGGTTTCCGCGATACCGATCGAGAAAATCTGTTCAAATAACGATTGAATTCAAGCAATCGTACACATCGAATCGACAAATTACAACAAAACCTTCGTATCCACGAATAAATACGAAACAGATCGTTTTCCAAACTCGTCACATTTTCGTACATTTACAATTATTGTTATTTATCATACTCGCTCCTTGATTAAAAATTGTTCACTTTTCGTAATTTACAAAACTTAAAATATTCTCGATTTTTAAAACAAAATTAGAAGGGAATGTAAACGAAGATATTATATTTAGAAATCTAAATTTAATTTATCTTTTTTTAACAAGGACGATATGAAAAGAATTACACGAAGAGACGGTTAATTAATTATAATTGCCAGGATGGTGATTTTTAGATACAATACCCAAGAACTTTTAGACACGATTAAGATCGCCGGATAGGATCTTCGCGTTCTCAGAATTATCGAAATCGTAACGGGAGGGGTTTACAATTTTTTCCGCGGAAAAGACGTTCCGCGGCTTCTGAGGTCGGATTAAAGCAATGATTCTTACGTATGCGCGCGATTTACGCTCACTATCTCACCTTCTAGGATGAAGAAGAGCCACTGTCGGCAGTTTGTCCTGTCTTCCGCCACGCACTCTTTATTACCCCGTTCTCCACCACCTCTCCTTCGCCCCGCGCGATTCCGTACAAGTTCAACACATTTAGGGGGTTATCGTATTATGTCGAGTCACGAACTCGTTATAGCACGGCAAGACGGATCGGCGCTATAAAACCACTTGGTTTCAGTTTAACCAAAGGGTGCAGCACGGTATAACTGGTTTACATTTTGCCGCCTTTCTTGCTCTCTCTCTCTCTCTCTCTCGACCCCCTCCTTCTTCTTGGCAAGAACACGGTTGCACGGGAAATTTTTCACCGATACCTCGAGCGTCTTTCTCTCCCCCCCTCCCCTTTATCCCTCGTCTTTCGAGATACGATCGTGGTGGTGGCTGCAACAGACGGTCCAGAGAGAAATCGCGGACGAGGTAAATAATAAATACGTGCTGGAATCGTGTGCACGGGATAGTAAACAAGAAGAAAATAGGAGGGAAGGGAGGGAGGTGGTTTTGAGATTCGTCGAAAAGTCGAAAAACAGGGAGAGAAGAAAGGGGGCAAGAACCTCCAATGGACGCGCGCTCACCACTACCGAGCGCCCTGCCCGAAACCGGCATTTTCGTTTCACGCAAATTTCAAGTTTCGCGAACAAATTGGTACTTTGTTGCTCCGAGGTAAACGAAGCCGAATCGAGGCTGTGAGTGGACGAGGAGGACGAGGAGGAGGCATTGCCCCTGGAGATGGTGAGAAGAGCCCCCCTTCTCCCCCTACCGGCCGATCCACGTGCTCGTTATGACGGTATAATAACATCGATAAAAGCGTTCGTGCGTCTTCGTCACTATGGGCAGTCTATCGACTAGTCGAGGATCGATGAGAGGTTGGTAAAGAAACACGGATCTCGCCGCGAGAACGCGTGCCCTGTTCGGCTCGCTCGCGTGTGAATTCGCGTGTTTGAATCGGGTGAATCGAGTTGCACAGGAACGTGGGAGACAGTGCCGACGAAAGGTGTAATTTTAGTTAGCGAGAGTAAAGTAATGAGCAAGAGTCGAGCAGCAATTTCGAGCTGGCCTGCCTCGGAGGCAATCCATCTTGTGTAACTTTGTTGTTATGGATCGTCATACTGTCAATGTAGTGGTGCTTTCCGTAATTGTCGCGGAAAAATCGGGGAAAGAATTTCACCAACGATCGAGATCGTGAAACTTAACTTTACACATTTTAACGTAGATGATGATAAAATATGAAGAAATTAAGATCAAGGAGTAATTGGTATATAGTAGTAATAAATGTTGGAATTAATAACTGTAGTTTTTGAAATTTGCATAAAAAGATAAAAACTATGGAATATCAGTAGATAAATATAATTATAAATAATTGTATAATTTATATAATACCTATTTATATACATATATATATATATAAAATTATATAATAAAATTAGATTAACATTATCTATTTTATTACGCAATATTTATCGCGATTTAGTTCATGGCCAAAATATTAAAATTAATCATCTTAGTTCACCAGTTGTTCCAAATTTTTTTTCGAATTTATCCCTAATAAATCCCTAATAGACTCGTCGAAACGATAAAACATATAAAACGAGTTGATTTCGACCAAAACGTGGAACAGAAACGACTTGATTTATTCGAAAATAGTACGAAAATGATGGTACGCGTAGCGCAAACTATCCGACGGGTAACGTCGTCCGAGGGGAATATCTATCCCTGGTGAATAATTGCGTAACGAGGAAACCGGGTGAAACGCAATTACTAAAATTGAGGGAGTCTTGATGCGAGGTTAATCAATAAGTGGCGACTGGTCCCGAGGAATGTCACGAATTTTAGAAGCGATCCCGTATCGTTCCGCGTGACTACGATACAAAGAAGATTACAATATATGCGCACATGCAAGACTGGTTTTCTTAATCAGAAGGTTGCGCATTGGTGGCTGAAAGGAAGAGAAAATTGTTAGTTTCGAGGACGCAAGAGCTTTAACCAAGTATGTACACGGTTAACAGTAAGTACGGAGAAGAACGAGTTCGAATAGAGACGACCTACGGCGACCCGAGCAGGATGTTTGCAGGAGAGAATTTGTTGGTTTCGCTGAGATAATGAAAACTTGAACGTAGCCGAGGCTCGACACAGGCTGCGAATTATCACACAGGTTCGCGTAAAATCTCTTTTATACTTGAAACTAGTTCCTCCGCCGTTTCTCTTTCGCGCATGTGACGAACGCTTTGCTATTACCACGGCCGCTCTACTCGCCACCGTGTCAGCGTTCTCTCGTAAATCCTTGTGGGCGGGGCGTGAATGCGTTTGCGTTGATGCTGTCCAAGAATAGCGTACAATGTGTATCGAATTTATGCGATTCACCTCCTGGCGATTTCTCCACCTCTTCCACCGCTTTCGTTACACCGAATCGTCGATCACATCTTCCTTTTGGCTGGAATCTAATCGAACTCGACCGCACTAGGATTCACTTGCTCGGCTTGCAGAGACACTCGCGAAGAATTTTCATGCGGTAACGCAAGAATACGGTAGTCAAATGTAAACACGGTATTTATTCCGTTCTATATTCATCCTCCTCTCGCGAATACATACGCATTCCCATCACGGGAACCCTCCTTGGAATAATTTGACACCGAAACAATACCTCGTAAATTTCTTTAAATGCTTGGGTCCTCGATCTCTTCTCCTATCACTCTGCGCATTCGTCGACGAAATTAAACTCGAATTTCGTGTCCAGGTATATTGCTCGCGGCCAATCCGGAGTAAGTTTATAACGAGTAAGAAGTGTACAAGCGCATAATTATCTCCGCCATTTTCTAAACCCGCCTTTTCTTTCACAGGGAAAAATCGATATTATATCTCACTTTGTGACTTATCCGTTTCTCGCTATCGCCAAACGAGTAAATGAACCGAAAATACGATAATATTCCGAAAAAAACTTATCTCGTTTTATTTTCGGTGTAAGATTTCCTTTCGAAACTTTTCCAAAACAATAAATATCGTTGGCCGTCGCGCTCGATAGAGGCCCCTAGAGGGAGGAATCGAATCGTATGCACGAAATTTGTCACCGTAATAAGAATCGACGAGCGGGCGGATCTAACCTGAGATAAGCGAGATTTACGGAGCGCGATCAGAGAAAGAAGGGAACGCGACGAGGTATCGACGACGGATCGAGCTCGACTGGCCGCCACGAGGACGGTAAAACCCGGAAGAGCCGCTCTCGGTTTCGGTCTAAAAGAAGGTAAAAGTAACAGTTATGTTCATTGTCGCGTCCCACCGCCCTGTCCCGGACGTTTTATGACTGTTGCAAGAGGAAAAAAAGAAAAAAGCTAACGGTCCACTCCTCGCTATACAAGTCCTGTTTATTGGCCCTTGTGTAACGCAGAGTTGCGTGGATCAGGAAGCCTTACCGGGGGGGCTTAGTCTTCCGTGCAAAGTGTCCGCGCTTTCGAGGACGAACGTGACTGCGCGACCGTTTCCCTGTTTTATTGCCAGGTCCAGGCAAATTACGACTTTTACGTCCACTCTTCCCGTCTCGTCCCTTCTCCATACATTTTTTCCCTCCCCCCTCGAGTAACACGTAATAAAGGTTAGGGTGTCGAAAACGATGCGCGAGATAATTTCATCGATCGATCTTCGACCGAGATGGAAAGATACGGTGTTTGAATTGCGGTTGGCATAATTTGTATCGTGCTGGTAGATAATAAACAAGGGGATTAAAATTTTCTGCATAGTTTTGAGATAGATAACCAGTTTAGAGACTGACAGGTAGCGAACTATCGATATCGATCGTTCGAAATATTAATTCGCTCGAGTTTTTCAAGGTTCTCCGCCATATTGAATTTCGAGTGAAGTGATGGAAGATCGTTGGCGCTTTCCGTGATGAGAGAATAGAGCTGAAGGAATGGGAAAAATTCTGGAATGTGTCGGGGATGAAAGTACGAGTTCCGGAAATGGACGTTCCTTCGATAAATCGATTTTTTTAAGCAAATACGTGGTAAGGTCGGCACAGCACGCCGGTCTAAGGCTCGCTCCGTGTGTAATATATAATACGCGGTTAGATGCAAGACTACTTTTAACCGTCGCTATAAATCAAATAACCGACTGCGTGCATTCCTAGAGAAAACCTGCTTCGGGTAGAGAAAAAAGTCGGAGACCGTGGTCGAGATCTCGCCGCGTTTAATGAACGAACGTCGGCTCGCTCGTTTCGCCTGGCAAAACGAGAAACCATGCCTATTAGGCTTTCCCTTGTCGAACACCTTCCGTCAATCCAACGTTCCTCCGTCGCTCCCACTGGATTTCGTAGTTTATTCGTTGTGTAAATTATATATTTCCTGTCCCTTATCAATGATTTAAGCGCATCCATTATTAACGAGGATTATTAATTAAAAATTTTTCGAAATGTCTTTCTCTATTTCACGAGGGAAGAAAATTAACAAGAATCATTTTCTATACGAATTCTTCCAATGTATCTTTATAATTTTTCAAAATTATGCAATATATAATGATTAGTTTAATTCACATCGAGACTAAAGCGCGTCTATATATGCAATTAAACGCAATAGGTATTCTAAGAATCGTATTTATCGTCATAAATAAAACGCAGAAAGAGAAAATTTTTTTCTTCGAACCAATTAAATGGATATGGATCGCGGAACTTTTGGAAAGTCCAAGTGAACGAGTATTGTAAACAACTTGTTGTGCGGAACCAGTGTTGCAAGCAATACTCCTTGTTTCGTTTGTCGACGTTTTCTGATCCTTCTTCTTCTTCTTCGAAATCACGATCTCGCGCACGAGGGCCCGGTAAAAATGATTCGAAGGGTTCCCTGTAGCCTTGAGCTACAATTAACCCATATATAGATTCCCTTTCTCTTTCATTCTCTTCGGTAAAAGCGAATCGAACTCTTTTCCTGGACTTTTGCGAATCACCGCCGCAATTTTCCTTGCACGAGATCCTGCACACCCGGTATTCGTCGAAATCAAGTAGAGATTTCGAAATCACAGTACCGACAGAAGCACATGTACCGGGGGGAAGAGAGGAGAGAATTGGGCTCTTGAAAGGCACGCGCGAGCTCCTCGAGCCACCGCTATTATTACGTTACGTAGAATTATGGACGCCACACGATCGTATATGCGCCGTCTTATTACAAAATTTTCAAGGTCTCCACCAGTCGAACAATCCACGCTTATCGCGTAAAGAATTGTATTGAGCGAGACAATCGTACGCGTTAAATTTAATTACAATAATTGCTATAATTTGAATATTTTCAACAGAATTGTTATTAATATGTACATTCGATATATTTTCCGTTCCGGATCATAAATATCGAATCAGCGTCTAAATTCTTTACGAACCGTTTAACGATATATCTCACAACGATCAATTCGAAACTTGAGTTTAACACGTGTATTTCTATTGTTTAACATTTCTATGGCGTTTGAAATGCATATACTTGTACGTATAAGTACACGCCCCGTAAGAAAAAAATGGCGGAGAAGAATGGAACGGGACAAAAAAGGTGTAGGGAAAGCGAGAGACGGACAGAGAGGAAAGAAAAATCAGGACGCCAAGAGCGACAGTGTTACGGTAGCCGTAAATTTCTCGAGCTAATGGTGCACAACAAACGCTTGTCCGTACCTAAGCTCATAATGTCCGTTCACGCCGGCCTAATATCGTTCCCGGCGTTTAATAAATATGTCGCGATGGTAATACGTCATAACTTTTCCACGCGTCGCGATCTCGTGCGAGAGCACAGACACGTATACACACGAGAATGTGCAAACACCGTCCGTGTAAATCTAACGCGCGAATCTACACGAAAGAGGAGAGAGAGAGAGAGAGAAAGACGGAGGAGAAATCGCACATGCGATGTATTACGTTGATATTCGTTGAACGGTTACCGCGCAATGTCACTGAGTTATACGCTTCTTAACCGAGACTCTTAATCGCGGGATAATGTTGTCCCCCGGCTCTTTCTTTCGCCTCTTTTTGCTCCTCTCCCTCCTTTTTCCATTCCCCCTCTCTATCTCTCTCTCTCGCTCGACACACTCGGTACATACGCATACCGATAAAACAAACGCGCCAGTGTCTCGCGCACGTGACGAATGCGTAATTTCGCCACGGACGAATGATTGTCCGTACGTTTTTAGTGGCACAAAAAGGACTCCAAGATTAGAAGCTTGCGCCCTCCCTTCGCCGACCGTGCACCGTGTAAAGCATTCATTGAGTCGGAGTGCGCTGTCGATGCAATGATTCATGCATCTGGAATTCAGTGGCGCTCCGAGAAAATTAATTAAATCCTACTGATTAATCGTTCCATCTCTTCCTCCCTCTCCCCCTTTCTCTTACTTTCTTCTAGCTGCGAGCCGTCTTCGGTACGTATATCTGCGCAAGTTTTTTTTCTTCCCCAACGGGATCTATATTGTCTCCATGGATGTTCAGGAGTGACAATCGTTGAATGTTTGTGTTATTAATGTTGGAGCGACGCGATTAATATGGCCGGCGAGTAATAACGGCTGTGCCGTATTCGCGAGTGGTCGAAGGATAAGCGGCCGAGGGCCGTTTATGCGCGTCCGTTTAAAAACGCCGGATAGAATCGTACATCATCGGGCGTACGACGGGAAAGAGGCGGTAAAATTAAGAAATTTTCGTTCCGGCACGCTACAGCGACGATCAAGCAATTATTTTAAAAGGTCAAGGGGTTTCAGCTGGATAAATTATGCCCGTCGTCCTTTCCCACCCGCGTCGGCGGTCAATAGCTACGAAATAAATGGGTACGCGAACGGTTTCGATTCAGTTCTCGCGTGAACGCGGCTAACGTGCGCCCCGAGTCCCGTGAAATCGACGAAAACGGTTGAAGAACGGACGGATTGTGCGAAATGATCAGTACGCATTGAGGAGAAGGAAAGAATATATCTCGATCATTGCGACTCGTCAATCGGAAATATTCGTTTATTTTTATTAAACTGGTGTGCACAAAAATTTGAATTCGTTGTTAATTCGAAGTTAATAATTAATCAATAATAATTTTTTAATTTTGCAAGGAAAAATATGCATTAATGATACTTTTGATCGATATGCGCACCGACCAAGATAAAACATAAATAATTCTGATTATAGAATACATCTATCATTCCGTGTGTAATGACACGAATCGTGACAGATATACACGAGCATAACCAGGTTAATCCTCGATTACAAATAAAGCGACAAACGATACACGTAACACGTGAGCTGTTAATCGGAAAGAAGTAGAATATTTAAAATGCGCATATGATCATGTTCGACGTTCTTCACCCGCTGTGGTAACACTCAGGATCGTTGGCCGTACGCCATGTGTTCCGGTTCGAATGAGACAAACTGTATCGATGTCGCTAGCAATTAGTCGTTGCTCGATATTCCTAATTTCTTTTTACTTGGGAGTCGTTGAAACCTGACCGGAATGGAGGAGAAGGCCGAGCATAAGAGCGGGTACAAAAGCATTGTGCACGGTCAGGTCGTCGAGGAGCATAGGCTGGCAGGTGCTGGTTGTAATGGCCGGCCATCGGCAGCCGGGCGGCAGCAAGAGTTCTGGCCAGGTTTGCTTTGTGGCAAAAACTGTTGCGCGCGTTCGAATTTATTAGAACGGACGAGTTTGTCCGCTGTGTATTGACACAAGATTGCATCGTGGCGTATTAATTGAATAGGGGCCACGACGAGAGTGCAGATGGCGCCGAAACGACGCAAGAAATCGGGACAAATCGAGCGAGGAATGGCTAAGAAACCGATCGAATATTCTTTACTGTGCGCGCTATCGAGCCACCTCCTCCCCCCTCCACTTCTCTCGACAAGCTACGAGTTGATGGAAACGGTGCGATACGCTCGCGATGCGCGGTGATCATCGATTTCAACGAGTTCCACGTACGACGAGGTATCGCGTCGAATCGCTAAGTAACGCAACGATGGAAGATCGATGGGAAGAAGAAACGCCAACGCGATGTTGATCGCAACTGAGGTTTTGCCGATTGATCCGACGAGTTTTCATACGACGAGTTTATCGATAATTTTTTCTCTCAATTAAATATCGCGATTTTATCGTTGGAAATATTTAACCGTTCATAATCCAATTTTATCGAGAGAAAAATTATACAAATTACTTAATAAAAGTCACTATAATTTTCTTAATTATATTTCAATTTTTTCATCAGTGAGGAAGTTATTTAATTTTTGTTTCCCCAGGAAAAAATTATATAAATCGCTATAAATAAATTTCTTGATTTTAGGCTTTAATTCTAGAATCGTTATTAAATATTCAAAAATTGATAAAAAGAATTAAATTTGAATTCTAAGAAAAAAAGTATGAAAAGAAATATAAATATAAATATGTGTGATTTCGTATTAAAAAAGAGGTCACCGATCGCATTCGTTGGTATTCATTTTTCTCGACCTTTCGAGGCTTGAAATATACGAGTTACGTCTTCATCTGGAAAGCAAGTATTTCGCAAAAACGTAAGCAGGAACACTTTTCGATTCAATTATTTTACCTTGTATTCATCTTTTCTTGCGGGCACAGGTATACATATCCTTTGTCTGCCGGTGTAGTCGTTCCGATCGTCGAGCACCTAAACACGTTCTTCGTGCCTACGAAGCGCGGCCGATCCAAAGTATGCATTATCTCAGCCCGAAGCAGTGAAATGGCAGTCTACTATATAGACGAGTAAGAAGCCGAACCAATCAAAAGCGCAGTGTTTCTACTGTCAGCAATCTTGAAATCTCCAACGAATTTTCCCTTTATAACTTTCATCCCTTTCTGTGTGTGTATCTTTTCTCACTTAACATCATAACCGATGAAATATTATCGGGCCTATGAAATACATGGGAGCCTAATCCTAATTTACTGTGCTCTACAATAATATATTGTAATTATTAATTTTAGGAAAAAAAATTAATCCTAATGGAAATATCAACTAATCTAATAATCTAACCAATTCGAGTAAAGAAAGAAAGATTCACAAGACTGAGATTTGCAGAACATTTGCAGAATTTCGGAACAATTTACCTATAATAATCGATATAGATCAACCCATAAGGAGGGAGTGTGAAGGAATAATGGGCCACGGGTTTTTTTTCTTCCCTTTAGGGAAACAACAATCTCAGAAATAGCCGGGTAATTGATAAATAGTCGTTGACGACAAACAATACACAGTGAGAGAGGATTAATCCTGGGCCACGAGAGCGATAACTCCTCCCGCATGAAATTTGCAAAACAGCCGGATAGCGTATGGGCTGTTGTCGGTGTGTAAAAGCGAGCCAGCGCACACGAGTTCGTACATGCGAACAGCTCGTCCATCAAATTGAGAACCCTGGTAGGCAGCCGCTATACGCTGCCGGCTGAACGTGCGATCAGCGCCTATACCTTTGCGCGCGCGTTACGCGCCACTCACGTTCCTCTGTTTCTTTTCTTTCCTCGCTGCTCTTAGGCAAGAATAAACTATCGCTATTGTTTAACATCCACCGTCGCTAGACGAGACGATGTCTCGTGCACGTTCGATAGAGACGTAAATCGGCTACCATCGCCTTCGAATCGTTTACTGCGTGCGCCTCCTCCGCTGCAACACATTTACGAGTGTCCTTCTCTCGATCCTCGTACGAGATACCGGTCTGTACATTAATATCACTACGTTCATCGTACAACCGTGCTCATCCACTTCCTGCCTCGATGAAAACACACTTTGTTAACTGTTACCTTTGCGTTCATCGTTAAAGTGTTACTCCAACGTTGAATTTATTTCACTGGAAATAAATTCACATCTGCTGCTTTTATCGCTGATATCCCGAGAGAGAGCTTTTTAACAAATAATATATCTTTATCTTCTTAATGATATGTCTCCTCTTCTCTCTCTCTCTCTCTTCCTCCCCACCAACTGATAGCCGATTCAGATGAATTTTTATGCGTTACGGTAAGCGATCGAAGTAATGTTTAGCGTTAACCAGTGGTAGATGGTATCAAAACGTAACTCGCGATTATTCTTTCGCATGTAAATCGTGGCTTGGACGATGACCAGCCCTGTTTACTAATCGCGTGAAATAATATTATGGATGTTTACGAGTGGCAGCAATGTTATTGAGAAAAACGTGGGACAGGATGTAAGTGATTCTGCGGATCAGAAATTACACTTTCATGCGGTGAATTCCCAACACCCGTGATTAATACCTTCAAGGTTTTCGCGTTTATAACGTAGCAAAGTATAAAAATTGATTGACGATACGCATCCAGGGGTTCGCGAAGTGAAATTATGCGGTGGGGCATATGCAAATTGAGAATATCCCGATACATTTTGATCGATGTTAACAATTACTTTTAATGACACGCTTCTACGGCATTTTGTCTCACTATGGCCGTTCCTCGGCCTGTTTTTTTTTCGTATCGTATACAAATGCGCGCGCGGGAACATATACCGCTTTTAACACGACCGCGAATTAAAAATCAATCGACGAAATGTTGCGCATAGCTGAAAATCGAACAACGGTTTATAATTACGCCCCGGTTTACGTGTGTTTTTCTTTGGTATTTTCTACGTGCGTAAATACGACCATTTAAATTCCAGTTCTTTGCCGGACCGTTTAACAAAGAGATTACCTACCCTTTGCCTCAACGTGCAAACATAATCGTTCCATATATGATACCAGATAAAAACCAAATAAAAAATTTTTTTTTGGTTACCCTACAGCATTCATCTCTGGTCGATTATTGCTAAATCTTTCTTTTTGTTATCACAAAAAAATATTTCAATATTTTTTAATATATATATAATCTTGACAAATCTTGATAAAAGTGAAAAATAATCTCCTAAACAAACAAATTTATTTATATTTTTATAACAATTCAAAAACAAATAAAAATTTTGAAATTGTACGTATTTATGTAAATGAGAAATAAAAAATTTGAAAAATGCGAGGTATAAAATCTTTTATGAAATGTAAACAAATCGAAAATAATCAATTTTTTAAAATAAATTTTATCTTTAAAATCCTAAGAAATTAATTTTAAAAACAATGCTTTAAATTTGTGATGTATTGTGATTTGTGATACGATATATTTATTTGTTAAAAATAATTAATTTAAATTCTATAATTTTAAAACAATAATTAAATTAGAATCGATATTAAGTTTGCTACTATTATTGAGCCTCTTCAAAAAAAGTCTTTTGATAAACGTAATCCTATTTCTTGATGAAAACATATCGAGCATAGTATCTAAAACATAGTCGATAAGAGAGCACAATAATTATTATTCTATTAAAAAAAATTTTACTCACAAAAAAGTTATACTAACAAGAATAACATTAAATTATATTTTATTTATTTTAATAAAAACGATACTAAGGGTATAATAATTACTGCAAATAATCTATATCCTCGAACACGTTTAAAGAATTCAACCGAGCGAGATCGGGATGGAATCCCGATCAAATGTGAAGGACCACGTAATTTTCAGAGACCCGAATGTTTTTTGAGCGAACAGTACGCAGAAGCGGCGGGCGTGGAGAAGGGAAAAGGGCGTAGTAAGTCATACGGAGAGGCTCGTACGTCATCCTCCATCCGGGCCAACGGAGCAACACATGGAAAGGGTCTGTGGAGCCTCCATACCCGATGAACGCACCTACTTGGCTTGCCTCTTTAGGTCGCGGTAAGCTGGTGTTCGAGGCACCACCACACACACGTTCACGCACGAACTCACACACTTTAGTCACACCAGTGCGAGTCTGTATAGGTAGGAGAGGCTGAACCACTTGGTCACGGGCGTGCAATACGCACGCCTATATTCGACGCAACTTCACCGATCCGATCTTTTCAATTTTCCAATTGTAAATTAGAGTCTTAAATGATTCGTAAAGAAACCATCGTCGATTGTGTGCACGGTGGAAACGATGCAAAATAACTCGTTTTGCAACCAGTCTTAACAAGATGGAAAGTTCTCTCAGCCATGTTTGTCAGCCATCGAGGTATAAGAAATATTAGATATATCCATACTTGCGATCTTATCTTCGTACTCCGTTCGATTATTAATTATTAATTACTTTTCAGAGTCGTGTCCATGGAAGAGGTTAGAAAACAATGGCGAGAGATGAAAAGAGAGTGGCGAGAAAACAGGTAGGCGATGTGAGTCGATGTATTATTTACGAGACGATTATTATTATGTAATAAACTATCACGGATAATTAGCGAGTCGCGTGAAACGAATCCGTAAAAACCGTCGGCCCATAAATGATTTGTACAATGAACTTCCCTCGTGTTTCTGTTCCAGCAAAACATTTCTACCACACACGAAGACGCGGAACGATCTTGGTCGATACATAGGAAGATATGTGCTCTGTATTACCGACGAACCTCGCAGCGACGATAGCGGTAAGCGTGCAGGCACATAAGAGGGAGGGGTAAACGAGCCAAGCCACGATTTCGTCGTCGTAAACGTCAACGTTACGGTTACAGCGTTGTTCCTAGCTGGTTTATATTGAACGAGGTTGCTCCCCGAGGTACGTAACACCTACTGGCAACGGTCGTATCGTCGAGTAGCACCATACTCGTTTCCAACTCGAGTAAGAGAGAGAAAGAGAGGAATATAGAAGAGCGAGATAGTGAAACCGGGTGAGACCACGTGGCTTTTACGCGGGAATCTCACTGCTTCGGCACAAGAGTTCAAGGTTTGTTAGCTCTCTATCCGTTCATACGTGTTTCCGAGGCTAGACCAGCCATCCAATAAAGATCGCCGTAACTACCACGCGATATCGATGCACGTAAATCAAAAAAATAAACACGGATATACACCACACCATTCGTTCGACTTCTAACACGTATTTTGCATTTTTTTAATCAATTTCGGAGGGTCAGCCTTGCGAACGAATAGGGTTGAATTATCGGACGATTTAATCTTCACAGTACGTTACGCTATATAATTTTTCTTTTTACCAAACAACCTTGATCTTCATTATTTTTTTTTTTTTTTTTTTTGATTTCACAATGGAAAAAAAACAATACGATATTTAAACGAATATAATTTAATAATATTGATTTCGTTTTTGTGAATCATTTTGTGATACGAAAAGCACGAAACAAGAATTATAATTCGTTCAAGGATACCTCCGGGAAACGAGGCAGTTTTACAGAGAATAAATGAACCACGGGGGTGTACAGATAGTATTCGAACCTCCGTCTTCACGCCCTCTAATTACCCCATAGACGCGGCAGACCCTTCAATGAGGGGGTCATAAATTTCGGTCGCATTTGAAAACAGCCCCTGAAAGTGATACGACAGGACGGAAAGAGAGGCTTTTGTGAACCACGTCCATGCATCTTGAAAATTGCTATCGAGTGGAAGAGGAACGTGGCCGATAAACGTAACTAACCGTTTCAATCTTACGCAGGCGATAATAATTGTCGGATAAATATGATTTCTCCTCTCTTTTTTTCCCCTCTCTCTTTTTCCATTGTGAATTATCTAAATAAACGGTTGTCATCCAAATAAAAGCCCCGTTTATATCTATGACGATTCATTATACGGCCGATATCATATTATATTGCTTCATTACCGTAACACATTTAATAAGAGAGACGTTTACATCTGAAAACGGTGGCGATACTAACGCTTCGCCGGCCCCCCCCATAAATCACAATGAATTTCAACCGCGTGTACCCTTTGATGTTTATCACGGCCAATGATACAAATGCATTCCGCGCAATCAAGTTTCTTCGCCTCGATCGTGATACGTATATACAACTGAGCAGTACGGTAGTACTCAAGAGAGCGTTAATGTTGTCCCGAGATCGTGTTCCCGTAACACCGATCCGCAATAAAACGGAGTTAATGATACCGTGTCTATACCCTCTTCTGATTTGTGCGATTTGGGCGGCATAATCACTTCTTCAATCACTTATCGCACACTTACCAACGACGTTTAGCACGAATACCGTTAGGAGGGGGGAGAGAGGGCGATAAATCATCATAGGACGGCATCTTGCGTTTCTTGGCCGCATTCGCGTTTATTATATAATAGTTAGAAAAATTATCGCCTCCGAAAGAACGAAAATGAATAAAGGTAGGTTGCTCCCACGTTTTGAATCACGCGACGAAAAATTTGAATGTTAGAGATACACGAGTAGTCTTCGAAAAATCTTTTTCTTGATTGAATTTTAATGTGTAATTTCAATAAATCATAAATTATATTTTATGCAGCACAATGAATCTATTATCTATGTGGAATATTTTCTTAAATACATTTCAATTTTTTAATTAATTTTGGTAAATTTTTAATTCGACGACTTTTTCAATTATATCATTCGTTATTTTTTTTAAAATCTTTATTTTATTTTGAAAACAATATTATATTTTTATTCATTTTTATGAAATAAGAAAAAATTTTTATGTGATTTCAAATATACATTTACAAAGAAGAAAAATATTAGAGATGACATTGTTAAAATTAGAACTCGTTAAATTGACAATTATTTTTTTTATTTTAATTTTTTATATTATAATTTATATTATAATTTATCTTATCATAAAAATAAGTACATATAATAACGCTAAACTAAATAATTATTTTTTTATTTTTCAGATTTATTTTTACCAATAAAATATACAAATACAATTTTATTCACTTTTTTACACAGGAATTTAATGTTCCTAATCTCCAAATTATTGGAGACTCATTTAATTAAAAAGGTGGAAGACGAGAAGAACAATTTGTTTCGACAATCGGTTTATTTCAACGAATAAGAACATTTTTCTTGTTCACGCTAAGATATACGAAATCGTCATTTGTCATCTTTTCTGGAACCGGTGTTTTCACCGACGGCAATAACATTGTATCCACGAATCGGTTTCCGTAGGTGCGTGACGATAAAGCCAAATTATTTATTATAGGCTTTCGGTATGAATGCCGGTAGACGTTGATGGCTCTATATTTACCCACGAGACTTTAATCTACGACGAAATAATCCATAATCCTGTATCGATAAATTTTGTTACATGTGTAGGTATCAAGTTCGTACAATGTGGACGTTGAAGAGCACTTGCCCAGCGAAATGAGTCAACGACTTTCGATCCGCCAAGCGCATAGAAACCTGTTCGACGAGAGTGCAAGCCGATCAATCGCCTTTTCCCATTCCTACGATTCCTCCTACGATCGCCGCGCATTCCGTCCCGATTTCCACACTTGTAACTTGTACAATTAAATCTCCACATAAATGCAAAAAGGTATAGTATTACACGAGATTATAAAATTAACCTTTACATTATAATATCTAAGTATCCATTTATTTAATATAAAATTAAAAATTTATTTCTTTAAAAAATTTTCAAATCCAACAGTATCCATATTTCTTTCGAATTTTTTTCTTATTCCAAGCTTTAACATTTTATTGAATAATTGAGAGCTTATTGATACATCAGATTTAGGAAATGGAACGTATGGGCAGTGCTACGTATCACGATTGACATCAATCGATATTACCTCCTAATGGTATAATTTACGACCTGGTTACACTGTGGTGCCCATATTATAATGCGAACCGCTTTCGAAGAAGCGTCGATCGAAGAAGTACAAGCGGAGCGCGCGCGCGCTCGTGCGATCCGAACGATTCATCGACTATAAATCTTGTTGCAGTTATTGAATGGAAGACGCCGAGTTGATTCAGGAATACGCGAGCAAAACGATGCCATGGTAGAGAGAGGTTATTTTCCTTGGGGCCGTTTCAGCCAGCCTGGGTCGAAACTCTGTTAGATGAAACGAGAGCGCAGCATCGCCTTTCTTCTTGAATATTAAAATTCCTTCTCCCTTTTTGAATTTAGTATTTATAGAAGGACGTAAAGAATAAGGTTTGGGTTCAATAAAATCCCGTTTCTTGTCTTTGAATAAGCACGCGCCTACGTCACGAAAACTCGTAAAATAATCCCTACACTTTTGTATGCATAAAGAGAGAAGACCTCAAGAGTGGTCCTACAGCGGGAGGAAAAAAATAAAAAAGGAACCGGGAGGAGAGGGCCTTAAACCAGACCAAAGGGCGCGAGAAGGAGGCTAGGGGAGGAACATCGTAGGTAAAAGCGAAACGAGAACTACTTTGAAGAAGAAAGAGATGGTAACAGAGAGGGAAGAGAGAGAGAGAGAGAAAGAGAGAGGGAGGACGAAACAACGAAAGACGAACGGTTTAAGACCCAGCTGAGTTGGAAGAGAGAAGAGGCGGTGACCAAAAAGCGAGACAGAGCTCAGAGGCCTCTGGTGATTATATATCTGCCTACGACAAAGCGAGAGGATGCTAGGGAACCTCTCCGGCTACAGAGGGACAAAGATATCGCTAGAAACAGCTGACTACCGGAATTCGGGGTTCCGGAGGGGTGAGTACGACGAGGAAGGCACTTGAACCCCAATTGGACGAGGGCTTCCCCATTATACTCGACGTGCCCAACGATTTTACACGCACTTGACTCCATTCTACCTATTCACCAGACGTAACTTTATCGGTGTATACGGCTGATTTTCTATGATCTAGATGTTCGTTTTTTAACGCTTAATAACGCAAATTACAAGTAATGTGATATATATGGGCGAATATAGAACAAGTCAAAAACAAGTATACGTATGTGTATACATCTAAATGAGAGACTTTTTTTCTTTTTTTAGTCGCAACGTAACATATAAAGTAATCATGGCTAACTTTGTATTAAACGGAAAGACTAGTTGGCTCGGTTCGAACGTTTCACGGTCGAATCTACGGAATGATACATAAAATTATGAAGCTCAAGATCGATGAAAGACGCGCGAAAGATTAATATTGGCGAGGAACCAAAAGAGCAAGGCGGTAAGATTTTTTTTTTTAAAGATTCCGGGGGCGGAAACGAGATGCCTCTTAAAAGAAGCGCCTCTTGTAAAGAGGAGAAAAAAAACACGCACATATTAATGATAACTGGAAGTGTCACTTTGCACGTCGCTCTCACGGCGGATAGGTTAGTTATTACCGACCATCCCCCTCGGCACACGGTGCATTCATTCGCGCAGAAGACAGCGGAATATTTTTAGTCCGGTGCCAACTATAAATCCGTTATCTCGGCTACGTTTCATGACGGATACGTCGTATTTCAATCGTCGCACAAATAGACTCGGCGAAAAAAAAAAGTTACGATCAGTTTCGACATAACAACACAACGGGCAACTTACATTTGACGATTGTATATACTCGTGTCTTCCATTTTTCAAAGGGGAATGATTTGTTTAGATATCCATAACGCAATGGATGATAGATCCATAGATCTATAGCGAAATTTTGTTGTATGAAAAATATTATGGAAAAACGTGGAGAAATTTGGGAAAGTTCGATTCTTTATCTTTACGCGTATTCACGCGATTCGAGCGTTGACCGTGAAACGTTCGACGAGGGCGATTTAGCCTGGCGTATAATGGTGCCGAGTAAACTCGATCCACCACGCCTTTCCGGACCACGTGGTCTTCTACACACTACACAGCCCGCTGCTGCTCTCTCCCCTAAGCATCATCGTGTATGCTCGCTTCTATATTTCATCACGGCTGTTATGATAATCGTTGTACGAGAGAGAGAGATCTATCTTATGAATGTAAACTCACCTGCTATAGCCATCCAGGGGTAGAACGTATGGTTGGTGGGTTGCTGATGTAGTTGCGTGGCAACCGGTTGGCTCGCGGACGAGTTCAAACTGCAGGTGTTCCAGGACGACGTGAGGGACCTCGAGGAACTGTTGTTACCAGGACTCGATGCTGGATCGCCGCCTACGAGACCACCGTAGCTACCAACCCTCGTCCCTTCTGGAGTGCACGCTGATGGACGAACCACCGAATTGCTCTGACTGTTCGCTCCCGAGGTCGCTGACTGCCAAACGTCCTTGACGGCCGCAGCTGCCATCACTGCAGCGTAACCATTCTGATGCGCCGATGCTTGATCTTGTTGCTTACAGTCCTTGGTCGCTGTGGTCGAATATGAGGATGTCGTGTGTCCAGTTGCCTCGGGTGTCGTTGAATAAAGTTTGCAAGCCGTCGCGACGCTCGCATCGTACGGTGAATCTTGAGGTGGTCTCGTGTTCGTTCCCCCGCCCGGATGTATGCCCAATGACGAGGAGGTGTGATGATGATGCTGAGTGGATGCGTAAGGTGACATACCCAGGCCCAGAGGGAAACTTCGATAGGCAGCTGCCGTGGCTGGATCATGGTGTTGACTGGCGGCTCCTGTCTGATGGTGGTGACTTCCGTAGAAGCCACCCGCAGTCTGCTCAAAATACGAGTTCATTATCCCGGGTATTTTGAATCACTTGCACTGAAACACCGCCACTCGAGAAACAATAAAAAATATAACGGCGAACTCGCGATCGGAGAGGCGAGTTATGAAGGGCCTCGTTCAAACAATTCGTTGTATATTGTTCTCGTCTATTTTTCTTCGTAATTGTCGAGAGGACGGAGAGAAAATGGAAAAATAAGTGTTTTTTTTAATTGCGAACAATATTAGAGTCCATGCTCCGCGCGATATTTCTCGTCGCGTTTTCCGAGTTTGTTAAAAAGGTCCGTTCACCGTTTCAGATTCACCATTCGTCCCACGGAAGACGAAGAGTATCGAGTTGATCGTTGTAGTTCCGAGTCCGTGTTCCGGTAGTAGTTGGCGCCAAAAAGCGAGAGATGGGCGCGTCGCGTCTAAACACCGATACGCTGTTTGACGCGGGTGGCGACAGGTGACAGCGTCGACAAGGGACGAGCAAACAGGCATTAAACCGTTTTAAGAGGTCATAAAAGTCATCGGTAGGTATAAGCGGTTGCACCCAAGAGTGTCAATGTCAATAGGCCGTACGAGTATAATTCCGAATGGGACTCATGGCAGCGGCGGGGGCTTTTATGAGCTTGTTATGGTTACCGCTACCGGCAAGAGTGTAAACCGGCGGTCTAGGTGGTGGAAACGGGCGATGATCGTTAAACCGTTACGACGCAATAAACCGGGGTAATAAGACGGGCTATAAAACTGGCTATGGGTCTCTCTACCGCGTGCGCGCCCGTCGACGTTCGGTCGGCCGGCACGCGACGATCTCTCCCTCGCGGAACACCTCTCTCTGTTTCTCTCTATCTCGTATATCGATATGATATCGGTATGATATGATTTTCTGAATCGGTCACTAGGCCCGGGGCCTTGTGCGTCTCGTCTCGGAAACTCGGTCGTACTTTTTTAAAAGGACCGAAGCAACCGCTCCGACTCTGTCCGCACTGCACTAGCACTAGCCGAAATGTGACTTCGCTGATGACTGCGAGGTTCGGTACGAAGCGACGTACGAAGGGGATCGTAACGAACCACGGTATGCCAGTGCGGTGGTCCACGGCACACTACCGCTTTTCTCGCGCCCCGTGTACCGCCACTCTGTACCGTCCTCCGTCTCTTACTCGCTCGTTCGTCTCCTTTTCTCTCTCTCTTTCACCATCGGCCTCTCTTCCTTCCACTGATGACTTTCCCGTCTCTCTCTCTCTGTCGCTCCCTCCCTATCACTCTTTCTCTCTTCCACCAGCCATCGTTTCTCCTCTTTCTCTTTTCCACTATCATTCCCTCTCTTCCTTTGAACGGTCACCGTCTCTCTCGCGCGCATACACTCTTCCACGGTGCGGTGTGCCTCTACGTGCCGACGAGGAACGCGCGCTGCTTTTCCTCCTTGTCTTTCACGCGGCGTCCCCCTCTCCGAAGCGATAACCGACTTCTCTCGCTTGCTCCGTCGTCACTCGCTTCCCCCTCCCCCGCACAATACGCCCCCTCCACGCTTGCCACTCACCCTCTCGATCCGTCTCGCTCCACCTCTCGACGACGCGACGCGTCTCGTCTCGTCTCTTCCGTACTCTCTTCCACTGATCCCCTTCTCTCACTCTCTCTCTCTCTCTTTCTCTCTTTCTTTCTGCCGATTAAACTACATAGCGCCCCCTGTCGACCGTTCGAGTAACTCAACGATGTGCCGCGAGATTAAATTCGTATACTCTCACTGTTTGGCTTTGCTGCATCGCATTCAAGAAGCCGCTACTAAACTAGATAAGACGGTCGACGAGACCGGAAGAAGTTAAAGAGGACCGAAAGAGGATAGAGAAGAGAGAGAGAGAGAGAGAGAGAGAGAGGAAAAAGAAATGCTCGAATCGGCGGATAAACGAGTAACGAAAAGAGACGAAAACACACGGTTGCTACGTAGGGAGTAAGAGTACTACCAAAGGTAAAGAGAAAGAGAAAGAGCGAGATAAGGGAAAGAGAAATAAAGAGAGAGAGAGAGAGTAAGACGCGAAATTGCGGTAGCTAAGAGGGAGATGAGAAGTGTTAGCCCGCGTCACTGTAAGGTGAGGAGGAGGGGGAAGAAAACAGGGTGCCAAGGGAGGAGGTTATGCTTAAGGACCAATCAGAATTGAATTCGTCACGAGTACCACGCCGGTACAGCACGAAAATTCCTACGCCATGTGAAAGTAGTTCCAACTTGGAACGACGCCCATGACTGGTTAGGCGCCGCCCCGAGTTACCCCCACCAGTGGAAACACGCGAGCAGCCGTGGATACAGACACATCGGCCGCCGTACGGTAGAGCGAAAGCTGCACGCCACGCGCGTCACGCAACGTTTCCTTTCCTACCCGCTCATTCCCCTCACCGTCTCCGCGCCCCCACAGCTCGTGGGGATACGTGCACTGCCACCTCTGTATTTCGTCGCGAACTAACGCTGCCAGATCCATTCAGACGTTCAAACGACCAACATCAACGAGGCACCTTGCGATTATCGTTATTGCCGAAAACGGTCTTTGCGAATCGACTCTTACGTGAAAACGTTTGATCGTCACGCGATCGAACGAAATGAAGGTAAAGAAAGACGAATGAGAAAAGAAAGATTGTAAATATTTGGCCGATTTGGGAACCGTATCTCCCCGTCTACACGATTCGAGATTCAGGTTGAACCGGTCTGATGTTCCCAGTCTGTCTGTGGATTCAATGATGACGCGATTGCCAGTACAAACGACAAGAATGTTATCATAAACGTCTTTTACGAGATACTTGGACGTTTTACGAACCAATTAGACTACAATTAAAACGCCGTAAAAGTGAGGTTCGGGAGGGAAGTGGGCAAGCGCCGTGGCGCGCGCCGCCACCAGTATCGGGAATGTTTATTGGGATGTAAATGTCGCTGGATTATCGCCCCCGCGGTTCGCACCTCGTAAATTATTCCGTAACGAGCCGAGTAATGCCCATCATAAGCTGCTCTCAGGGGCCGGACCCAGACTATTTGCTCGTTCACTTTCGCCATTATGAATGTTAGGATATAACCCACCTACTTCGCCATATGTCTTGGAAAAAGGTTCTGATTTTTACGATTCACCGAATGACTCAGTCTATGAATAATTATTCGGATACATTTTCTGTTTTTAAAATTACATCTACTATCGCGATAATGTCAACTTTCGCAACTATTTATGATGCCATCAATCCACATTCGCAATCAACTTTAAATTTTCATTCTTCCTCTTTGGAACCTATCTCACTTGATGCAATCTTAATAAGTATAAAGATAAATAATGGCGTACATGCATAATCTAAAAGCATTTTAATTTAAAATGATTCATATAAATTGAGTTTCGATATTTAGATTAGTATGTTTAAACGTCAAAGAAGAAACATTAATTATTCGATAAAAATAATAAATTGAAATCGGAAAACGCTACCGTGAATGCGAGAGTACGATTTCCATGATAACGATTAGTATTTCAAAGGCTATTACGAGGCTGTCGGGGCAATCATCAAATACCCGAATTGATAGAGCCTCCTGATGAAGAGACTTGATGCAGTTTTCGCTTTTGTGGGACTCCGACAGGTGGCAGCCCGTTTGCTTGAAAATCATGACGGCAATAAACTCCGGTTTTATGACCACTTGAACAGAATCGTAAAAGTCAGGGCCTTTAAGCTTATAGCATGGTAGGACGCGTGTCGAATATGGTGGGGGCGTGAAGAGAGCCACCATAACGCAGAAGAAGGGGAAGGGTGTCAGGGGCTGTGTGGGTAGCCAAAATGGGCCTAAATGCCCCTTTTAAAACACCATTGAAGATAACCAGCCAACCACTAAAAGGGGTTTATTTAATGACCAAGGTTGTTCTCACAAAACCGGACACTGTAGCTACCGACGACAGTTACCTGATGGCTTCATGATTATTACTCTTTCTTTTTTCTTTCGCACTATTTCTTGTATCAAAACAACATCCACCTGCGTTACAAACTCTCCTACGAATGCTCATCCCATAGAATAAGAAGAATGTATACACAAAATGTATAACAATCTTCGTGTAACGAGGCAAGTGTTAAATCGTTTTCGAGTTAAACAGACTCTTCAAATATATTGCTATTGCTTCGCTTTGAAAGAGAATCGTCTTAAATACTCGTCATTTTATTATGTAGTAAGACATTCGTTAATTTTCGCGACGCTAAATATTAGTGATGATAAATCCACAGTATCAGAGAATATGATCAGAGGAACGATCCCACATACACCAAAATGAATGATGGACATTCTCTCTTCTTATGAATTTCGAACAAAAAGAAAATGAATGAACAGCCCGTTTGTAGATGGTGGGAGGTATTAGACGGCTCGTAGCTATAGCAACGAGAAGATGGACACGAAAGCAAAGGGGGCCATTGCACCCGACTCGAGCAAATCTGCACTCTTGCTAAACCAGCATCCATTCTTCATCGCTGTGGTGGCTCTTCTGGTCTCCTCTCCGGCATGGTTCAACGCACTGGTTCGACTCTCATTTTGGTTGGTCTCTTTCTTCTTTCCTTCTCCAACCGTATACTCTCCCCTCGCCTCGTTTTCTTCTCTTTTGCTTTCTTATACCGCCTCCCTTCGTCTCCCAGGGGAAGCCAAGGATGAATATTCGATCATGAACGAGCGTCAGAATTTCAGATAAGCGCGATTCTCGTCGTCGTTATTCGCGCGGATCGAAACTCTTGGGGATCAACCTGTGATATAGAACCACTTGCGCCGGTAGATGATAATGGCGTACTGGGCGGTGCATTGAAACGGACCGCATTTTATATTACGTAGAAAGAAAAATTATGTTAAAAAAATAATACGACAAATTTTTTGACGAACGAGAACTTTAAAGGAAAACTATACTCAATTTTCAATTTTGATTGATAAAATTATAGGATAAAATGAGTATTTGAGCAGGACAATTGAAAAAAAGAGATACAAAAAAAAAACAGTCGCTATGTACATATTTTGGAATATTGTTGATATATCTTTGAAATTGCGACATAGAAAAAAAATTTTCCACAAAAAATTTATAACAATTCAAAATGGAGAATATATATAGCATAATGAGTATTAGAAAATCTAGCATGTAGAAAATTTACAAAAAAAGAATTCGTATGTTTTGAATTTTTTGAAATATAAAATTTGACCTAATTTAAATAATAATTATTAATGTATAAAAATTATCAGGAAAAAAAACGACCGGTATATATATATCGATCTGCAGTATATTAGGAAGGAAGGCAGGATTCGGTTTGCAAGGACATGGAAGAAGTCCTCTTTGCCATCTGGTGGTTTCCTGCAGTATCACCTGACTGCAAAATATCGTTTGCAGCTCTCTACAGTTCTCGGCTGCCGATATTTTCATCGGTGGGCGAAAAAAGTTACAGAGCTGGACGACTCGACACTTACACGGTACATAAATATTTTCTGGCCCCATTTCGGGTCTAAATAGAAATTCTAAATGGCCGGGTCTCGCGAGATTCAACCGCAAAAGCGCGCTAAGGGGAAAATGAAACGTTTACGGTTGCCAATCCTCTTTGCGCAGCTGCACTCGTAAATCGTGTGGTGGAACGTGAATGTTCAAATAGCTGAACAGATTAATATACACGGGGCAGTTTCACGTCTTTGGTTAGCTAATCTTAACGATAATTTTACACGCGGGTAATCTCGTTGGAAACTGCGAAAACTGCGTGGTAAAACACGAAGCTGAGTAACGATAGTGGGGGTAAATGGTGCAAAGACGAGAGGAAAAAGAGTGCAGCGAAGACAGCACCTACGTAGACGTAATTGCTAGCCAATTTATTTAAATACAAGTTGAACACTCGTTAAAGTTGATGGCGGCCTACCTTACCGGTTGAGAAACCTGTCCGCGAATGGAACACGTAATATTAAGGGGCATTCACACGTTCCGTCCAGTGGCTGTTACCCGTTTGTAGTGTGGTGCAAGTTGAACGAAATTTCGAAATTACCACCTCGAAACCTATATTTAATGCGATTCAAAACGTTTTCGCTCCGATTCGAATCGGTTCTTTTTAACCGTAAATGAAATAAATCGACGTTAAGGTAATTGGAGGAGCCAGCTGCCCGGTTTAATGCCACCGCTGCTTTTAATATTGATAATATATACACGTATATATACATCCAGCGCAATGCAGCATTAAATCATGAACTCCAGTGTCAAGATGCCATTGTCGACTTAAGAGGTTTATTATAGCGTGATGAAATGCGTACCGATTTGCATAAATTCAATCGCAATTAAAATAACGCTATGAATTATTAATTTTCATTCGTTTCGCGCGTGAAAAATACGTATCTTGATTATCAGTCATTTTTTTCATGAATAATCTGTTTTTCACACGGATTATTCATAAATTATTCTCATGATCGTTTCGTATCCTTGAGGCGATCGAAGTTAATAAGATCGAAAATCCGGACATCGCGTGTAAGAAGAAATACAGCTGGTCGATGTCGTTTGAGCCATATTTCATAATTATTTAGAAAGTAGCGGAAGCATAAATACGGAAATATAAGATTCATTAGCGCATTATCAAGATGGCAATGAGCGGTAAGTAATGTAATGATAGGATACAGAACTGGCCACGGCATAATGAAGAAAGTATGTTTTGCGACGACAAAGGGGGTAATAACGGTTGGTTAGAAGTATGCCGACTAAAGGCGAATGAATGAGTGGCAGCTTACACGTAAACAAACAAGTATCAATGCGTCCAAATTGAAACATAAAACGAAATGAATGAGCCCATAAATACTTAGACCTAATGGTAGGGTGCGGGTAAGCTATTGCTCGAAGATCGTTACTTATGCGAACGTTGTAAGAGAACGTGGCCCGATACCTTTGTAAATACTCACGATCGCTTCGCTCTTAATCGAAATTCTAATGCCATTATTTTTATCGCGCAACTATCTAGAGATCACGAGTTAGAAAATGCAGTGGATCGCGATCACGTGTAAAACGAAGTATTTATCGAACATCCGTAATTATTTCAATACTGAAAATTGTAAAACTGTTCAAAACTTTTGATTTTAATTTTAACATTTTGATGACGAAATTTCAAAAAATTTGGAATACAAAATATAAGGAGTTTTATATTTCATCTCAAATATACAATAAGAAATTAATAAACGTAACGATTCAAATTTCGTTTCGTAAATGTAATTATATCCGTTAACGTCAAATTTACTTTTCTCGAATTTCTATTCCCAGTTAAAATCTTAAACGAAGCAATTACATTGCAATTAGATCCGCTATTTGTTTTCTAAATCGTAACCACGTAATTCGTATAATGCAAACAAAAGGAAACGAAATTAAAGGTACGCGCAAGTGTATATTCTATTAATTGGACGTTAACTCACCTCATCGCGCTGCGTAGATGCTAGGCCCCGTCTAGCCTCGAGTAGCTACGAATATATTTAAGCCTTGTACAGTCGTTCTGGAACGGAAGAGAACAATGATTAGAGAAATCGGTCTTAAAATATTTAGAAGCTCGGTTAACGAGAGTTCTATATTAAATCAAAGACGTCTACTTTGTATAAATGCAACTATTGAGACGAATCGAGTAACCAGCACCGATATCCATCCGTGGCGAATAATGAACGATTGAGTTTCGAGTTTACAATGATTTTCTGTTTCACGGTGGACACTGATGGTCTTTGTGCGCGCGGGCTTGCGGGCTATCGTGACATTAAGATTCCAAGAGGGAGGCCTGTGACAGACGACCGTGCAACGCCATATTCCGCTTGCTTTCGTCCACGGACTTTAGTCGCTCTGTCACGCAACTAACTCTGCTTTTCTTGCCGGAGATCGAAAGAAGAAGAAAAAAAAAAAAGAAAGAGAAAAAAAATCTCGCCTTCCAAGAGTATACCGGGACAACTGATAGCGTTTTCAACGACAGTATTGATATTGCGGGACGATCGCTTTCAGTTTTTCATTGCCTCGGCATTTTTTGCGGTAACCCGACAACCCGAGACGCCCAAGAAGATGGTCAACCGATTATTTCTTTTACTTTTATTCTTCCAGAAAAGGCGAATACAATGTTTATTCATTATAAGCTCGAAACTAACCACGAACGTACAGCCAGTTACGCGATATTCGAATCTTATTTTATCTCTATTCACGAACGGCGAACATAGACAATACGTTTTAGTTTTATAAATAGACGGAGAGAGATTGAAAACCGAAGCGTTCAAAAAAACTTATGACGTATTGGTTCCGTGTGAAGTTAGTCGCTTCACCTCTAGGGGAATTTTCAGTGGTGGGGATGACTCTCGAGCGTGTGCCCGCAAGCATACAGAGCTCGAGTGTATAACGAATAAATATCGAAACGCACAAAAGATTCGTTGCGCCGGTGTGCGGTTTAGAACCAGTTCGAGAGGCCGATCGAGTACACGAGACGTTCCAAAAAGGTAACGTAAGTGTCGCGAAAGTAATTTAACGTGTCTCGGTCGGTGCACCTATGTTGTAGCCATATAACGAGAGGGAAACTTAGATGGTCGCAATCAGTGAGTCTATCGGGCCGGATTATGCGAGTTAAGTGTTACGTAACGAAAGACATCGACCGTATGTATTAATACCACCGCGTCGTTGAACCGGTGAGGATAGTGCCAGCAATAACAATAATGCATCTCTCTCCGTGGCTTAGTCTGTGCCTGTACACGCGACTGCACGACATGGATTTGCAATTCGAACGTCTATAGGCGTAATACGTATAAATCGAATGGATACTTGGGTTGGTCGAGCGGACTGGGTATAAGGGAGGGGGAAGGGGCAAGGGGAGGGGGACTAGACTTTTCGGAACGAGAAAGGAGAAGGATTTGGTGACGTAAAAATATGGGATATGATGCGGGAAGAGAACATTGCGTTATTTATTTTTTCCTCTTTTCGAAGATCGAACCGGATAACAGGATCGTTATTCCGCGATGTGGATGCAACAGCTTAGCACAAGTCACGTTTGTTTTGTTTAAACCAATGATTTCATACGTGAGATCTTTCCATGAATTTTTTATGCAAACGTATATCGAAGAATAAAGATCGCATTGTACGGTGTTAAATGGATATACGGGAAAACAAAACGCGCATGTCTAACTTATAGTTCGTGCCAAAACTTATTTACATTTTTTAATTATACGTTTCTTCGTAATAATAATTCAATAATAACGGAAAAGATATTTGTATTTGCAATTAGAATTTCATTCAATTAGAATCATATTACATATTTCCTTTGCATATCATAGGAAACATCTATTTATATCTTTTGCATCGTTCGAATTATGGAATAGACAATTAAATTACTTATTAAATGCGATTACTGTGCTAATTCTCTTTTTTTTTTTATGTATAACAATTAGAAACATTTAACAAATGTGTTTTTTTAAAGAATAAACAGTTCAATGATTACATAAGTAGTAATAATAAATTTTTTCTACCATATTTTATCACGATTTATAGAATAAAATTTCGTATTAAAATATTTTTATTAATTGATTAAACAAAAGATATAAATTATAATAAAATGTTAATAAAGTAGAAAACTTATAAATTATTAATGAATAATATTTATACTAACATAATATACATAATATTATTTCATAATAACATAGATATAATTAAATTTGTCAATATTATTAATTTTTTCACTGAAAAACTTATTTATACATTTATATTATCTTTTTAACACCTCACGAATGTATCCACATTTACACACAATTTCAAATACCTCTCTCGCTTTAATTTCTCACGAAAGGATCATACATAATACATATCTACGACTGTTCATAAATATTCAGCGGTAACATAAATTGTAATAACAAATTTCATTCATATTATATTAAATACAATCACAGAAATAATACTCTCTTAATGCAAAAGGAAAGAATGGGTTTCCCAGAAGAAAATAACTGAACCATGACCATTGTAACAAATATATATATATATATATAGACAAGCAATGGCATTCGAGTACAAAGAAGGGAGAGACGGAAAAAAAAAAAAAAAATGAAATGTGTCTTTATTAAAAGCGACCGTGCCGAATTTGAGCGAGTGTCTTTTCTTCCCAATGATCGTTTCGGGTCCACCATCATGATCTTCTTCATGGTGGTCGGTTTAGATGGGGGCGAGGACTGGATTTAAAGACGCTCTAGGAAGGGGACGCGTTTGAAAGAAAAGGGGAGGACTTGGAGGCCGGGGATACCTCCACTGACAACTCCGCCTTTAAAATAGCACTGGTATGGCTTCGTTTGTTCCACAGTCAAACGAAACTCGACAAAAAAAAAACTGTTCCTATAAATTATTTCCCCTCTTCTTTTTCCAACATTAATTAGCGCATTCAGAATATATCCTCGAGACTTATTACTCACAAAATGCTACCGAAGCAGTCATTCTAGCGTGAGTTATTGAAAGAGAAAATTGGTACTACCAAACCGGTCAAATTAACGTTTTAACGAAGATTTCTTGTCTCTCCGATCATTGGAAAAGATGGAAATTATTTTGGAAAAATTAATATTAAATGTATTTAATTAATTATTTTTATAATACCATTTGAATTCTAATTTTTACTGTAATTTTGTGAGTAATTAGAAAATTAATGTCATATCTAAAATTTTATAATAATATTATTTTAATTTTATCCATTTGAGAATATTATAACGTAAAAATTACTATATTTTAATAAGGAAAGAAATGAAAATGATTAAAGAAAAATAGGAGCGACTTGGAGGTTTATAAAGGAAATACCTGCTACTTTAACAACTCCGCCCTCGAAATATTGGTAGGCTTTCTTGCCCGGCATTCCTTTCATCGCCATCAAGGTCAAGGTAGGTTAGAAAAATTTAGAATGGCCAGACTTCTAAAAACTTTGCATTCCGTTCGCAAACGTCACCGACAATCTCCGTTAATGCTATGACTGCGAGAACAATAAATCCGTTAAAAATAATCCAAAATTCTTCCGTCTCGTTCTTTAATTGAAATTTCTTCTATATTTTATTTCATCTCTATAAATCTTCAGAATCTGTAAAAATATGTTGAAAAATAAATAAAGAAGGGAAAAAACCGAATAAAAAAAACGGTTAACAATATTCAAACTAGGGAAAGATTAGAAGATGTATTATTATATTATCCACTTCTTCTTTAATGAATTAATAATAAATATTCATTGTACGATAAACGAAAGAATCAAACGAAGAAACGATAAAAGATATACGTTATTATATTTAAATTCTGAGAAAAAAAATTCGAATTTTAACAATAGCGGCATCAGCAGCTAATTAAAAAGGAGCGGCAATGCAAAAAATCTGTGTCGCAACGGAAGATTTAAAGGGAGAGCGCGTAGAGGGCGCGCAAGTCAACGGGCGAGACTATAGAACGGAGGCAAGAGAAGTGGGTGATGAATAATGGATGGTACGATGTGGCTATCTCGTGCCCAGTATAGCCTGTAGGACTTTGCCGTAATGGTCCGTAAATTGCTGAACCGTAGGGATAATGAAATCGCCGCGGTTGGCTCTGTAAACGCTTCGTTATTACGCGTTTCTGTATTCCTTGCAGTTGTGCCATGAACTTATCAACCGTTCAGATATTTTCTTCCGATTACAAACACCATTTATCTTTCCGATGTCTTCGATTTTTCTATAAAAATAAAATCATATTTTACGCGCGATTTTATCATGCAATGGATATATATTTAAGATTCAAAATAATTTTCGGTCTTATTTTTATCGTGAATTCTATGTGCAGCATCGCCGATATTTTTTTTTTACTATATTTATCAGAGAATTAGAGTTTTTTTAAACTTACAGGAGCACTGGTAGTTTCCTTAAATAACACCTTATCTCGAATCGCTCGCACAAATCAGAACGAAAGTTTTCGTGCTTTAAGGGCATTTACTTTTAGGTTAGTTTTCACATATACTTTAGTTACGAGGCCCAATCGATATTAAACGATTTTTCGACTAGTAACAGTAAAAATTCATTCTCATAAATAGGGACACGAGGAAGAATGTGGCAAAAAAATGTCCCTTATCGTAAGATTTCTAGCTTCTAGTTCTCATATATACATCTGTTACGAGATATTAAATCGATATTAAATGGTTTTTCGAGTAATAACGGTATCAAAATCCATTCTTGCCAAACGTGAAAGGAACACATTGGAAGAAGAAACAATTGGAAGAGATACGTATTTATTTCTCAATATAAAGACAATAAGGGGTGAATCTTTTATCACAACAAACCTAGTGTCTAGTCAAAGCACTTCTGACCTCAATCGTGAGGGCAAATAAGCTATATCGTATAATCGTTTCTATGATGGGCTTAAGTAAGTGCAAGCAGGTAGGTAAGCCAAGCAAAGGTAAATAGGCGTGCCGCAATGTTTGGATAGAACTACCACCAGGTGGCACGCCCACCTAATTTCCCTAATCTTCCATGCAAATCGGCCACATTAGGACTTCTCTTTACTCTGGTCACTAGAAATTTCATAACAGGTAAAGCTCCCGATGGGAGCTTACTACACGGTCATTTGTCCCTGGAATATTCTTGTCAAATACAATAAAAGGGAAGCTTATCCTAAATAGGATCGTGGTACAATGTCGTATTCAATACCTAATAATTTCACTTTCCCGTGTTGAAACGTTAGTACACCCAGTCTAAAACCAGTCTAGCGCAAAACAGAGATTTTAGATGTCGCTACCTTCTTATTGTTCGATATTATTACACCTATTACTTGCATCGTCCAATTACTCAAAATTACCAACAGCGAGGAGCCGTTGTACGAAAGTGAAACAAGAATACGGTCAAATGAAAAAGAGCATCGTGATTCTTTGCATGATGTACGTGTAATAATTATTTCACGTTGCTCGGTGTCTACCTACTTAATACGCTGGCGTGATGTGCACATTAATGGCGTTGTACACGATAACCTTAGGCGCTAACAAGAAGTGACTGACGATTGAACGTTTTAGATTAGCAAGATTGGTTGGAACATAAACGAACTTCCGGTGCGTGTGTGAATAACATGCCGAGCTGTAAAAATATTGCATTTTTGATAATGCGCGGGAAACTTGTAGATCGATACTCCCATGTTTCTCACTAAATTGAGGGTAATTTTTACCTATCACGTGACATTATATCGCTTTCAATTTAACCGTCAAATTATCATATTAATTTAATCCATCGAGATATATTTAACGGAGAAAGAAAGTTATGAATTAAAATTAAATTCGTAACGTCCATATTCAATTCCGGGACAAAAAATTAAAACCTCAAAGATAAGATATGGAGTGGAACACGTTCGAGATGCCAGCTTCAAGCGCCTCATTGCGGGCATTGTACGAAGCCAGTTTTTTATCAAGAGTAAATTATATTGGCAAGAAGCGACTGCTAATCATATAATTCTATAATTGTACAACTTCTTTAAAAACGTATAGTTCGATAAACTTCGTATAATTTATATGATATGATAGTGAAAACCTCGACTCGAAACTTGTTTGATCGAAGAAAGAATTGAATGTCAATACCATAAAATCTTTGACAAAAATATCTAAGATATTCAAAGCATCTGCAAGGTTGGTAGTTCGGAAGAGCGAACGATGCATATCGCGTAACCGTCCAGTTTAGACTTTGTAATATTATATACGACTTCCACGGTTAACTGTACGTACGATCATAGAAACAATAGAGGTGAGATAGGATCGTGAAACAGAAGTCGTGGATTATCGGGTAAAGCAATGGCTCCTAGATAGTCCTACGCGTAGGCTTGAACAGAATCGTGCAGGATACGTGGTGTACATAAGAGTGGCGACGTGGGTTGGTAAGCTTTTCATCAAGTGGGTTCATCGGGGCCAAGAAGAGAAGTCTTAGGAATGTGCTTGATCTAAAGAAGTGGCGGGAGAACTCCGTTGAATTAAACCGAAAAGAGACACAGGAGATATAGGGTACATGGAGAAACGGCAAAAAACACGATCCCCCCATTAATACTATCTTCTCTTCTTCTCCTTTTATTTTCACTTCTTTTTCCTCGGAAGATATTATATTTTTACACAAGTATTATCTCTCTGCGTCATCTTATTTTTCTATCTACTTTATTCTTTAATCTCATTCTTCCATGTTTTAAATTAGATTCTTCCTATTGATTAATAACAAATCTAACCTCAAATTATAGTTGAATAAAGCTATTATAATTTTTCTTGAAATTATCACATTTCAATATAACCTCCTAATTTGATTTATATCGTATTATAATAACATTTGAAAATATGAAGTATAATTTGAAAGATGAAAAAAAGTCGTGTATAAATTCGTGAAATGTAAAACTATCGTATAATCAGTAATCTTATCGGAATTTTGCCGATGAGTTTATCTAAGATCGAGGAAATATTTACTAGGCTTACTTTCTGCTACTTGTGAGCAAACGATGGTTGCTGCGCAAGGGGAAAACATTTATCTGATATATAACACGTTTATAAGTTTCGCGGAGACGAGAGGCAACATGAAACTCAAGCTAAAGTACTCAGCTTGATAGGCAATGAAGTGTAAGTGGATATGTTTCGTAGTCTGCTAAAATGCGATGATATCGGGATTCTCTTATACCGGTGAAAATAAATGGATAAATCAACAGATGTAACCTCACTTAACACCTCACGATTATTTGCTCCTGTTTCGTTGAAAAGAAAGGTTGAAAATGTATTTTTGAAACCTACGTCGTCCCCACAATAAGGATAAAGAAATGGTTAAAAATACAATCGAAAAAAATAGCTTAAGAATGCCTTTTCGCTTGGGCAAAAAATAAATTGAACGTGTAATTTCCATAAATATATTTTTGCTATTGTTTTCAATGCGACAACGGTATAGCATAATCAACAACGGGATAATGTTACATTACAAAATATTAACGATCGCGTGGTTGAAAGAAGAATGCAATATCATTCGGCAAGACCGAAATAAGTAAAAAAAAAATGAATGAAAAAAAGGAATTGACAAAAATACAAGACGTAAAAAGAAACTGTTCCGAAAAACGCGAAGCATTCGAAACTTTTTACTTCGAGTATATTCGTTACCTTTATTGCACTCGTTATTTTTACTTTCCATTTTTTTACTAAATTTATCTATACAAGTTTATCCTCTGTGATATATTATAATATATATTTTTATATCATATTACATGAAAATTATTATTTAGACCGTATAAAAATAACAAAATATAATTTCTGACTCAGAAAATTATATTTTGACTCAGAAAGTTATAAAGTATAAAAATATATTGAAAGACTTTTTTCTTTTTTTTTTTAAAGAAATTAGTTCAAAAATATTCCCTAAGGAGCATGCACGAATGAATATCTATTTTAAATAACTAAGTAAGAAAATATTATTGTGATTTTTAAATTAAGATTAAATTTCAAATTAAATAAGAATAAAGGAAAGAAGAAAAATAAAATATAATAAATGTACCTGTACAATAGCGTTAACCAATGTTGGCAAAGAACAAACGCAGCGTAAGTCGCGTGATGGTTGCTAAGGTTGCAACACTGACTACCGTGGTGCATCGCGCTCAGCTGACACGCAAGATGGCTGCCCGTGCCAAGGGCGTGGCCGTGTGTCGAGCAACGTTTCTGCCGGTTTACGAAAACGTTTTTAACGAAACTCGTCGACAAGAATGGAATTCACTCCCGAGAAAAATCACCGAGTTATGGCTTGCACTTCCACTTCGGGCACCCGTTAGCTCACCCACGTTGTTGTTGCACGCGACGCGTACACCGTGCTCACACGGCAGCCATCTTAGGATTCTCCTTCCACCTTCCGCGCACGGTCCATCTGTCGCAGCCTTCGTCATTTTATCCTTCTTCCTCCTGAGTTCACTCTCTTCTAACCTCTTTTGCCTATCCTTAGACCGCCTCTTTTGACTCACAGGTAAGAATCTCGGTTACTGCTATGCGATTTAGAAAATCTTCCGCGAATCTTTGAATATCGAGAGAACTATCGCTTCATGGCGGTTTTAACGATCAATATTGTTTGATTTTACACGTGCGCATCTATTATAAAACTCGCTTTAGTAACTCAAGAAAAAGGAATTGCTTCCATTTTCTATAAAAATTTATTATTAATAATTTCTCGCGATAAAAGTTAAAATAATATTCTATTTTTATTTTTAACATTAATAATGATTATATTAATAATGATGATAATATCAATAATGATTTTAAAAATGTTATAATTCACAAATAAGAATAGTTTTTAAACAAGCTGTATATCTTTTCTTTATCCAATATATAATTGTATATTGTGTATCCTTTTCCTCAATTTAACGATTAATCTTTTCATTCCTCGTTAATTTTTCAAGTCAATGTATTTATACATTTTAACGTTATCGTTAGCAATGTAGCAAGAAATTTAAAACGTAAACGTAGAAACAGATGCATTATTTTTATGGTGCGAATGAGATGGATCGGAAATTTCAAAGTTCCCCTCTTACATGTATCTTTCACGTAACGCGCCCTTACCACTGTTCCCCTCCTTGTCATTCTCTTTTCTACTTCTGTGTGTCAAACAGCGCTGCGCTGTGTGAACGTCGGCAAGCGCATGGCGATACATTTTCGTGCGTGTCTTTTCATGGAAAATCGACGACAACGACGACAACGATGACGAGAATTTCGGAAGGCTGTATACATCAAGAGTTAACGAAACTACCGAAAAGCCAAAACGGCAAGCGCCGCATCAAGAAAAAGAGGAAGAAAAGAGTATGCAGCAGAAGTTTAAAAATATTTGGGGTAAGTGTAGACGAAACAGTATGCGATTGTATGTATCCGTTTCTGGCTAGCGATGTGAGCTGGCTTCGGTTCTCTCCTCGAGGCAG
Source organism: Apis cerana (assembly GCF_029169275.1). Classification (NCBI taxonomy): domain Eukaryota; kingdom Metazoa; phylum Arthropoda; class Insecta; order Hymenoptera; family Apidae; genus Apis; species Apis cerana. The sequence continues at coordinate 3,864,455 of NC_083867.1, read as the reverse complement.
GCGCGCCAACCGGTATAGCGATGGGAGACGCGATGGAGGGAGTAGGGCAGCCATCTTGACTATAGGCGCCGTCTTGCTCATTCACGTTTGCATCCCCAGTAACTCCATCGCAGTTCGCGCTTGCGCATTATTGCCTGCTTGCTGAATTTCTTCTTCTTCTTCCACCCTTTGACACGTGCCGCCGCCCGATTCCCGGAGGAGCAAAACACTTATAGATTCGAATTCGAAGCATGGTTTAATCTTTCGTTCCCTGATTTTGCAATATCCTTTTTGGCAGAGTATCGTTCTTTTTCTATCTACGTTCATATTCTCTTCTCGTATATTTCGTTTTTAACGAAAATAGTAGAAACTTATATCTGAGAATATTAAATTATATTTTAACATTCTTTTATTATATTTTCACGCTCTGTTCAAGTCTACCATTCGAGTTAAAAATGTATAATGTTTATAAGTTCTATTTTGTAATCGGTGTCTCATCAATTTCGTTCAATATTATACGGTTTTCAATATGACTCCTATATTTTATAAATTCATTAATCCGATGTCGCATCCCCCCAGAGCTGAAAAACTTTCTCGATTAATTGCTACGGTTTTGTCTATATATACGTCGAACTAATATCTCGAATGTATGTATTCGATAACGCGGCATTTATTATGCGAATGATAGTATCGCAATAGCATTAATTTATTCCATCGCGAGTGCCATGATTGTAAATTGAATACGTGACATATCGTTTACGAGCTCAACTAATTTGATGCGCATTTAAAACAATTAATAAACGATACGGTGAAATTGTCGTTGATACAACCATTGGTCATATGAGCGTTTACTGCGTTTTCAAAGTTTTAGTTCGAACTCGGACCTTAATTTTTACATCATGCGACAATTTTTCAGAGTGTCTTATTTTACCCGAATTCTCATCGTTACCTCATTATTTTTCCACTCATAATGTATCTTAAATTCACATTAGTGTCTGTACCGAAATCGAATTTTACCTGGGCGTGCATCATTAAATCAGTCCTGTCATATTTCATATACATCGATAATACAAATTTCATTTTTGCCTCTTCCTTTATAGTACAAATTAAAATAAATAAAAATTTTTCTTTTAATACTTTCCTATGAAAGGACAAATTAAAATTTTCGTGTCTCGTAATTTTCATTAAACGTGAGATATTCAAATGTGCTGTAACTTCTCATCAAATCCTCCACCAAGTTTTATAATAATAATAATAATAATTAAAATAGACTGAATATTCATACGTATAATCGCATCATTTTTAATTGCATTTTTCTATTTAGCTTCGCGAGATTATAATCATTAGTAAATTTTAAATGGACAAGTATTTCTGGTGAACAATAATATCAAAGTTTTTCCGACGCGTCTCCACCATTAGTTCCAAACGCATTGTTCAGACTTACTGCATATTGATCCCATCAATCTTCACTTTCTCCCTTCTGTCTTTCCTTTTCGCACGCGTGTGTGTTGGCGCGTATAAATCTAAGAAGTTCTCGCCATGTTTGGTCGATACTTCACTGCGCATGTGTACACGTAATAAAAATCGGGGAATCGTGTTCTTTATGGAGGAATGTCTAATCAGATTTTTTAACGATGTATAATTCTTTTCTTTTCTTTTTATCTCCCCCTCCTTAATACGAGGTAGTTTATGGTAAACGTGAAGTTAATATCAGGTTTATGAAAGCGAGTACCAGCGTCTCGGTACATTGAAAGCGTTATTCGTTCCAGAGGAAAAGCACGTTTACTGATGTTGTATCGCGACCGTATTTACGATTTCAAATGTTGCCTCAAACGTTATCCGGGTCACGCTTTATGCAGTTGATAATCTATTGTTGTTGTCGCACTAAATATTCATCATCCTCTTCTTCAAAGAATTCTATAGTCTCGTTATTACAGTCACTAGAGCTACTATTTCTTCCGTTTTTCTGCAAATATCTTTACAATATGATATAATTAGATTATTAAAATTAAAGTAGTTAAATTATTAAGATTAGTAAATTAATTTTCATTTTTTTGTTATCATTGTCTTGAATTTTTAAATTCAAATTAATTATTCGTATACTGTGCTATTTTTAACACTATTAATATTATGATTATAATAGATGTTAGATTGTTATATATATGAAATAATTGATTTCACAGTAGATGCGCGATTCAGTAAGCAGATATAATCTTAAATAATATTTTATGAAAAAATAAGCTTGCTGAATATTACTTATTGCAATAAATTTTTGTTTTATCAATCATTTTATTATAAAAAATTAATTTGTGATTAAGTAATTTTTTGAAAATTCGAAACGTGTAAAAATCAATAGAGCTTTCGAAAAGATCAATTCAATGGATTTATCGAATTTAAAAAAGAAAATAAATTTTAACCCAATTATTGAAAATAATTATATCATTGCCTATTTATAACACCATCGTATCACAGTTGGGAGATAATCTAATGTTAATAACAATCCATTACAATGTCCATTATAGAAACTCTTGTTCTTAATTATTCTTAAATGGACTAAAGATAAAACAACAGATAAAATATTCGAAAGCATAATTTAACCACGATCGTGATCAAGTCAATACATAAGCAAATAGACCAAATCGGTGCGTGTGAATTAATGGCGGATTCGTCGGATAGTTTCCAAGTCGGCCGGTAGGTGTGAAATTTGAAGAATAATCCGTAACGCGGTATAACGAGGAGAACGAGCAATCTGGTTGCACTTTTATGCGCCGTTTGGCACACGAGACGCACGTCGCACCTATAAAACGCATAAAACGTCAGGTATAAATGGCCGGCCGCGCACTCCTTCGGCCGAACCTTTTAAAACGTGCGCGCGCGCGCCTCCGTCTTGGATTCAGTAAAAGTTGCCTTTTGTTTGATAGCCAACTAAATCGGGCCGGCAACCCCCTAATGCGTCATTACTGTCGGGTTTTACGACTGCCTCGTATCATTTCACTTAAGTATATTGATATGGCAACGAGTTCTTGACCTACCTCAACGCCCAACGATCCTCCACCATACTTATGCTATGTGCAAACGCGTTTGTCACGGGCCTGTGTGCGCTTAATTCAGATTTTTGGCACTTGATCGTAAGAGAAATGATGATTTTCAAAGAAAAACTTGGGAAAATATTACCAAGACTAAGGAGTTATTAATGAAATTGAATTGTAAATCTTTTCGAATATTTTTTTCTTTCATATAAATTTTTATTATCTACGATTCGAGCTTCTTTTTTTTTTTTTTTTGCAAACGATGAAATTTAATTTTTAAAAATATTTCGACAGGCGATATTTTTAAAAATATATCTTGACAAGCGAGAAATACTTTACGGAAAAGAATATTCGATAAGGAGTCGTTTCGATGACCGATAATAACACGTTATCTTTACGCTGTCATCCGCAAAGTTCGAACTATCCAGAATATTCGTCGAAATATTTTTAATTAGTCAATGAAAAATAGTTTGATTGAAGTAACATTTTGAGACATTTCACAAGCCAATAAAAGTTAATTTTTCATGATTTAATCGAAAGAAAATACAATTTTCCACTTTATTTATAATTTTTCGAATTGAAACAAAAATTTTATCGTTTATTTCCTATCTGTTGAATTTCAATATTGAAGATTTTAAATCTAATTTAAACTTTTTGTTAACACATCGAACACAGATGTCATAAATAGATAGAAGACAAGATGTCGGCCATGCACCAAAATTATTATCAACAACGCGTTATCGTCCAAAGAAAGACTTACTTTTACTTCAGAAAAACGAAAACTCACATTCTCTGCACCCAGAAAATCACAATTTTAATTCACTCGAACATCTACATAACGCATAAAAATCTGTATAACGCAATCTTTTAACGTAATAACACATCAGAAACACGATTTTTTAGTGAAACAAACGAAACGATGGTGTTAGAGGCGCGTAGGTCGGAGACCAACTAACTCTTGTCCGCTTAACCCCACGAATTCATCGTCAAAAGGTTGTCCTTGGCTCGAAAAAAAAAGTGCTCGGTTTCAATGAGGGAGGAAAGAAAAAAAGCAGAGACTCGAAAATGGGCAATTGTAGGGTTTACGAGGTCATGGCAGGCATAGACATTTAGTTTCAGTCACGGGCCGGTATCCGTCGGGACGGTACGACCACTTCCGACGGATTGATCTCGTAGACTTTACCTGTTATCCAAAGCCTTGTGACCCTTTATGATTCTCCTCGTCGTAAATATATACTTTTTTTGGATGCTGTATCGCTCTTTTTAAACTAAGAAAAAATATCAAAATGTTTTTTTGAAGATTTTAATTTTTATAGAAATTGATTCATTTGTATCATTTAGAATTAAATGAAAAGCATTCTTTTTAATAAATCGATCGATATAAAATAAAAACGATTAAATTTAAAAAAATTTTTGAAAAAGAAATTCAGCTTTACACGTAATTAGATTCGATTCTATTCCGACGGACCGAACGATTCAACGGTAAAAAAATGCTACAATTTTCCATTATTTTTTATCACTTAAAATTCATTTTTTTTTTATTTTTATTTGCTCAAATACATATATTTGAAATAAATTTACAATGTCTGTCGAATGAGATTGTTAACAAATAATGTTGGATAATATTTACAAACAAATAAAACGCTATGCTGTTTGGTAAACATTGAACCCACGGTATAATATTTCATAACAACGAGGGCCGTACAGTGTTCGAATTTAAACACGAGCAGCGAACGAGGGGAATCGGAAAGAAACAAAAAACTTTGGCTGTTACCATAGAAATTTCGAAGGTTTATGATTCTCGGCCGAGTCGTGAAAATGTCTGATTTGGACGAGTCGAAGCGCAACGACCTTGCAGGTTTGCCTTTTTACCGGTCACCCCCCCTGAGCCAACGTCGACTGTGACCCTTTATGGGTATTCCTGCCATAAACACCCTCTCTGTCACCCCGTTAAATGCTTTTTTAGCCAAAGCGGCCGTTTTTAACAACCCTTGAGAGACCTCCAGGCCCATCTCTACCCTCACCCCCCGTTTTCAACCTATAGACCGCACCGTGGAGAGAAAAAAAAAAGCCGCACTATTGCAGGAAATGCGGCACCTCGACTATTCTTTACCGAGGTTTTTACGAGCAGCCTTGAAATTCCTTGCAATTTCGTAACTGCCTACCTCACTTACGTATACTTTTTTAAGGTCTTTTTGTGACCTTTTGAATCAAGAAGAAAAAACCAAGGACACTTGCTTCGGTCCTTCGGAAACGATAGCATACCCTCATGTTTGGCCAATTATATCGACCGTGAAAATTATTCTAGCCAATTTTTAGCTGTTCAGGTAAAAAGTATGATTCTAAAAAAGTACCCTCGACATCGATTCCTGCGTTTGGGAGTTCGCTCTCTGACGCCGGAGCGTTTGGTCGATAGCACCGGTACGATTTATTTTCAATTTCAGTGTTTTTTTTTCTCTCTCTCTTTCTTTTCTAACGAGTTCGCGCGCTCCATTCGAAGTATTAACTATATTTCGATAGTATTTCTACGTTGGTTTTGGAAAGCAGTTTTATGAAGCAGTTTTACACTTGTAAGTAAGATTGTTAAATTCCTTTACGATATCGATAATTTCTTTCAGCAATACACTGTTATTGCTCTATATATTATAATTAATTAATTGTAAGGTATAATTAATTTCGTGATACAAAGAATGATAAGCTGTTCCTTTCTTCGGCTGGAATTTCTCGATGCATAATACGATCGCTTTTTCTGCCTACGTGCCGTCGCAAATTGCCTTGAACCTTCGTGTCGCTGTTCATCGGATTAAGACATCTACGCGAAAGTGACGTGCATACGTGGTGCAGATCATACGTGGTCGAGTGGAACGTGACAGGAA